>NC_042285.1:2897944-3217944 GCF_901000725.2 Takifugu rubripes
AACACGTTTGGTTGCATGTGACAGTAAAGGCTCTTTATGACGCTTCGCTGTGATTGTGAACGCCGCTGACGGCAACTCAGAAATCTGTTCAGAAACAGACCATGTTCCAAATATAGCCCTCGCCAATGTTGAGCGCTGATCTTGTTTGGGTTTTATTCTAATTTTTAAGTGCCTGGAGAGCTGGATATTATAATTTGAGGATGGAGGAGCGGCGTTATTTCACCCTCTCCTGCCGCCGTGCCTCCTCCTGTAATTAAAGGTTTGATTAGAGAATTTTCTGATGACGGAAAGAGGGAGTGAACGGCCAAAAGCATCAATTTCAGGAAATTTACATTATGGAAACCGGGAGATGGACACGTATATGTGGTAGGATTGAAACACGAATAAATCACACAAGAGGAGGAATAATTAGTTCTGAGCCTGATGAAAGCATGGAAGTAACAAAAGACTGAAACACACACACACACACACACACACACAGGTCTGGACATGGCCTCACGGAGGTCGTTGGAATGTGTTCCAGACAGATGAATCACAGTATCAGTGGCACAGTTCTGATCGATCCCCTGTTGTTTTTTTAGATTTGCTCACCACAGCAATGACAGAAGTGTCACGATATCGAAGGAACAATAAAGAATGGTAAGAAAAGACCATCAGGGCTGCAGCTTAGATAGAACAGTTCCAGCCCATCATCTAATGTGTGAGTTTTTACAATGATACTCAATGAATCAGAGCCGGTGATCTCCTCTGATATTTGTGGAATCCACCATAAAATGAGCTGACCCTGAAAGGTGCTTGACTATTTCATTTGGCTGCAGTGGATATTGTCAATGAAATATTTTGAACAGGAAGTTCTGGGTGAAGCCTTCACGTAAAATGAAGCGACAAGCTCCCATCTGGAGCTTCCCTGTTTTATATCACCCTTAGTTATGCTTTTATATAAATTAAAGTCTCTGTCATGGATACACGCCAGCATACCTCCACACTCCTGTTAGTGGTTTTACACCCGGGACCAAATCAAACATTTCCTCCAGCTCCTTGTCTTACTCGTGCTGTTCGGTTTCTAAAACTCACAAGAAACTCGTCTTAATTACAGGTTTGACTCCCCCTAAACTTCCCCCTCTTTGTGACATCTGCCTACTGCACAAAGCTGCTCGCGGCGTGCCCACAATGCTAACTCAGCTGGTTGCCGTGACGTCGATTCATCCTCAGAGCAGCTGATGAAATATTATCACCCATATTCCTCACCCACACCTGCTGCTCTCCGAGAGATGAGTTGGTTTGTGTTTCTCAGCCATTTCCAAACAGAAATGGGAATTGCGTCACCACGGAAACGTTAAGATGTGGAATTGTCTTGGGTTCGTTTCACCAACCAGGTCGTTTTCCTCCACAGCTGTTTCCTCTCTATCTTTAATGAAGATTAAGCCAAATGATGCGGGAAACACTGGGTATTTTTGGGTGCACTTGTGAATCTACAGATTGTCACACTCTGACAGTCACACTGGAACATGATAGCTGACCTGGTCGTCGTTCTGTTATTCCACCTGCCACTGAGCCGACTATGCCCTGGAGAACCTGCAGTCAATCAAGACTGTCGGCGTTCCCGCTGTCGTTGCATCCCGTGGCTTCCCGCCAGCAGCTAATGAAGTTAAAGGACTGGCTTCAGTGCACCCAGGTCGTTCCTTCGGGTCAATAAGATCACCACATTATAGTGCGGATCAATAACGTACACAAACTCTGGAGGCCGAGCACTGCAGAGAAGTCGGGCTGACGTATTCCGATCCTGGACCCGTCCTCCTGCACCAGGCGTCACATGACGTCGTCACATGACGTCTCCACGTCAGCCTGCTTCAGGTGTCGCTTTCACGTCAAATGATCGGTTTAACCGCTCGCCTCACCGGCCACTAGGGGGCAGTGTATCTGCCCTTGAGCGGGAAGACGTCAGTTTTGTTGACGTCTCCTCTCCTGTATTGCTTTTGACCCAGATATGAGGCGGCTCTTCTGTCATGTAGTAGCAGGAGACGTCGTATCTTCTCGCCTCCGGGCTTCGAGGCAGCCGCAGCGTGCTGCAGCTGTTTCCGCCCAGGCTGTTTAATGCTGGAGGTGTGTCAGTGTGTGCATGGAATAATGCAGCATTACTTCATTTTTATTTGTTTTAGGTGGTAAATGACTGTCTCTCCAGGACAGCACGGGGACGCTACAGGACAAAATCAATGCATTTGTGTTCGGTTCGGGTTGGTTCGTGTTCCAGTTTCTGCTCCGCTGATCAGCCTCGAGGACTTAAATGTGTTTGCACAATGGTGTGAAAAGCATTACAACAGGCGCTCAACCACGCTCGGCTTGCTGCGACGAGCCACACATATTTCATGAGCATTATTAGATTTAACAGTTGCTTATTTCATTAAATATGTATTTTTTCGGTCATGTTTTATGTAGCTGTCTGTTGGTACTGGTAGGTTTGCTTCCTGTCCAGATCTAACATTTTAAATGTTGGCAGCCATTTGTTTTTTGCATTAATTTAACTAAGTTTAAACCTTGTTTTCTTAATTAGACAATATATCATGGATTATGATGTCATGTTCTTGCCACTTCATCATGTGTTTACATGAAACATGTTTCTGCTTCCTGCACAATAAATAAATCCTTCTTCCGGGATATTAAACAACAAGCTGAATCTCACCCTTTTAATTTAAACGTCAAAAATCAGATGAGCTTGTAGAAATTATAGGAGCTGCACTTAGCAAACGCTAATTGCGTCCGATGGTGGGCTAATGGTAGCGAATGGCAGCTAGCCAGAACTGCTGGGACATGGACAGAAACTGAAGCTTCATTTAAATAACCAAAGATGGAACTGAAGAAAGGCTTATTGAAAAGTGACAGTAAATGAAGCTAATAAAGAGGGAAGGAAGTTAAGCTAACAGACGTTAGCGATGGCTATGGCGCACAGACGCACAGTCGACATTTACCTAAAAGTCTTGCTGTTCCTCTTTGTTTTGACTCTGCAGGTCGTGAGAAGAGAAAGGGTCCCATGATCTCTGCAGGTGATGCTGAATTCCAACGGGATTATCCCCTGGCTGCCAGTGGGGGGCGCCGGGGCAGGCAGTTTCCCGACAACACCAATGGCGGGTTCACGTCATCCTCCTTGGACCGACGGCACACCTCCGTGGCTGCTAAAAGCCTGGAGGCCCTGAATAACATCCACAAGGCAGACATCGAGCGACAGCGGGACGCCCTCATGGATCTCCAGAAGAACAGGTTCTCCAACAGCCCCGGCAGCATATCGCAGGGCAGCGCCGCAGGACGCCAGGTATGAGCCCTGGTATTCCTGTAGGAATATCCATAAAAAACTGAGCAAAAAAGGGGAAATGATGGTAAGATAATGAGATTTGGACGCAAGAAAGACATTTGGAGGTCATCCGGACCACTTTAGCCCTCATTTTATAATATTTGGATGATTATTGAGTTGCCAGAATGATGTTTCTTAAACGTACCACAGACATTAAGTCTTTCACAGCAAGGTTCATGAATTGGTTTCTACGGTATCGCCGACCTGATGGTCTCATGTGAGGTCTCATCCCCTTCAGTTAATTAATCAGCTCACTGTGGCATTCAGTCAGAAACCAATCTAAAAACCAGTCCACACCATCTTCATGTTGGTCCTGACTGGCTCAGTATTGTCAGATGGTGTTAAGGTCCGCACGCTTCCAGGTCCGCAGGAATCTTTTGGGCTATAAAATAGATTTGAGATGAAGTCATGGGAGATGTAGAACATCTCTCCGTAAACAAATCTAAAATGGGACCCTTTAATCGAGGGATCTTCAGTGAAACCTGCCAGAGCTCCGTGGTCCCCTCAGAGGGCTCCGTGTTCCCAGCAGCTGCTTACAGGTTCTACATCTGAACGGTTTCAGTGGCGGGTTCCGAACCCACGCCGGCGCATTAAGCGGCCAGATGCCTCCTGGTGTTGATGGACGATGTGGCGGCAGGTCAGTAATGGACGCGCTAACGGCGTCGGCACTGAAACATGACCGGGAAGTGAAGTGCGGTGAGCTGCTGAGAGCCCGAACGCCGGGCCTCTTCCCTTTGCTAAGAATCTGTCTTCGGTATGTGAACGTGGCTTCAACAGCCGTGTGAAATCACACCTCCTGCTTCTAACTTTAATTCAGAGAGATGTCAGTTGTCCAGGGTTTTACCTCCTGGCCCAAACGTCTCGCCTCATCCGTCAACTTGGTCCGCGTTTTGTCACGTGTTGTCTAAGGTGGAGGTCGCATCACAGACACGCCACAGAGACGTCAGGAGGCGGCAGACGAATATTTGAAGCGGGTTTATTTGTATTTTTCTCCCAACAGTCCTCCATCAGTCCCCATCAGTCCCGATTCCCTCGGCTCCTCCTTCCTCTCCTCCCACTCCTCGCCCATTTCATCTGCTCCGCGTCTGTTTACCTAAACCGCACCATCTTTCTCCTGTTGAAAACGGCGCTCTGAGACACGCCGACACAGGTGGAGTCTGCTGTCACCATGGCAACCCACCATTTCCCATAAAAGGCAACTGAGTGATATCATATGGTTGGCAGTGCCTGGGCTGAGGAGGGAGGCACGCGCTGTACTGAGGGAGGAAGATCGAGCGACTATAGGAGAGCCAGTGGAGGAAGGAGGGAGGGGCCATGGGTGAGAGACCCTCACGCACGGAGAGAGAGAGCAGGAAGAGAAGGAGGGGCAGGAAGAGATGCTAGCTGCGTCTTAGGTGCTACTACGGATACCATTGAGGGGGACTCTTGTGGAATCCTCGGGGCATGGGAAAGAAACCGGGACACAGCTTTTAAAAAAAAAAAAATGTAGAGGGAGGAAAAGGAAGGGGGCGGACGAGGAGCGGGAGGACGCACCAGCCGGCCGATGTGCTGCTCAATTAGCAACGGTAACTCTCCGTAACCCCCCCATCTCCACATCCTGGGCTGAGACGGTTTCTCCTGTGATGCCGCGTGAGTGACGGAAGACATGCGTGTCTTCTCCTTGTCTGCGGTAGCGCGCCTGTGTGTGGGTGAGGGCAGGGGAAACACACATCTCCTCCCTGTCTGCTGCGTGTTTGTCTGAGTGTGTGTGTGTGTGTGTGTGTGTGTGTGTGTGTGTGTGTGTTTATGGGAGGGACCGTTTGCTCCCTGACAGGCAGGTGTCGACCAGGTGTGTGTGCTGCCGCAGTGATGGCGTGTGTTCACATGTACGCAGAACAAGATCATGTGTGTGTTCAAGACCAAGCATGACTGTGCATGTGTGTGTGTGTGTGTGTGTGTGTTGGAGAGGAATGAAGGTGGACTCTGAGTGAGGGAGGGTGCTTACAAAAATGGCTACTTTGCATGCAGGTCAGGCGCGCTCTTCCCTCTGTCTTTTCTGTCTCCTGGAAGCTCCGTCCGTCTCTGCTGGGATTTCAGCTGTGATTGAAACAGCCTCCAGAATCACTCCCAGTGCGTCCACAGTTCTGAGGCCGTGCACGTTTATCAGCTGTCCTGTGGCCCCCTGTGTAAAACCTGTTCATATGTGAGCTAAACTTCCCCCTGTTTGGGCTGCGAATGAGGCTTCTCTTTTCTTTGAAAGTGAATCCAAGTGGGGATTTTATTGATTTATACTGTCAGGAACCATCCACAGATCAAGATGATGTCCCACAAAGGAAGTTATGTAACAGCTTTCAGAACTGGAGTTCATGTGAAGGTTGGCATGTTAGGATTTAACTCCTGGATGGATGGGGGGACGTTTTCTCTACCTCCTGATGTGAGGGTGGATCTCAGCTCATCGTATAAGCACCTGTAATAGGGCGTCAACTTCAAACAACGAGTTTAATTACCTTAAATCAGCAGCTGGAATAGAAATCTGTTCATCTGACTGATTTAGTCACATGACATGTTTTCCTCTATGCAGTCACATTGATAAAAAGGTGGGGGTGGGGGGCAGATCTAACATGGACGAAGAGCTTTTTCCTCTGGTGAATGAAAACATGAATGTAGGGAGCCTGAGCCCCAACCAGTGTCTGCAGGTCTGCAGTAATGACTGCTAGGTGATCATAATGGCATCTAAATTTAATATACTAGATAAATATGAAAATTTCTGTGCAGAAATGACGTTCACGGCGCATGCTAGCACGTGCATGCCCTTTAGATGAGCCGGGAACCCTCCAGGGTGATGAAACTCGTCAGATATGAGGACTGAGGGCTGCAGATCTGAGGGTTTCTGTTTGATTAAGCAGATAGTTGGCGTCCAGGCGACACCAGAACATCGGCTCAAACCAAACCGAAGCCCTCCAAGCGCGTCACTCCGACCAGAGAGAGGATCCGCTCTCCTGCGGCAGACGTGACGGAGCGGAGCGATGGGAGGTGTTGATAGTGTTTGGAGACGCAGACAGTTTAAAGTAGCTCTGAAAGTCGTTATTGAGATGATTCCCTGATGCTGCTCACCCGGAACACGCTGACAGAGGTGCTCGTCTCTTCCCCCTGAGCTCGGGGAAAATGACTTTGAGCAGTTTTCCTTGTGTTCCACCACCGATCACCTCTGTCGGGGACCAAAAAACTACAAAAGGGAGTTATTTGCTGTTTGAGATTAAGCGATAAGAACCATCTCGAAACGTTTCATCCGACAGTTGAGGAAAACACACAGGTCTTGTGTTTTTTTGGGGGGTTATTTTTGGATTTGTTTTATTTACTTTTAACACTTTGTCTAACACGATCTTTTCGGCTCATCTCTTAACCGATGAGTGACAACGATCTTTTCAGGTGGATTCCTAAGAGTCCCCACTGTGAAAGTGGAAACAAATGTTTGAATTCTGGGCAGCGGCGGCTTAGCGACGGCAGAATTACGAGGTTGTTCTGGGCTGTGATTGATGTCGGCGCAGATCAAACGCAGGAAAACGGTCCAAAAGCACACAGGATTACACACGAGTGTCTCCGCGTCCCTTTTTAGCAGCTAGCAGTTGCTAATTCAACACATTATTGGACGCAGGAAATGTCACGTTGCAGCACATTTGCAGCCTGCGGCGCCGCGTCTTAAACATTCAGATAAAGTAAAATGGCAGCTTTCTAATCCGGAGCCGGTGCGCCGCCTTAATCCCGCTCCTGGATCGGTGCCAGCGAGCGGGAGCCGGAGCAAGAGCCGGGTCCGGCCGGGCCGCCGGTCTCCGGCGAAGTCACGGTAAACATCACGACGCCTTTCTGAGGAAGCAATTACAAGCAATTAAAGAGCAATTACCAAGGCGGTGAAGGGCGGCGCAACTTAGCGTGGATATCATCACAGTTACGAGGCCACGGTCTCATCGGGCAAAAACATCAACTCGCGCGGCGTTCCAGCTTCAGATCCGCCGGTTCTTCGTGTTTCGCAGCTAAGCTGAAGAGAAAATGTCTCACTTGTTCTTTTCTTCTCTCCCCCCTTTGTCTCCTTTTCCTTCTCCCCCCTCAGCAGCAGCCAAACTACTGGAGCTTCAAGGTCAGTGCCAACGTGGTGTTTGTTTGAATCTGTTGCTGTGTGTGCTCCCAGCCCCGATGGGGGAACGTCCCCCCATGTCTGCATGCCTGTCTGACTCCATCCCTGTTAGCGCTGGTCCCGTTTCCGTCTCGTTGAAGCGCTTTTGTCGGGCGTGCCGCCCGAATTCCAGTCAGAAAAATGATGTTTCTCCCGCGGCCTCCGACCGGGATCGATCACACGACTCGTTCCAACTGTCATGCCGCACTTGGATTGATCAGAGGAGAGACAGGTCATACGTCGAGGAACTCAGGAAATCATTCCTAATGACGATCCAGAAGAATTCCCGCTGTAAGGGGGGCGTTTAATCCATTTATTGCTGCACAGTGTTTCACACGGAGGCAAATTATTATTAGCATGAACCCAAGTGCCACGTGATGAACGTGGGGTCAATATTCATGGGTTTTCTGTTTAGAGGCGCCACAGGAGCTCATTCCTTACTGTCAGGTTAGCCGGTGAACCAGGTCTCCACCTTCTCTGAGTATCGGTGCTACAGTAAACTGCTTTTCCCAGCAGTTTATACAACAGGGAGGCGCGTTGTTCTGCAGGTCTACCATCGAACCATCAGAAGCCAACTGAATCAAATCAATAATCTCATCACTCCGCCAGCAGGATATCGCAGCTTTCTGTTTGAGAGACTTGAGAGCCTTCATTCTCCCCAGTGGAGGAATCGAGGTGACTAACTTCACCTGCTGACCTTCGTTTAGCACCCGCGCGTGCTGGAGTGAGACGTCTCACAAACGTGCGGACTCGCACTCCCGCGGCCCCTCGGGGAAAATTTAGCTGCTTGTGTGATCAGTCCCACGTGGCCCCGGCTAAAACAAACACACACACCCTGAATTGTGAAGGTGCTGCTAATGTGTTTGACTGTTTGAGGCCCCGGGCCAGTTACACCTGAGTTATTATTTGATTAGCAGAGGCTCAGCGCTGGTGTAGCGATGGAGGCTGTGAAAAGGAACTCCGCACCTTCCTCACAGTAATGTGACTAATTTGGACTGCATTAGTCTCCTGACATGATAGCAAAGTGTGAGAGACGGGATTAGTTAACAAAAGAGGGAATTCAAAGCCAGACGTCGGGCCATTCGGTGACGGACGAGCTTTTTCTCGTGGATCTCTGCACCGGTCGGGTCTGAAAATGCGCCCGTTCAACGGCACCTTGAACTGTGGCTTTCAGAGACGGTGCCGAGAAATGATGCAGGGGAAGCTGTTGGAGTCTGAATCCAGTAAAGCAGCAGAACTTGTGCACCTGCACCCTTGGTGTGGTCTAATCTTTCAGGGGCTCCAGGCTTGTTTAAAGCTGCAGCCGTGAACGTGGCTGCCGGCCTGGTTCCTCTTACGTTTTAAATAAAGCAAGCGAAGCTTCAGTCCGGACAGTTCAGTGTGACAAACCCTTTTTTTCCACACCAAAGTCAGTCTAACTCAACTTTAAACTGTGTTTAAAGGTCCAATTTTTGTTGGACTGAGGAGGCACAATCGTCAAAATGTGACGATTGAAGCCCGAAATGCCCGGATTCAAATTTCAGCCACTGCGGCGTTTTAACAAACGATGCGTGTTAAATTGACCCAAAATTAAAATGTCACTGTTTCCACCTCAGCTGCTCTGTAAAGAGTAACAAAAGAGGGTGATGTGAGATTAAAGCGACTCCAGCGCGGCTCCGGGGGAGACGGCACCGTCGTGCAGATGCCAACACAGTCAGCATATTAAGCATGGAACTAAATGATATTCTGAAAGGCTCTTTGCATATCTGCTGCTGATCCAACAATTATCAACCCCACTGACGTTTAATTGGAAGCCAGACAATGAAAATCTGCTGAACTTAATCCAACCTGAAGGTTTCATAGAGGTTCGAAATGTTCCGGTCCAAATATGTGTTACAAAGGATTCAAAGTTCTGCTGCACACAGATGTTTCACACGCAGAACAGGTGGAAAACAAACAACCGCATTGGAAAAAAATAGAATTTAGAATTTTGGACTAAGTGTAACTTTGCTTTATTTGTATTTTGAGATGGAACGTGGGGCTTTACTGCTGGTACCAGCAGGGGGCGCTGATCTGTCTGGCGACGGGCAATTGAAGAGAAACAGTCGGTGACAACCCGGATCCGCTTTGGTGCGTTTATGGGATGTATTATAACGGCCACTTTCTGAGGTCTGAAGATTTCAGTGGGTTTAAGAGACAGAAGCAACAAATCTGACTCTTTCACAGTGACACAGCTGAAACCACGAGGAAGCTGCTGCTTATCTCTGGGCCGTGGTCGCGGTTATTGGTTGTTTACCCGGACGCGCGACCTGTTGACGACGGCGTGATCACTCACACACACTTGACTTTCACCCTGTTCGTCTGACTGAGATGGCTGATGGTCTGATTCAGGATCAGTTATCGCTCTCTGTCCTCCCTGGGAGTCTCGTCTGTTCTTCCTGCCCCTGCAGCAGTACTCTGCTCTGTGTGTGTGTGTGTGTGTGTGTGTGTAATAGACCCCCACTGCTCCCCTTTGATGTTTCAGTGTTTTGCCCGCTCACTTAATACGCGCCTGCTACTCCCTCAGCAAAAACACACCAGAGATTAGCAACAATTACGCCGTCGTGCTCGTTTTCCTGCTGGTGAGGAGCATCCTGGTGGTCAGCAAAGCTGTAATTACACATGAAGTATGCATTTATTACACTAATCCTTTAGAGACCCCCCCCCCCCCGTTGCATGTTGGTGCTGGTCCTGCCCGGCACTGAAGCTGATTGGCTGGGTCCGCCGTCCTGCTGACACTGTCACATGTACACAATGGAGCAGAGAGCTGCATAATTCTCCATTTTCACTGCTCAGCGACTCACTTCTGCAGTTATTATCGCTCCATTTTGTGCTCTTGTCTTCATGAGGAATGGCCTAAGTACCTAACAGCACCTCCTCATCTCCTGTGGAATTCAGAGGAACGTTCCAGAACAGGAAAACTGTCACCGGCACTCCACTTATAGATCAGCTCATTTATCACCGTTATTATGAGCCTGCCGGCCGCTACCGCTGGGTAGCGTTACCATAGAGACAAAGCAGAGGAGATGCTCAACGAGACAGAACCAAAACCGAAGCGTCGGAAGGGTTAAAGTGGGGGAATCTCGTGGTTCTTTCAGGATATTCAGCAAAGAGGAGCCTGATTAGATTGATGAGCAGATGACCTTGTGGTGGCAGGAGGGAGGCGACCCAGCAGCACGTTGTTTGTGGAGCCTCGTTGCCATGTTGCCGGCAGTTATTGATGTCAGAACTCGGCCGCTTCGTGACTTTCAGGACCTGCACCGACGACACGATCGAAGGTGATCAGATCTGAAGTCAGCAGTCCCTGACGGAACCCTGACGGAACCCTGACGGAACCCTGACGGAACCCTGAACCACAGCAAATGTTTGCATCACCTTCTGTCACGTCCGGAACGTTAAGGCCCTTCAATTCTTTGCGGGCCATGCGAACATTTTAGCTTAAACCATTTAAAGCACAACTGTAATTTTAATCATCTTAAATAATCCCTTCAGTCCTTTACATTTTTTTTGCTATAATTTAGTTCAGCTCGGCACCAAATAAACTGTCGACGGTGCAGTTTTTTTTTTAAAGAGGAAATCCTCAGCACAATAGCTCGCTAGCAAGTCCTCGCCTCTGCGAGGAGCTTTGTGCGACATCAGGGAGTCTGGAAGCTTCGGTTTCCCTGACTTTAACCAGCCTGTTCCAGGCAACCCCAGGATACCCCGGCCATATCTGCCCCAGTGAGCTAGCTCAGCGCTAACCCCTTTAAACAAATGTTTTTGTTGCCCTTGTGCTGTTTGGCTGTAGATATGACGATCTGCTCTAAATCGCTCCTCCCCAGTCGGCGGGATGCAGGCGTGCGCTCCAGCGCTGAAAGGCTTAGGCGTGCTGCAGAGCTGCCTCGCTGGTGTGGCGTCGAGGCGCGTGGCCAGAATCGTTTACTGACACTTCACCGCCAAGAATGTGGGGATCAAAAATCGACTGAAGGTTTCTGTGGATTCGAGGAGAGGGGACGTAAACCGGGGACAGATGATGTAAAGCGATGTTATGTTAGAAGCTCCGACGCAGGCGTGGCGTTCGGGGCACAGGAAGCTTCAGACTCTGATTGGCTCGCTCGCTCAAGGTCATGTGACCAGCCAGGTTCCCTCATCTCTTGAATGATTTGACCCTGGGTTGATCGGTTTGACCTTCAGCCAGACGTGTGGAGCGGCAGCGTGAGAACTGGAACCAGAGCGGCTCACCTGCTCCTCCTCCCAGCTCTGGGCCCTTAACTCATTCTTCACAGCTGCTTTGGAAAAACACCAGTTCGCACGATTTTTAACAGTTTGACATGGAAAGGAATGATACAGCATTTAGAGATGCTCGACAGCTGCGTGTGTGTGTGTGTGTGTGTGTGTGTGTTTTGATTGAGTGCTGCAGCTGTGCAGCATCTATCAGAGCTCCTGCCACTTCACTGCTGGGAAATCTGGGAAAGTTTGAGGACGTGTGCGTCGCCTTAAACGAGCAGGGAACCTTTTATTGTGTTTTGGGGGTTTTTTTTTGGGAGAGAAGCTGATGAAGCAGAAGAGACGTGCACAGATCTCTCCATCAAGCTGCTGTGAGTAGAGCACCAGGTCACCCGTGAGGGCTCATTCTAAGCTTAAAATCGAACTTTTAACCTCAAAAAGGACCAGCCAAAATGACCTCACTTTGCTAATGAAGTGCATAGTCTGACACACACACACACACACACACACACACACACACACACACACACACACACACACACCAACTAACGTCCTAACTAAATAGTTTGATGTATGTTGGCTCTAGTTTTAAATTTGAACCCTTTGTGAGAAACAGTTTGGTTTCTTTGTGTTGAAATGATCAGTGGTGCATTTTCAGCTGTAACCTCAGCAGCACAAACAGACTTCACAGAACAATAGAACTGAACATCTGACTGACTGTTTCACACAAAGGCTCATTCGTGTCAAAGTGACAGTTTGGTTTTTGAGTGGATCCCAGTCAGTTTAACAAAGATACAGACACGGATCTCTCCTGGTTCTGTCCAAGTTCTACACACACTTTCACATGGAGGTGAAATGAATCCCATTTTAGCTATATAATGTAAACATAAACCTGGTGATCTTCAAAGGTTTGCTGCTGTCCTCACCTGGACAGGTGACGTCTGCAGATGTCCCCTCAGGGTTCTCGTGTTCCTCTCCACCGACCCAACTGTCCTGTGTTTGGTAAAGCTTTCGTCACATTTTGCTGTCGACTATGTGAGAAAATCTTTTTCTTTTACACTCAACTGGCACGTTGGAGTGTGCGTGTTCGCTTTTACTACATATTGAGGACCACAATCCTCATTGTAGAGGAAAACAGGGCCACGATTGTGAGGCGGGGCCATTTTGATGGACCCCACAGCTTCAAAGGGCTGTTTGAGGTTCAAGACGTGGTTTGAAGGTTGAAGGTCGACTTGTGGGTGTTAGTTGTGATGGTTAAGATTAGGGCACGGAGCTGAGTAATGTCCATAAAGGTCCTCACAAAGATAGAAACACAAGGATGCATGTGTGCCTGAGCTTGGGTGTATATGAATGACGTCTGCAGAGATCCTGTGGAATCGAAAAAATCAAAGAGCAGCTCTGCAGATTTGATCCACTGAGCCCTTTTCCGTCTCCATGTTTGAGGTCATCTGAAGCTGAACGTCGTTCTGGAATGTTTGAACCTTTTTTCCCAGCCCATCCATCATTTATTATCCTCATGTAGCCGTTAAACCCGTCTCAGTCTGGTCTCTCCTGGGTTTCAGGACTGCAGGAGGCCTGAGTGTCTGTCTGTGGAACCTGCTTTTGTTCTCTGGTCCCAAACCAGGAAGAAGATTCTGTGGAGGATTGACGGAGGAATTTTTCCCCTTTGTCTTGCAGACTCGCACTCCTCGCGTGACCAGACTCAGCCCGCCACAGCCGGCTCTCGCTGACCAGGCCAACAGGGTGTCCTTTGCCTCGACAGAAAATCTGGAGACCATGTCCGAGCCCGACATCCCCATCGGCTTCAACCGCATGAACCGGCTCCGGCAGAGCCTGCCGCTGACCCGCTCGTCCAGCCACGCCAAGCTGAGAGCGCCAGGTCAGACTCACTCTCAGGAATTTCTCCCTGGTGAAGCTCGGAGAATGAAATAAAAATGACCCTTCCGCTCTGTTTCCATCCCCATGTTCAAATCTTCATTAACCCCCATAACAACCACCGTGGATCTCCCTCATTGCTCCTCCCACCCATAAATGCAGGGATCTTGTTCCTCCAGCTCGGAGAGGAGACGCGCAGGGTGCACCTGACCCACGAGCTGACCAGCCTGGATACCCTGAGGGCCCTCATCGTGCACATGTTCCCCCAGAGGCTCACCATGGCCATGCTCAGGTACCAGAGCATGCAGAGCTCATGCTACAGTGCAGTTAATGAGAGTCCTCTCTCTCATATTGTCATGGAGTCAGGTGATCATCTGGTGCCCCCGTTAGCGTGTAAATGGCTGTACGGCGCCGATTGTTAGCGTCTAACGGGATTCCAGGGACTCTTGATCTGAGTTTGATTATTTGGACGATGAATATTGATTCGCAGGTCTCCCAGCACGGCTCTGCTGATCAAAGATCAGACCCGCAACATCTTCTACGAGCTGGAGGACCCGCGGGACGTTCAAGACCGCTGCGTGATTAAGATTTACTGCAAAGAACCCATCTACGGCACCTACCCTGGACACCACAACCCTCACCTGGCTAACGGAGACCTGCGGGTGAGTAACGAGCGCTACCGGGCAGCCAGCGCTGTCAGTGATTCAGTTTCTCCCAAGAACTTCTGTTTACAGTAGTTTTGCGTCGTTTCGGTGCAAAAAAGTAAAGTGAAGAGAAACTAATTCTGCTTCGCGCTCAACTTTTCCTTCATTACTAATTTACAACCTTCCCGCAGCTCGATTTGCTCTGAAATGAGAAACTAAAGATTTTATTTTCTCCTGTCAAGAGCAAATAATTGCAGTTTTAAAAACATCATTCACGTGTAAGTCAGTGTGATGAAGGAGTCATGTGATCTGTACTGATACCGGACCTTAAACGCATCACCAAAGGCTGGAAAATGGCAGCTATGTGGTTCATCTGAGGACTCCAGCCCCACCATGAAGCCCTTAAAACTGCTCCTAATCGAGGTTTAGCTTCCATGAACAGTAATCCAGTCAGAATGGCGTTTTACTGTCCTCTCATACGTGCGTAAATGGCGTGCCTGTGTGCGTTTGATAATTGGGGCTGACGTCACAGACGCTGACCTACCGGCCTCTGGTGGGGTTTCGTTCCAGGAACAGAGAGTATACAGAGTCAGACTGGCTCTGGCTTTGATTATTCAGCTGTGTCGGCGTTGAGAGGAGAACTGTCGACATCACTGTTGTGTGTGATCCTCCATTTTTGTGGCGGCTGGAACCTAAACCTTGCAACATGCGCCCCGTTAGCCTCGGTTCATCAGTCTGCCTGTCATCAGAGGGGCGAACACTGATGCTTCTAGAGCAGAGTAAAGACTCCTGAAGGGTTTAGAGCCCTTTTCTGTCTAATTACGCCATTTCTGGGTGTATTTCTGCTTCCACGGAATCGGCCACAATCGTTTGGGACAGCTTGGTTATTCCCTGAGAGGTGTGTGTGTGTGTGTGTGTGTGTGTGTGATGTGCGGGTCACTGTCAGCTGTCTGGTTTTCGAGGTCAGCTCTCCGTCATCGGATGGTCAGATGGCTCTGTGGCTCCACACTCATTCCCCATGTTTTACAGCCTCCTCTCACCTGCAGCTTTACCTTGAGCGTGATGTGTGTGTGAGCTGTGTCGCAGCTCCTGCCAGCTTCAAGGTGAACCGCTAGGACGCCCGTGTGTGTGTGTGTGTGTGTGTGTGTGTGTGCCAGCAGAGCTGAGATCATTCTTGATTGCGGAGCGCAGAAGCGTGACATGGCCCCTCTGACACGGGGAGCGGGGTGGGCGTGGTTTAAAGACCGGGTGGATTGACAGGTCCTCCCCCTACAGGACGCCACGCGAGGAACCTTTCAGCATCGTACCTGCAGTGGTTCTGGTGTCTTCAGGGGGCCCCGGAGGTGGAACCAAACGTCTGCGTATTCAGCACTGCTGAAGGATGATGTCGCTGCAAGGCTGTTGCTAAGATACGAGATGGAAGATGATGGCACTTGAGCTATTAGTCTGCTGCAGGGTGGTCCACAGGGTGCTGAGGCCAAGGGGCCTGTGTGGAAATAATGTTTGTTTTTTTCTATTAGCATCATTTGCAGGAGAATTGCTGAGAGCTGTTTGAGATTAATTAGCAAAAGATAAACCGGGTTAAAGGCTTTATCCAGGTCCAGGATCAAGAATCTGATTGAAATGTTAAACAGACGGGGTAAAGCGAGTGACTTATAACTATATCAGAGTGTTTAATGAACAAAGAAGAAAAGGTTTCTCAGTTATTACTTTTGTATTTTTACTTATATGTTAACTAACAGCAGTGACGTTTTCAATGTAAAATAAAGTTAGCAGAGCTGATCTATCAATTTGTGGATTTTTTTCAAATTAATTGATTATTTGATTTCTTAGATTCAATAAAAAGAAAACAATTCTCTTTAAAAAGATAAGAAAACCTTTGAAAATCGACGCTCTTAAGCAGAAAACACAGTAGAGTTAATCCTGCCACAGAAGCTAAATCAGACAGATGTTAGCAGATGTGTAACATTAAAGTGTTGCTTTAAAAACACACCACCATGGTTCATTTCTCTTTCTTCATGCTCATAAAGTGTATTATCATCATCATCTTCATTAATAGTCATGTTTATGTGGAAAATCTCTCTCTGGGGCTGTGAAGTCTTAACCCAACAATTAATTTCCAATTTGCAGTTGAATGAAAGTTCCCGGTGATTTAAGCTCTCTGGCGGAGCATAAATTTCCCACCTTGTTGATCACTTTCATTCCTTTCTTGAAGTAAAACTTGTAATTGATTACTTTATTCTCACTGTGTCCTCTAGAGGGAGATGGTTTACGCGCCGCAGGATTCCCCTTCCAGCCGTCGCCTCGGTAACCCGGCTATGTCTTCCCAGCACTCCTCGTCCTCGGCGTCCCCTCAGGGCTCGCCGTCCCGCGCTCGCCTCCTCTACAGCAGCAGCAGTAGGCCGTCTTCCTACGCGGGGCCGCCCCATCACACCCACTCCCTGCCGCACCCGTCCTCCCAGTCCCACCACTCCTCCCCCCACCAGCAGCTCCACCAGCCGCACCACGCCCAACAGGCCTTCGCTGCCTCCTCCAGCGCCATCCTGGAGCGCAGGGATGTAAAGCCCGACGACGAGGTGGTCGGGTCCAGGAGCATGGTGCTGCTGCGAGGAGACGAGCGAGCTGGAGGTGGGATCTATGCCGACCCCTACTCTATGGGCCCCGAGACCAGTCGCCTCAGCCTTGCCGGAGGCCCCCACTCCCCCTTACCGTCCAGGGCAGACCCCTACGGTTCCTTATATAGGCGTGGGGGGGGAGCAGGTGCTGGTTCGGTGCGGTCCCTCACCTCTTATTCAGCAGCCGCACTGCAAGGAGAGTTGATGGAATCTGGCGCCCTCTACAGGCCAGGAGGACCACTCTACAGCGACGGCTATGCCGCCTCCATGTTGGCGATGGGGTTGAGGGTGCCGCCGCCATCTTCCCCACAGAAGATACCCGACATGAGGGATTCATACACAGGCTCCATTCCTGGGAGGGGCTCACCCGGGAGGCAGAGTTTGAGGAGGGACTCTGTCACCTCCTCAGTGTTCGGGGACAGTCCAAAAGCCAGGGGTCAGGGTCCAGGGTTGGGTCTCACTGCGGAGCAGCTCTGCCTGATGGCCGGTCCTGGAGGAGAGGGAGGGGGCGCCGGGGGGTTCGGCTCGCCTCTGCTGGGGAACGAGACGGAGACCAGGTAACGCCTTTGTACATATTGGATTGTGTCTGTGCAGCGGGGGCGGCAGCGACCCGGACTGAACCACAGTGACGGTGTGAAAAACACCATCCTGCGCTCGTCTCCGCCGGATCTGAGGACCAGACGGATGAATTTTCCTGTCAAAGAAACGATTATTGCAACAAAGTGCCGAGGTTACTACGCGGACACCTGAGCAGAGTTCGATTTCTGCCTCTCTGTGTGTGCAGGGAGCGAATGGAGGCCATGGAGAAGCAGATCGCGAGCCTGACCGGTCTGCTGCAGCGAGTCCTGAGCCGAGCGCCTGAGGCAGACAGCCCGTAAGACAAGCATGTACCCCCCCACACCCCCCCCCCCACACCCCTACACATCGAGTTCTCCTAGATCCTGAACATTTGCGTCTTCCAGGGAGAAGATGGAGTCGGCCAGCGACGGCTCAGGAACTGACCGTAAGTCTGTCGCACCTCCCCGAGTCAAACTAAACACAGCCCGCCCCGCCTCGCCGCCGCTGACGCCCGTCCGCCACATAGGTCGACCGCACTTCCTGTCCTCCAGCAGACACGTGCAATTCTGACAGTGCCCCACATGCAATGCAACGTTTGACTGTGCTAGCGTCTTCATGCTTTGTAATCGCTGCTCATGCTTCTTGTTTTAGCTGGACGAAGTAAAAAAAAGACAGGTAGCTATGTATATCGTACCTGCCCCCCCCCCCATCACCCCCTCTGTCTGGATCCCCGTCAGCTCCAACAACCGTGTTTGTTTGTTCTGAAGGACTGTCCTCCCTCTCAGCTGGTGTCCTTCACACTTGTTCTGTGTTTTGGAGTTGCATTATTCTTAAACAAAAGTGTTTTTTTTTTTTTTTTTGCTTTTTAAATTTATTTTACCCTTTGAGGTATTTTTGGAAACCAGAACAGTCAACTGTCTGCACATGAGGATCGAAGAGAGGGAAGTGCAGAATGAGATGTTGAGATCTGACTTTCCAGGGATATATTACAATAGTGAGCTGGGTCCCTCTGACCTGGACCTGGTCTCACCTGGACCCGATCGTGGTTTCTTCCTGTTAAAAGGGAGTTGTTCCCACTGTTGTTTGCTGTGTGTAGATCGGACCTGTTTCCCGCCTGATCTGTGCCCAGGTGTTTATCGGCGGCACCGAACTTTGAGGCCTTCTGGGTGTGAAATGCAACTCTTTGACCACTTACTGACCATCTAACGTCCTGTCTGTGCTCGTGCACGTGCACGCTGCGTGTGACTGTCCTCATCACGTCTCAGCTGTTCGATACTCTCTGAAGACGCGCTCTTCACCTCCGAACCCCACCCCACCTGTCAACCATGCCATTTAGGCCCATCTCTTTGACCTCTGACCTTCTGCACGGAGAGAAGTTGTCCCGGAGCGTTCTGCCAGAACTTTAACCTGTTTCTGTCAGATTTCCTATACAAAGACCTAAAGTTTTTATTTTTTAAAATTAGAATTTTGGGACAACTTCTGTTTCTGTGCTGCAACAGAACATAAGTACGACCCGTCTGAACTGTGGTGCTGTTGGTTGTACAGCTTTGACTCCGTTGGCCCCCCTGGCCCTGATGCCTCCTCCGCCCTCCGGGGCCAACCAGCCGGTCTCGGTGTCCCGCCTGCAGATGCAGCTCCACCTGCAGGGTCTGCAGCAGAGCACCAGCGCGCTGCGCAAACAGCTGTCGCAGCTCCGCAACATGCAGGTGGGTGAAGGCGCGGGCCTTCAGAAGGTTCTGATCAGAGAACCGTCCGGTTTCTGGCGCCACAGTTTAAAGTTGTTCAGCCCTTCAGGCCATTAACCTCAGTCGCGTGACTGTGTCTCCCAGCTGGAGAACCAGGACTCGGTTCTGTCTCTGCTGAGGCAGACCGAGACCGAGCTGAGCCTCATGATGCTGGACGCCACACGCACACAGGAGGACCCGCTGCAGAGGCAGCGCCTCCTGGTGGAGGAGGAGAGACTCAAATACCTCAACCAGGAGGAGCTGCTCATCCAGCAGCTGCAGTGAGTTTTCCACAGGAAATGTGCATTTAGATTGTTGCTAGGAGACCAAACGGGGCTGTGATGATTGTGGTGCTCCTCAGTGACCTGGAGAATTCTGTGGAGGAGCTGCAGAGGAACTCATCGGTCAACCACGGCCTGGTGACGGAGCAGGACGTGGAGCAGAAAAGCAAAGAGCTGAGGACTCTGGGAGAGACCCTCACGGAGCTCAAGAGTAAGTTCATGAATGTCTGATGCAGCCGCTGTTCAGAACCGCTGTTGGAGTCCGTCTCCTGATAAAACAGGCTCAAACCTGCACATTTCACCAGTCTGAGTTGCGCTAACTGTTAACCGACGACTGCAATTGAGCTGATTTTACATCCATTAAAGCTTCAAACGGACACAATAAGGCGGCAGCGAGAGCTTTGGTGGACTCTTAACGCAGAATTACACCTTTGAAAATGGTGTATTTATATCTGCAAGCTAACGTGTAATTTACCTTCACCCCCGGGCACTGATATTATTCCTTTAAGTGAACGGTGCTCCTCAGAATATAATGTCCATTTTATCAACTTGAAACTGGCCGTCACTCAGCGGTAGGGTGGTGGAGTGGGCACCGGTCCTGGTGGTTTACTCCAGACTAAGTCGGCTCAGCGGCTGTTGTTTCTGTCGCACCGACGCCGTAAACTCGCCCGCTCTGCCGTCTGACCTGTGACCTTCTGGTTCCTGGATGACTCTGATTCTCCTCACGATGCCTGCGTCCGCTCTGCTTCCCTCCTGTCGTGCAGACCAGTTTCCCAGCCTGCAGAGTAAGATGAGGGTGGTGCTGAGGGTGGAGGTGGAGGCGGTGAAGTTCCTGAAAGAGGAGCCGCAGCGTCTGGACGCTCTGCTGAAACGCTGCAACACGGTGACCGACGCGCTCAGCACGCTCCGCAGGTATCAGGCGCTGCTGTTCGCTCGCATAAGGTTTTTAAATTCTGTTTTTCTCCAGTTCAGCTCAGTGTTTATTAATATTAATGTACAGGCACAAGTAGTATTTAACCCTGAAACACATCTGACCAGAATCGAGATGGTAAATATGAAAATAATGTGTTTAAAACATGGGAATTCGTTGCTTGTCACGTCATTGACGCTGTGCTGTGATTGGCCGCGGAGATTTTAGTAGAGTTTTGGCGCCACCACCTGGATAGATAAAGTACTACACACTTTGACTCTGGTAAACTTCTGATTGCAGTTATGAGAGGTTCTCCCCCAGCAGCTGCATACATAGGCGTTGTCGTGGCAACGGTCACTGATAGTTTGCTGACTAAGCAATTTATTAGTGTGTTATTTTAGTCACTGTGGTTTAATTTAGTCTCTAAACTCACTTTTAAGTGAATTCTGCTGGTCTCTGTGATTTCAGTTTCATCTATTAATAAATAAAATGTTGTGAATTCGGTCTGATTTCCAAGCGATTTGTGGTTTTTGTCTTTCCGTCACCGTTTCTTACCTCCCGTGTTAATCGCCACCTTCCGTGCTCGCGCAGACAAATCTCAGAAGGCGTGTGGAAGAGCCCAGACGACCTCTCCGTCCAATCACAGAAGAGAACGGAGGACGTGAGTCGCGGCTCTGACCTGGACATCCTGAACAGCCCTCCGCTCAGCCTGACCGACCTGAGCACCAGCGCCGGCCTGGCCAACTGGAGGCCCGTCTCTGGCGGCGACGCCGACGCCTCAGGCCCCGAGCAGGACGTGCAGCCCTCCATGACCTTCAGAAACCGCATCCTGGACGAGCTGCCGAGCCGACGCCCGAGCGACAAATCTGTGTCGGCAGAAGTCCGATTGGTGATTACTGCACAGACATTTCCCTCTTTTGATTGAAGCGTGTGAATAACGTGTTTGTTTTCTCCTGCTCTTCATCCCTCCTGCATCCTTTCAGGCGGCTGAGCGGGACTGGGAGGAGAAACGGGCCAGTTTGACCCAGTTCAGCGCTCAGGACATCAACCGCCTGCTGGAGGAGACCCAGGCGGAGCTGATGAAGGCCATCCCAGACCTGGACTTTGCTGCCAGACAAATCAGTAAACCCGCAGTGCCCCCGAAGCCCCAGATCACCATCCCAATAACCTCCACCATCACCACCTCCCCCGCAACTGGGAACACTGGACCCGCCGCCACCAACAACACTTCCACCTCTGCCGCCACATCTGGCGGCGACCAGCAGCTGGGCAAAGTGCAGCTGGCCGCCCAGAAGCTGAACAGTATGGAGGGGGCGCTTTCCCACCGGGGGTCGGGTGAGTGGACCGGTCCTGTTGACCTTTAACCCCTGAGGTGTGGTCCTGACCCGACGTTCTCTGCTCTCAGTGGATCTCAGCGTGGCCAAATATCGCACGGAGAAGCCCTCCAAGTCCCCGCCTCCGCCGCCTCCTCGCCGAAGCTTCCCGTCAGCGCACGGCCTCACCACCAACCGCACGGGTGACGTCATCGTCACCACCAAGAGCCTGAAGGTGGGTTCACCGGCGGGTCAATCTGATTGGTTATTGGGTTTGATGACGCACGGCGACGTAATCTGATTACACGCCCCCGTGTCTGTTTTAACTGTTTTTCTCAAAGATGGAGGACGACGGCGAGCTGCCGAAGACTCTGGTGAAGCTGCGGCGCACGCCGTCTGACACCCCTCGACCCGCCTCCACTCCGCCCGTGATCGCAGCGTCCGCCATTCAAGACGAAGACGAGGAAGAGAAGATCATGGCCGAGCTGGAGGTAAGGTTGTGGATCACGGACCAGCACGTTCGTCCCCTCACGCATGTCGTAAACCACATTTTCTCAAACATGGAAGATATTTCAGAGAAAGCCTGTTAAAGCTCATAGTAAAAGTGACGGCGTCGCCGCGGTAACCACCCGCACCTCCGGGTCCGGAGAGAGAAAGGTAACCCTCGCTGTCGTCTGCCACGACTGTTTGCTCTTCTGTTTCCGCCAACGTTTTTCTCTTCTTTACAACCACACTTTAAATCAGACTGTGGAGAAGAAAACCTCCATTTTAAAACATTTAATAAACATTTTCCCACTGATAGATTTAATTTTATAAAACCAACCAATGTCAGGACAGATTGTCAGACTTTGGCTGATTCCGAAACCACCCCCTATACCCTACATAGTGCACTCAAGAGTGTGGACGCCATTTTGAAATAGTGTCCGAATTGTTAGTGAGCATCGCTGGACCCTATGTAGTGCACTCAATGTATCCCACAATGCACTGCGAAAAGTAGTGTACAAGCGAGCACCCTAACTCGGAAAATATATCCCATCAGCCTTACGCTATTTTTTAACGTAATTTCTACTGTGCGGTTTGATATATGAAATTTTTGTAAATAAGATTTTTTTTCAGTTGGGGTCCAATATGATCATCTTAAAATATTACAACATAAATGTGTAAAAACATAATCAATCAATCTTCACTGATCCCCCGCCCCTCACTTAAAATTGTTCTTCGGAGTCGTCTGTTCCTCACCAGGCGACAGAATCTCAGTAAAATAATGTTTACAAAGATTAAAAGTAGCTCTGGATCCATTTTTTGATGAAAAATTGCTTTATTAAATGTTTTCACTACAGCAGAATGTGACTTGAGAATGTTCCATCACGTCTTGGCTTGAAAATGTCAAGGAACACTAATTATTTTAGGTAATAAGTAATTATTATTATAACTTATTGACATTCATATTTCATTTTATTATATAAAGTTAATTATAGGGTAAAATATTGCATTATCATAAAATGTATTTCTGATGGGTTAAAATAATTACCGTATTTTCTGGACTATATGTCGCTCCGGAGTTTAAGTCACACTAGCCAAAAAATGCATAATAAAGAAGAAAAATAGATATATAAGTCGCACTGGACTAAGTCGCATTTTGGGGGAATATTTATTTGATAATATCCGAGACCAAGAACATACATTTTATCTTGAAAGGCAATTAGCATGGATTAGCAATAGCGTTACGGTATGCTAATGTAACAAATTCAGCTACATGACCCACAACGAACTGAGTACGTGTCTGTTTTGTTAACGTAACATATTAACAGTTATTCAGATAACTATAGCATAAAGAACATCGGAGCAAGTTTACCAAACAATCAAATCTAACTCCATAGACGAAGCACCGCTTCTTCTTCTGTGTCTCTAAAGAAACTCGTTCCTCAGGTACACACGCCTAGAGCGCCCTCTGGTGGTTGTCAGTGTGAAAATAACGAACATGTGAAATTCTGTAATAATGTATTTATTTAAGTCGCTCCGGAGTACAAGTCGCACCCCCTGAGAAACTATGAAAAAAAATCTTATAGTCCGAAAAATGGACCTGGCCACTTCTCCCGGCGACCGGTTCATAATTATTATGCGACACCATGACGTCACTTTACGTGCGCCTAAAATGACGCTGTTGTCCGAATACTAACTTTAAATTTATACTAAATTTAAATGTCCCCCATGTAGTGAATAGTGGACAGGGAACGAGTGTGTGGTTTCGGAAACAGCCTTTGTGATTTTGGAACTTCCTGGTCTCTTACTTCCTCTTCCTTCTGGTCACATGACCTGTCATGTGACATGTGTTGAGTGGATGGATGACTGAAGCAGCTGGTGAATTTATATTAGATAAGATGAGGAGGAGCAAAAGACTTCATGTTCAGACAGAAAATGTTTGAACTTCAGATCCCGCTTTGGGTCACTGAATGCATCGTGTTGTGTTTAAGACTCCTGCCACCATCCATCATCATCAGCAAAAAAGGTCAGAAAAAAAAGTTATATCATCAGCTGATCAGACTTCCTGTGTGTGTGTGAGACAACAGAATTAGCATTAGCTTCCATGCTAAAATTTCTGTCTGACCTTTGACCTTATTCATATATTTTCCCTGTCAGTTTTTTACATTTTTTATCGCCCCCTCTGGTCTCCACAGAACAGCAGTAATTCTCCGGGGCCAGTAAAAGGCCCCACCGTCGCTGCGAGGCTCAAACACCTTCAGCAAGGCAGCCTGGAGAGACCCAAAACCCGCAAGCAGAAAGAGGATTTTCCCAAAGTCCAGGGTCAGCAGCAGGTATTCCACTTCTAAAAACTCCGCCCCGATGCTTCATCTGCCTCTGACCCCTCCTCGGTGGCAAGGACCCGGCCAGCAGGGGGCAGAAGTCTGTGCCAAGTCACCCGATTAAACTTAGCTTGTTTTGTGGTCGTGGAAGGTTCTGGGTGGTTCTTGTGACTGATCTTCACAAACATCCTCCGTGTTTTTTTCCGGTGACATTGCTGATAGTTATAAAAGCTAGCGGAGCCCGAAATACCTTTTAGAATGTGCGATGCTACCATTTTTTTATGCTCAATAGCGACAAATCTTTCAGTTTAAATTGAGAACGTTGGGCATAAAGAGGGAAAAATGTTTTCAAAAAGTAGTGGTAGTACTGACACAATTATTAGAAAAGCAGTTTAATTTCTGATTAGCATTTGTTAGCATTAGCTTCTATCGTCCCAAAAGTCTTTTTTTAATTTTAGCAACCAAATATCAACTAAATTTAGCTGTGATGCAGATAAATTTGAGCTCTTGTTCAAAAGTACAAACACGATGATTTGATGAAGGTTGATAAGTTAAAAATCAACTATTTTTTTATGATAAGCAGTAAATGGGCCTCGCTAAGTGGGTGTGGCCTCGTGGAAACGTGGAATTGTAATTTAATAATGGATGGATGGCGCGTTATTAACGGTGGTGATGCAGCAGGTGTAGCACAAATTGAGTTAAAAGCACATTTTTGAAGAATTCAGGCTTCATCGTCTTCACACCCTCACCTTCACACATCCTGCTGTTAGCAGTGACGGAGCAACACCAGCGGTGTAGCTGCGCGTCGTGATGCCGCGCTGTGATTGGTCGGTTCAGTGACCTTAAGTCAGAATTCAGAGCAGCTTCTGTCTCTGAGCTGTCGTCTTCTTTGCTTTCACTTCTTCACATTTTTCGCACTTTTTCATTTCTCCTTTTCACGAGAAACTAGCTCGTAGTTTCTAGTTAGCTCGTAGCACCAGAGTTAGCGAACGTAACATTTCAGCCGGATTGAGTAAGAACTTGAAAACTTGATTTGTTTGTTTATAAATTATAATTTTTCTCTTTCTTTTCCCTCCTTTTCACTGCTTCCTTTGGTTTTTGCTCTTGAATTCTGCCGTCCGCTTGGTTTTTATTGCTTTGCAGCGTTGAAGTTGTTATTTTTTTTTCTGCTGCAGGATTGTTGAATCTCGACCATCAGCTTTCCTTCACCGCTCTCATCCTTTTTAGCCTTCGTTGCTCTCCTCATCCTCTGTCTGCCTCGCAGGTATCACCTGGACTAAAAAACGCCAGGAGCGAGTTCTCGGATCTTTCTGCCTTCACAATCAGTTGTAGTTCCGTTCAGACAACAAACGCTAACTTCCTGTCAACACAGATGAACCAGAATTCTCTCGCAGTCAACCGAAACCACATCTTTAGACAGATTAGAGGTTTTAATCCCGTCAGTTTCACACGTCCGTGGAGCCACGGAAGGTTCTTAGGTCTCTCTGGCTCAGTGGTTTTCTACTGGTCTGGTTTCTGGATCTCACCACAATGACGAGCTGCAACTCAAAATGTTCAACTCTGGAATGAGAGTTTATTGAGGATCCACAACGACCAGCAGGTGGCGATGTTACAGAGGAAATATTACTTTTTCCACTCTGCCTCTTAACATTGATAATGAGCCTTGGGACGAGATTTCAAAGTTTGGTACACACTGAACTTCACTTAGTAATCCATAAATCTTTAAAGGTCTACGACTTATCACACCTACTTACTAAATACACAATACTGTGTTTTTAGTTTCAATAAAGATTGAAAAAAAACATTTTAAAAACACTGAAAGGGATGGAAATGAGCAAAGTTGGAAGTACACAAAACAAACCTTCTATCATCTTGTGTGACTTTTCCTGCGGGTCTTTGCGGTTCTTCTTCTGCGAGGACGCCACCTGCCGGTAAAGACAGCGACCGGCACTCGCTTATTTATATATTCCTTCAAAATAAAAGCACGGCCCACCTGTGAGAATCACTGCTCCAGAGCAACTAAGGATTCCGAGTGTTTTAGGTTAGGAGGTCCAGGTTGAATCAATTTGGTCATCCTGAGGAGGAAGTTCATCGCAGCAGGAACGAGTTGCTTGATGGCTGTGATTGGCTGTTGCAGTTGCTCGGCAACACTGTTGTTACCGTCACAGACAAACCCGGTTAAATCATTTTAGTGAAACAGTTGCTTCAGTATATTCAGATAATTAATGTATTTGTAGACTCAAACGGTGTCAAAAGCTAGCATGAAACTAGAGAAATACAGTTAGAATACGTATCGTAAAGCCCTTCAGATATATTGTGTGTATATTATAAGACCATTTAGTTTCTTTTATTTATAGAATTAACATGTAAAAAAAAAAAGGTATCATCTATGTTTTATAAAATCAAACTTTTTTTGTATTTTTATACTTGACAAAGAAGACTCATGCGCATGTAATACACTTTACATTTCTAGTTGTGTAAATGTTTATTTTTCTGTTACAGAGTTTTTATTTTTGTTCTTACGATCATAAAACCACGCTAAGTTAGCATCGCGTCAGCAGCGGAACAGTCGAAAAAGCACACGTCCCCTTTTCTGGCGCCAAGGACACTTGTTTTTGTAGGTGTTTGCCTCTATTATAACAACGTCAACGTGATGAATGTGTGATTGTTGAAACATTTGTGGATGTCGAAGAGCTGTATATAAACACAGATATTCTAACAAGACAGTTGATTTGAGGGTGGATATTTTTTTTATAAGACAGAGGGAAAAAAAACAACAACCGTCCGAACGGCATGCATACTGTCGACGTTCCTGAAAAACCTGCACGCTGGCTCAGACGTCTCATATGTCCAGAATTAAATCTGTGTATAACTGTGAGTGTGCGATACAAAAACTGTAAAATAACCTCGATTTTTCTGTGAAAAAAAAAGAATATTCTAACAAGCGAAAGCTTCTGAACGATGTTGTTTCTGCAAGATGTTGCTCCGGTCCGAGAGTTGGATGCCCGCCGTGTTACGGTTCGTCTTTGTGAATCGTGGTGAAGAATGATTATAAAATAATTATAACTAAAGACCAATTTAACAGTGCAAAATCAAAACGCAACTTTGTGTATGGAAAGTGAAAGTTGCTGCTTTGTGTGAGAAAAATCAACCAAACTAAAAGTTGCTGCTTTTGTACGTTCCTGTTGTGTTTTGTGACAATAAAGTTTAAACTCTTATAAACAATCGCAGCCAGTGTTTTTCTTTACATCAAAAATAAGCAGTTATCGTAATTCTGAAGAGACCCCGGTGGCCACCTGTGGTACTGCGGTACGACGCTCCTCTCATTTACGCTCTAAACAAAACGAAAGCTCAGGTTTACCCTCGGGGACCTGGCAGCTGTTGTTGGTCCACATTACATGCTGGGACACGTGTCCAGCCGGTGGAACAGGAAGAAAACAATCAAGCAACCACGAAACAATAAGAGGCTCTGCGCACGACTCGAAACTTGGATTCACAGAGTTCTGGTTTAGTCCACAAAACAAATTGGGACAGGAAGTGGAAGGTGTTTACTGTAAATGCTGCGCTCCCTTCCTGCTTTCGCCTTTAAAGTCGAAGAGACAGCGGACTCATTGTGCCTCCTCCTGCTCTCAGTCACTTTCTCTTATTCACAGACAAAAAGGATTTGGGGGAAATCGCGTCGATTCCACGACACGACCTTCTTTTTCATGGTTTTTTACACAAGATGAGCAGCAGAACAACCGTCATCACGGAGCTGGACGCCAAACTCGCGTCCAGTCTGGAGACGTTTGGGCGTCTCTACGACGAGCGCGCGGAGCTTCTCTCTACCACTTTGGACAAATTTGTGCCGACGGTGACTTCGCTTTGCCAAACTTTAAGATTCACTGTGGTGGAATTCGGAAAAACCTTCGGCTGTCTTTTGGGCGGCTTTTCCGGCGGGATCTTTGGAACGGCTTCTGCTCTGGTTTGGAGCGATAGCGGCGCAGAAGATGTGACCCTTGCCGTTGTTGGCGGCATTTTGGGGGGGGTGGCTGGAGGAGCGCTAGGTGGTGCGGTGGGCGTCGCAGTGACCGTTTCTTGGGAACTCTCAAGGCATCCAGTTTATGATGTCGGCAAAGACACGGCCTGGCTCTTTGGCTTTGCAGCCGGTGGTGTAACTGGCGGTGCTATTGGAGGGCCGCTGGGCGCTACAGGTGGCGCGCTGGGCGGCGTGTTAGGAGCCCTCTGGGCGGTAAAGTACGCCAATCAACTACAAATGAACATTATTCGATTTGCTGTAGAGGCCTACCAAAGAAAGAAATCACGTTTGGACCAACCCACTCATCATGCAATTACACGTAACCTCCGAGATTTCCGGGCAGCCATCAAACCGCTGCTGGACCAGCTGAAACACACTCAGCTCATCTGTGGTAAAATGGCGTCCTGCCAACACACGCACGCCATAGCTTCACAGGCCGCCACAAGCCTGGATTCTGCAGCCAAGATGGAGGCGGCGCTAGAGAAGGCCCGTAGGACCAGCTCTCCACTTGAGCTGATTTTGTATACGGTAACAGGAGCCACACTCAGCAAGAACGTGAACAAAGAGCTGGAGGAGATGAGGAAGGGGGCAGAAAGGTTCCTGCACCAGCTCAGAGGAGATCCGGAAGATCTCGTACAAAACTGAGCTCCATCTCATTCTTGGCAGATCAGCCGTCTCAGCAGCGAAACTGCATTCCAACGGAATTCTTTGATCTTATATAAGTCTTTCTTGTAAACTTCCTGTTTCAGGTTTTGTCGTGACTCTACTGAAGACAAATAAAGGATGAACATTTTGGGGAATTAAATTACAATCTGGGGGGTTTTCTTACGTTTTTGTTTCATATTCATGGTCACTGAAGGATCAACTGCAGTGACAACAGCGCCACCGCGGGGCTCCTGTGTTGCTCCCTTTAGTATTCTGCACTGATAAGCATCATGTGAGGAAAGTTAGCATAAACCTTTCGCTCTATTTATTGCTAAATTAGTGACAAAGAGCAAAAAACATACAAAATGTTTTATTGAAATGCAGAAATAAGTGTCCTAACGTCTCAGCGTTAAAAATAATTCAAATTTGCTACAAATTTTGTAGTTGAAAGCTAAAATCGTAATCGTAAAAACAACTTCATTTATACGTGTCACTTAAGTGACAAACTGTCAAGAAAAGTGCAGGGGGCGGAGCTTGTGACTGACAGTGACTCGTCCTCTGCATGGGACAAATCTTGCTCGCCGTCGTTTCCGGAAGACTGAAGCAGCGTCAACCAACAGGCACGGAGTTCGTCCTTGTGTTGTTGTGTTGAAATTCAAATCCAGACTTCCCCTTTGAAAACGTAACGCTATTTAAATCGTCGTCATACACTTAAATCCTTGTTTGCTGTAGTTTATCTGGAAAGGTTTGACTTTCACAGCGAGATGTCAGACGACACGTGGAGCTGCTGTCCCGCCTTCCACTTGGCACTGCGTCGACCTCCATCAGCCCGTCTGTACGGCTGATTCCTCAGATCTGACGACAAAAACAGAGTTTTAATCGATGGGTTAGATTTAGCTTTCACGCTGATGAACGTCAGGAGAGAAAGTTAGCCTAGCTTAGCATGAACACTGGAAGCAAAAACTGACTCAGGCCACACAGAAACCTCTCTTGGACACCTGAAACCTGAACACGAGAGCTCAGGCAAAAATTCTGATTATGAGTACAGTGGGACCTCTACTTACGAAATTAATTAGTTCCAGAAGTTGTTTCGTAACCTGAAAATTACGTAAGTAGAGACGCGTTTTCCATGTAAATGCCCTAATCTGTTTCAAGCCCCCAAAAATTTGGACATCATTTTTTTTATAAATCATAAAAATGCATCAAAACATGTAACAAATACATACACAATCAGATTACCACACAATAAATGTAGGAATTCAGTGCAAGACTTCTCCAGGAACAAAATGAACTTTATTACAGGCTAATCCTACATTAGCCGTCATTACTAGAAATGAACGTTAACATTTTTGGTAACACCGCCATCTAATGGACAAACATACGAACACCCACAAAAAATAAAAGTTAAACGAAGGCGATGCTGGGATACTCACAAACTTGCACATATTGACATCCCTCCTAGCCAATGGGATGACAGGAAGATGCTAGGCAATAGTCAATGGCAGAGCAGCTACAAGCAAGTTTGAGTTCGCTAAACTCCGCGTATTTTTGCCTTTCGTATCCTGAAATTTCTTTCGTAACAAGAGGAAATATTTTCCCGTTGAGACGTTTCGTAAGCTGAAAATTTCGTAAGTAGAGGTCCCACTGTATATTTCAGGTCCTCCTCTGTTATCTTCCAGTTCCAGTTCCAGAGTTTAGTTTCAAAACCCTGGTCAACCAGTGTTTGAATAACCTCCCTACTCCAACAGCTGTAGAAGTAGGAGCTTAAGGTTCTTCACGTCCATTAGCAAACGGGAAGGTTAACTTGTCTACCTCAGGTGTGTGTGCTAAGCAAGGCTACCTGTGGTGTGGCGGTGGGAGTGCTACCTGTGATGATGTCCTCAATGGCGCCGTCCTTCCCCTCCCTCACCTGAGGAGACACCTGCCTCCTCTTCAGCTCTGCAATCAGGTCCACCTGCTGAAGTTTGATCTGGAACAACAAGCATGTTCTGCGTGACCTCCTGACAGGCTGCACGTCTGTCAATCAGATCTGACATTAACCTTGTTCCCACTGACGTCTTCTTTGGCTGGACTTGTTGGAGCCTGGAGGTTCAGGACCTTCTGCTGCTTCCTCTGCTGGTTCTCCATCTCCGCTTGCTGTTGGACAGAACCAGTTTGACGTTTGAATAAGAACTCTTCTCCAGGAACTGCTGCCTGTTGTCTCACCTTGTAGGCCTTGATGAACCTGGTGAACACGGGGAAGAACATGGAAGGCGGAGTTGTTTTACAGTTCTCGCCAAAGTACTCCACGGTGGACTCGTAAACGTCCTGGAAGACAGAGGTTTCAGCTCATATGTTACGTGCTCAGATCTTCAAGCGGGTTTGAAGGCCATCGGTGGTGACCTGGGCCGTTTTCCCGTCGGCCGCCAGAGCGACGAGCAGCTCGGCGTTGCCGCTCAGGAACGTGCGCAGAACTGGACTTTCGCGCTCTGCGGCGAACTCTCGCCTCGTCAGCTCCATCCCTCGCTGCAGAGCTCGCAGGTCCTGCAGGACGCTGTCAAGAGACACTGGACGGAGACAGAACCCACTGTTTTTCAATCACCAGCTTCTATCAGAGCATGCTAACGTGCTACACGCTAACATTAGTGGAATATTTGCAAGCTCACCCAGCGCTGCCTTGTCCAGGAAGTGCAGCTCAGAGTAGAAGTTGTTCACGTCTGGGTATCTCTCCTGGATGACATTGGCGATGAAGTGCAGCAGCGTCTGTTTCCGGTCGGTAGATTTAGTGTCCAACAACTGAAACAGAAACGAACTCTTCAGTGATGTCGCAGTACTCTACAACACTCCCTGGTACCCCTCAGTAGTCTAGTTTAAGCTCACCAGGTCTAAACTCTGCAGGCGGAAGCCGGACGCCAGCCCTCGCTTGCTGCTGTTCATGTAGTTTCCAAAAGCCAGAACGATCTTGACACCAGACACACACACGTTTATGCTATAATCCAGGGGTGGGGAACCCCCGGCCTCCGGGCCGTATACGGCCTACGAGACCATTTCTACCGGCCCGCAACGCAATAAGATTTTTATATTTTATATGTGCACTTATACAGTTCGCTAAACTCCGCGAGCTGCGAGTAGCAGCGGTAGCGTATTTTTGCCTTTCGTATCCTGAAATTTCTTTCATAACAAGAGGAAATATTTTCCCGTTTTCTGAGATAAAACAGACGGTTATGTTATGTCCGAGTCAAGGTCAGGGTCAGTGAACACAGCATGTGATGTACGTAGTGGGCTGGACTGATTGACACGGACGAAAAACGCATAGCGAAACACGCTAAACTCGACGAGTTGAAAGGACAGATGAGTTTGGATAAAATTAACGCTCTTCGTCGGCGTTTGGAGGCTCAACAAGCAGCTTTCACACGACGATGTACCGACAGAGAGAATATTACGCGTGCAAGTTTTGTGGTGAGTGAATTAATAGCCACGAAGCTGAAACCTCACGCTGAAGGAGAGGTTGTGAACGTGCCTCGTATCCGCCGCTGAGGCGCTCGCGCCGGACAAAGTAAAATTGTTTCAAAGCGTGAATTTTTTTCCGTGAATAACTATTGAACTAAGACATATATTGTTATGATTCCAGTGGCTAACGGTATGTTTTTATGGTCAAGGAATCTAAATATGTAGTCAAAGTATATGTGGGACTAATATTTATAATGGAAATCACAATATGCCAGGAATTGTTGCGCTTGGCGGAGGTCTGCGCTCTCCGAGTGCTTTCTAGTTGTTATTATTATTGTCTTTATCTTTCTTTCTTTTCATTTATTTTCTTGATTATCTTGTTGTATTGTAGTTTTTGTGAGTAGAGGCCTCGAACAGGCCCTTACTGGTCTCTTACCTCAACTCTGCACCTCTTTTTTTTATTGTTTTGTATGATCATGAAAACATATTTCACTTGTTTGTCATTTTATTCTATTTTTTTGGTGATTTTATATGCATGTGTGCTAAATAAATAATTCAAACTCAAATGCAGCAATCATGAGACTTAGTAACACAGTGGTTATAGACTTTTTTTGTCTTTTTTTTGCATCCCTAGTTATGTGTTCATAATAGTATGGCCCTCGGAGGACTTTATAAAAATTGAAATGGCCCTCGATATGAAAAAGGTTCCCCACCCCTGCTATAATCCCTCATTTCAGACGACAAAACCAAACCGATCGGCTGCTGTTGCCAAGCTCACCTCCAGGATTTTCTTCAGTTTGCCGGAGGATTTGACGGACATGGATGCGGCGATCAGAGCGTCCAGTTGCTGCAGGGTGGAAATTATTGAGGTTCTGAAACCTTTAAACTGGGTCTTTCTAAAATTGCAATGAAATAAACCAAAGGGAGACGGTTGTGGCTCCACAGCTCCCCCTGTTGGCCACTAAAGTTTGGCATTTTTGCTCAGATAAACTTAACATCAGTAACAGTCCGAACAGGTTGATGTGATTAACAAAATGAAATAACTTCTAACATCAAGCAGATTCAATCAGTCCTGGAATACTGAAATCAAATACTGGGACTATTTTCCGGTGGAGGCGCACGTGTGTGATGTGATCTGACCGGCTGGATGAGCCGGACGCTCTCGGGGAAGTTTCCCATGAACGTCAGTGCGCTGATGCGCTGCGGCAGCCGCGGGATCTTCCCGAAGCGCATCATGAAGCGCTCCTCCTCGCTCAGCCAATCCGGCGCTCTGCCCTCCTGCTCGAAGTCCTGGATCAGCTTCATTTCGTAGTCGGTGGGGATGAAACGCTCGAGGAGCTCCAGGAAGTCCAGGCTCAGAGCTCGCAGGTCGTACCTGTGGACGGAGACGTCACAGCTGTCAAACTGCAGCAGGTTGATCTGGGGGAAGCTGATTGCAGATTTACGTCTCGATGGCGGAGCAGATGTCGCCCGCTGACGTCCCTTCCTTCCTCAGGGTTATCGCCAGGTTTTGGGCCCTGTTTGGCTCCATCAGAGACACTTTACTGGGACTCTTGTGGGACAGTTTGACCCTGAGGGTGCCGGCGTCCACAGGAGGAGGCTGAGCCTTCGTCTTGAACTGCTCCTCAAACTCGGCCATGTTCAGCTCCTGCAGAGTCCAAACACCCACCAGCAAAGTTACAGAGGGATGGAGGTGGTCCAAAGGTCCCCACCCCCCATCTGGGACCTCCAGATGTTTTTAGTCCTGTGACTGGCTGGCAAGGTCACGTGGGCGGGACCGCCTCCTGATCTCAGATCAACGGGTCCCTCGGGCAACAAACCTGGAGGACGTGCTCGTCGTCCAGCTCGTTGAAGACAGTTCCGGTCACCTGGTTCGCCGCCAGCACCTGCCAGTTCAACAGCGGCATCCGGTATTTGGTTTGGATGGCTTTCTTCTTAGAACCTGAAGGGAGAAAAACTATTGATCCCTGATCAGAATCGCCCTGAACTAGTTCGTACCATCAGATGATCTACCTGAACTTCCATCAGCCACCTGGCCGGGCGCTGGGGTCAGACCTCCAGCAGGGGGCAGCAGAAGGGGAGGGGGAACGCAGACTGGAGGAGGAGGTGGCGGGGGTGGGGGAGGCGGCTGCGCCACTGCTGACGGAGGAGGAGCTTCCACCAGGGGGGCAGGTTGATTTGAAGGGGGCAGAGTCACTGGGCCTGAATCAACTTGATCTTCAGCTGTCAGGAGAAACTGACTAAGTCCATCAGCTGCTCAGTTTGATTGATAAGTGATCATTTTATGGAGAACTGACCTTTCTGTGAAACCTGCTGGATGATAGGGACCACCTGGAGGTCCAGGTGTCCAGATGGCGACCGCCTCATCTGGACCAGGCCCTGCTCCACCAGAGCCTGGACACTGGACTCCAGCTCCTTCAGGACCTGGGTGCGCCGCTCTCTGTCCCGCTCGCGTTCTCGTTCTCTCTCGTGTTCCAGTTCTTGTTCTTGTTCTCGCTGCTTCAGGAGGGTCACCTGACAGGAGGACTCACGAAGACTCTCCTGCAGACGCCAAACATCAAATCGAGCGTTTCCCTCAAACCTTGAGCGTGAATCCGAAGTTCTGGTGGACTTCAAGTCCACGTCATTACCTTCAGCAGCTCCATTTCTTTTGTGGTCTGAATCAACTTCTTCTCTAACTCTGACACCTTCTCCTCAGCTTCCCTCTCACTCTCCTGAAGTCTGGAGCTCAGCTGTAATGAGTACAGGTGACATCATTTACATGATCTATGTGTGTGCGTGGCTGTGTGTGTGCCTGTGTTCCACCTGTGTGTTGTGCTCCTGCAGCTGATCCATGTGCTCCAGCAGAGCGTTCTTGGTCTCGGCGTCCTCCAGCAGAGCTCCAACATCAAACATGTTGTCCAGGTAGGCCTGAATCTGCACCAGCAGCCTGTCGTTCTCGGTCGACTTCAGCTTCTGCAACCAAACAGACCTCGAGTTCGTCAAACTTGTTTCAACATGGAGTCAAAGGTCGACTGGGACTAAGGAACCACCTCCAGGTACTCATCCAGCCCGTGACAGGTGAACTGGTACTGCAGGTGAACCCTGAAGTTCATGTTCTCCACTGAGTGGACCATGATGTTGATGAACTGCATGCACGCCACCTGGTGGACACACGGACGTGACACTGGTTCACGATGTAACAGGCATCACTGGTCCATCAGGGCATCTCAGCATTTGCCCCCATTTACCATGAAGTCCAAGTTTCGGTCTTCCCTGCAGAAAAATTCCATCAGCTTCTCAAAGCGACTTTTCTCTCTGCACACCTGAAAACACAAAATCATTAAAGCCACATCAGATTTTAAATTTCACCACACAGAGCCCAGGCGGAGGACTCCACTCCTCCGTGACGGGCATCATAAAAGGAAACATTTTAGCACGACAGCGATAAATTGCCAACTCTTTTTTTTTTATCTCGATCAGTTCAGCTCATTGAACAATGATGAGAACAACTGGTTTGAAGTGGCGTCTCAGTTCTGATAAAGCAAAACTGGTTCCCAGGCTCGCTTGTTTTTCATCTAACAATAGGCCGTCCTGGTTCAGGTCGCTACTTCCTGTCTGCGTGGTTGAATCCTCAGGAGGCGTGGCATCGACACCAGTTGGTCATTCTCAAAGGCAAAGACGGGAGAAGGTCAAGGAGAGGTCAGAGGAACCTCGACACATGTCTGATGTATTTACAGTGTGTTCTGATGGTGCAAAAACTGAACACAGCAGCTGGTGTGTGTGTGTGTGTGTGTGTGTGATCACAATATCAACACACTGAGCACCAAATTGCTCATTTTACTAGCAAAGTGGGCCATTTTACTGGACCCCACACCTTCAAAGGACTGCTTGGGCGTGAGGTAACGGTCAGGGTTAAGGTACAAAGGTGGGTAATGTTTCATGTCTAGGAAAGTCCCCACAAAGATAGAAATGTGTGACTGTGTATGTGCTGGGGGAGGAGGGGTTAGGGTTCTAACTGATTTTTGTATCTGTCCTGCTCTCCAAGCTCCAGAACCTGAAGATGGGACAATAAAGGATCCCTGGTTTAAAGTGTCCTCTGGCCAGACAGGTGGGGGGATCTTACAACCCAGAAGAGTGTGTTTAAACTCTTTGTAGATGCTGGTTATAAAGGCTTGAATGTTGGAGGTGCAGGTCTCAAACTTCTAAGAAATGACTTCAGCACGTCCTCATTCCTCTCAGGGGACCTTTCTGATATCAATATCAAGACTCAAAGGCTAATAAGAGGGGCATTTATGAACCAGGGGAACCTTTTCTGTTGTGTTCTTCACCAGCCAGAACCTCTAAAACTCTCCTCACCTCTTGGAAGTTGTCGAAGGCGGACAGGATGATGTCATGGCCGCCTCTGACCAGGCAAACGGCGGCGAGGAGCTCCAGCACCAGAGCTTTGGTCCTGACAGCACAAGTTGGTTTAAACTCTTAAATAGTTCATCCTCAACCTCAGATGACTGATGCCATCCAATCAGATCTCACCGCGGGTTCCTGTTGTTAAGGCTGAGGGTGATCTCGTTAACGCAGCGAGGATGTTTCATCACCAGGTCGAAGCCCGTCTGAGAAGAACCAACAACATGAAGAACAAACGACACCCCCAAACACACACAGCATGTTGGGTAAGTGAGGCCTCCTACCTGGTAGTTCATGATGGCACGCAAACACATGATGCACAGGTGAACGTCGTCTGTCTGGCTCATGACGCGAAACGTGCGCAGCGTTTTCCTGTCGGGCACAAACCTTCACTCAGCTTTGTTCTGTCCAAGGTGCTACATCAAAGCAGCCGCTTTGATCTATGTGACTACTGTTCATAGCAACATTTGGTAATTACAAGTTTCCTAAGAAGCGGCACGTCAACAGGTGTGTGAAGACAATCCAGACATACTTGTGTATTTGCTACATACTGAGTACCAAACTATTCATTCTACTAGCAAAGTGAGGACATTTTGGCTTGTCCACACAACTTCGAAGAACTGTTGGAGGGTTAAGACGTGGATTTAAGCTTGGGGTTCGAGTTGGATTTGTTGGGATTGTTAGGGTTAGGGGCTGGGCAATGCATTATAAAAGTCTTAACAAAGATAGAAATGCTAGGATGTGTGTGTGAGAGATGCACTCACCTGACAGTGAAGGTCTTATTTGTCCTGGAGGTGTGTGAGGGTGAGTTACTGGCGCTGCTCACGTCATCCACGGATTTGTCCAGACCTTTGTTTCTGTCGGGGGGCGGCGTGACGTCATCGGGCGTGTCGACGTCGTGTCTGCCAGTCACACGGTTCATAAAACATTTAGCGGCTGGTTGAATTCCCGCTGATTGTCTCCCGCGGCGACAGCGAGACTGGATGCTTCCAGGGATGAAGAGCAAAGGCGTGACTTACGTGACGGCGACCGACAGATATTCCACCAGAACATCTAGACCTCGGTTCTCTTCGTTTAGAAACTCCTGAGCCCACCTGCAGCCACGGAAACACGCCCTCCATCTGAATAAAGGACTAATTAGAGCCAAACGCAGGTGGAATGAGACTCACCCGATATGATTGGTCCTGAGGGAAATCTCCAGCTCTCTCAGGATCTGAGTAGATTCCTGCACGCGTCTCTTAAACTGACGACACAGCAAATTTACACATTAGACTTTCAATAACAGCTGAGGATGTGCGGTTTCTACAAGGAGGCCTGAGCGTCTCTGTCGCCCTCTGGTGATGGGCTGCAGTGCGATTGAATAAACCCCGCCTCCCTCAGTCGCTAAAACCCCTAAAAGATCTTTTGAAACCAATAAAATCACCCTCACAGTCGTTCATCTTGACCAGATGATCTGGAGTCTCACTGGGATTAACAGGTTTTAGGGGCTCTCAATGTTGAACAGAATGGGTTTTTCTTTTGACCCGTATGCTAGCGCACCTTCCGGCCGACTCCATGATCCACGCTATTCCTCAGCTTCTCCAAATATGCGGATGGTGGATTCTTCGCTTGAAACCTCTCCTAGAGACGAAGACAGACATGAATCAGAGTGAAGGCTTCGGGTTAGACCACGCCGAATGCACGGCATCTTTTACGTAAATGAGCGTCAATGAGATTCATTTAAAAGTTGTGTTTATTTTGACTGAAGCTGTGTAAATGTTTCAGGTGTCTTCTCTTCTTTCCCACTGTTATGATTGTCGTTGTTGATTGTTGCTACGGAGACCTGCATTATTCATGTGCCTGTAAAGACCGAGATGGTTTCAGCTGTTTGTCTTCCTTTAACCCACCTGGTCACAGATCAGATCCCACTTCTTGTCGTTGTCGTACTGGCTGAGAATCTTCACTTTGTCTGGTGGAAGATTCATCGTGTTCTGAAACAGAAGATTCAGTTGCTTGAAGTCAAATTCCTCCTAACGAGAATTCAAATCAGCAAAACGATGCTGCTTTAGAAAACATCACCGAGTGAGGCCTCTCCAAACCGCCATAGTTTCACTCTTAAACTTGAATTTTACTTAGATAATGTCATCCTACCCCAGTCTTCAGGTGCTATTGGGAGTATTCTCCCATCTCACAGTGGTTCTACTGGACTGCAGGACAAGAACACTCACTCAGCCCTGCTTAGGGGCAGAACAATCTACCAGAACAGGTTTGTTTACCAGGTTTCCTGGTTAAATCCATTGTATCTGGCTGCCTTTATCTTGAAAATTTCCTCAATGACCTTTGGTGACCCAAAGTGTCATCAGCGTCAGTACGTGGCCTGGTTGATGAGGTGAACTATATGGCCTGGAAGGTAGCCATGTTTTCCTTTTTTATCTAAGCTTTTTCCGTCTAAACATTACACAAATCCGCAGATGTGCATTTACAATCCCACCCACTGCAGCATTCAACCGTATGCAAACAGCTATGTAAAAACCCGAAGGACCAAGTTCTCCATGTAAATTGAGCTGTGCAGATTTCTGGTGGTGATTCTTAGTCTGTGGTAACGTCAGACATCATCAGACGACCACCCCTCCCTCCCAACCTGAGCACAGCCATCCAGCAATGATGAATTACCAGAAAACAAGATGGAAGGGGGGGTTGAAGAAACTACTGCAGGTTTTTCTGCTCATGAAAACCTGCTGCAGCTGCACATTGGCAACAAATCCTGCAGTACACACACACACACACACGCATCCTCGTATTTCTGCGCATGTGGGGACTTTCATAGACTTTCACCCAGCCCCTACCCTAACCTTTACTATCCCATCTAAAACCTTAACCCTTCACCTACATAACCTCAATTTTAAAAGCATGTCTTAAACCTTACACAGCTGTTGGTTGTGGTTGTGAGGATCAGCCAAAATGTGCTCACTTCCCAAAATATGTCCTGCCTTTGCTAGTAGAATGAGTATTTTTGTACTCAATATGTAGCGAATATAAGGACACACACACAGAAGAACCATCTTGTGACTCCTACCACGAGCATGTGACTCCTCATCACAATTGTCGACATACTTTAGGCAACAATAATCCAATTTAACTGAAAGGTAGCCATAATTATCACCGTGCTGCTCACAGACACGATGACTGCACTCATCACACATCACTTCCTACCTCGGCTTGTATTGCAGAGCTTAACGGAACATTGTTGGTGGATCTGAGACCTTCTCTGACACATTCAGGTGAAAATTAAATGACTTTTTCTGGCAAGTCACTGGTAAAACAGCAAACAGCTCAGGGAAGGAATGGAATCATCTTATCCACTAAAATAAAACTGGCTGTGAGGAGACAGAACCTTTGTGTCCTGGAACACTGGAGCCCAACTGGACTTTTACCACAATAAACAAAACAAATAGAAAAAGTGTTAAAATAAGGAAAAAGGTTCCTTCAATTTAAAAAATTCTTAAAACTGAGTGTTTAAAAAAACAAACAAACAAACAAAACAACATAACCTGCCACATAAACACACTCACACACACATCCTAGTAATTCTATCTTTGTGGGGACTTGCTTAAACATTAAACTATACATTTCAGAGCCCCCTTTTCCTACCAGTCCCATCTAACCCCCTGACCCAACCCTAACCCAAACCAAATTTTAACCATTAAACCCTGTCCGTGTTCAGGTCCCAAAAAATCTCTCAACTTTTCCAAAATGTCCTCAGTTTTTTGGTACCCAATATGTAGCCAATACAAGGACACACACGGAGCGTAAAGCTGCAGTAATCTGCAGCATAAAGGCTCTCTTTTGTGTGTTTCTGTGGTGACACCGTGTCCCTGCCGCTGCGATAAGCCTGTTCTGAGGACTTGCACATTTCCAACATATTCCACATTCTTCTCACCAGCACGGCGTCAAACCGCAGCTCCAGCTCTGCCTCTGGGGGCATCGGTAGTTTGGTTTGTCTTCTCGAGCAGCCCGGGGAAGTCTTGCCCTCCTTCCCCTGAGGTACCTCCAGGCTACCTGTGGTGTTCCCCATGTGTGTCAATCCAACCCGTCCAGAAAACACGCAGAAGTAAAAAGATCCACTTCAGCTAACCACCAAGCGTTGAAAGTTTCTGTCCATCTAGAGACGGATGGGGAAGGTAGCGGTCATGGGTGACCCCATGACCCCATCTGTCCATCTAGTCGCAGCTCAGCAAGAACAGCGGGATGAAATGCAGCCGTACCTCTGGATGAGACGCTGCCTCATTATGAAACCTTAGAGAGAGGGGGAAGCAGATATCCTGAGAGTGACTGACAAAGTGACAGCTGAACAAGTGAAGGGGGGGAGCCCGGAGCTACCAAAGGAGAGACGACAGATTTCCGCTCCTGCAGGTCCCACCAGAAAACTGTGACACGGGACAGACGGGTAGGTAGCAGGTCGACCTCCACAGGGTCCTAATGCCTCCACCTGAGAACCTGCTACCAGTCCACAACACAAAACATCCAGCTGAGTAAAGGCTTTAGTTCAACATAGTCAAAAAGCTGTTACGCAATAGAGTGAGAAATCGCCAAGGAAACGATTCGAATTTGCTCAGTTAGCCACAACAAAGTTCCTACATCTAAAACTCAAAAATGCAAAAGGGCAGAAAATAAAACTGTTCACAAAACATATAAAACACAAAGACTGACAGTTAAATCAATCTCATTTATTGACTGTTAACAATACTGATGGGAATCCACTTCCTCCGACTTTCCTTGTTCAATCTTGGAAGTTTCAGGAGGTTTTGACAAAATTCTGATATATTTTCATTTAGTTTATACTAATTTGAACATTTTCTAACAATCAGTAATTTTTTTCCAGCAGTTTTATAAAAAACAACCCTCTACTTCCTCAGACTTTATCAGATGGTACTTCATACATCTGAAAATGTTTTCTAATCTGTGTTTATTCTGCGGTGTTGCGCAATCAGAAACTCTCTTAATTCCTTAGCTGCTAAAGCGGATCACACACTTAATCACAATCATAGGTTGCAATGATGTAACTTCTGAGACCTGTGTGACGAGGGGCCGGAAATGGTGGACTGTTACTGGAAGGTGGAGGTTAATAAATGATGAATGTCATACTGATACCTGGATGTGAGGCCACACCTGGTCAGCAGCCCACAGGTGAGACACACAGAGGGGAGACAGAGTAAAGATAGTGATTGTGGGACAGAATAAAGGCGATTCCTTCACCCGAGTCAAGTTTAAAACAGTTTTAATGTTGGTAAAAACACAAAATAATTACAGAATTTATTTTACCTTTTGACTTTATCTACTTATTTTTGTGTTTTAATTGTTGACTCGAGTTTTTTTCATCTTTTCACTATTCACGCGACAGTTAAAGATTACGTCATGAACAACATGTATTTATAGTCCACATTTCAAAGTAACCTTTCTGAACAAATTGACAAAATAACTTAAAATCAAAAACATGATTAATAACTTTTTTACATGGTGGTATTTTACTCAAGCATTAATGGGCACAAAGGTCAAAAAGCTGCAATATTTTGCTTTTAAAGATAAAAAGTAAGTATAATTAAAACAAGCACATGTTGAATAAATCTTTACCAACTAAAAATGTTAAAATGATTTTCTAAAATACTGACAAAGCAAGTCTTGAGTACAGTGGCCTCTAGTGGTCACATAGCATATTTCAAGCAGTTTGTTTTTTTGCCACACATTAAACTACGAACTCATTTCAGAGAAGCACCTTTCTGGAAATATAAATCATATCAATACAGCAACCAACTAGATTAAAAAATTCACAGACCACATGACTAAAAAGTAGAGTTGGTGAAACGATGCAGGCAGAGAAATTCGTCAGTTGTGATCTTCAATGTGATCTTCTGGAAAATCAGTTTGGCATATTTTATGGAATAAACCATCTAATAAAACAAGTTAAAACGATCCCAGGGTTTTCCTGTTTTATCTGATCCGTCTTTCATTAAGCTGGTGGAGATGCTGTAGGAACACACACAAACTAAAAGATTCCTATTAAAGCCATTAGAAACAGCCGATTCAGTCATTCTTTCACTTCAGGATATGATGTCAGCTGGCTGCTGATTTGCTGGATTATTGGTGATACAACAAATCATAACAAAACCACAAAGGATGCTTGTGAATACCGTCTGTAGTTTCTACACACTCCAGCATGAACGCTAGATTATTTGTTGCTAGCAACCGCATCACTGCTGAAAAAAACTCGTTCAGAATACGCCGACGGCCCAACCGAGAGCATGGTGAGAGCGGGCGAGGACGGGGATATAGAGCTCGTAATATGTGGCACTGGCTTGCATCCACAAGAGCGGCCCGCGCTGTGCATGAGCCTCAACACATCGTTACGAAAACGCACGCCCACCAGCGCGTAAAGGATGGGGTTGAGGCAGCAGCGGGCGTAGGCGAGTGTGCACGTGACATACTCCAGCAGCAGGCCGCGGAATTCCCCGGCCAATCTCTGCAGCAGGACCACCGTGTACGGGAGCTGGAACGCCAGGAACAGAAGCACCAGCGCCAACATCAGCTTCAAGGTGCGCTGTCGTTGCCACTGCTTCCCCCGCCGCTGCGCCTGACCTTCCCACAGCACCTTGGCGATCAAAGTATAGCAGGTCACCATTACAAGGAAGGACAAACAGAAGACGCCAATGATGGCCGCCCTAGCGGCCATCTTGGCTGCCTGACCCAACACGCCGCAATACGCATCAACTCCGCTCCCAGAAACACCGGAGAAAAGGATTTCTGGAAGGCTCAAGATCACCGCGACGGCCCAAACCCCCAAAGCTGTCAGCATCCCGACTCTAAATATCCACTTCCGCAGATGATGCATGACCTGAGCGTGCACCACCACCAGGTAACGGTCGACACTGATGCACGCCAGCAGCAGCAGCCCGCTGTACTGGTTCACAGCGTAGCCGGCACGCATGACTTTGCACAGATACACGGGGAGGGTCCGGTGAGTGTCAATGGCCTGTAAAGGAAGCATGAGGAGCGACAGCAGGTCAGCCAGCGCGAGGTGGAGCAGGAAGACGTCGGTCATGGATCGCAGACGGACGCAGCGGTAGGCGACAAAGGTGGTGATGACGAGGCCGTTCCCGACCACACCCAGCGTGAAGATTACGCTGAAGACGCACGCCTGGAAGGTTTTGATGGTGAACTTGTGCTCGTCAGGATCGCACCAGTCGGAGTAGAGGTCGTTATCGCTGAAGTTTGAATTGTCCTCAAAGTCGTTATCGCTGAACTCCAGGGCGCCGCCGATGTTCCAGAAGGAGAAGTTTGAATCGTCGAGGTCGCTGATATCCATGACTGCTGAGACATAAACACCTGTCAGACACCCACGGAAACATGGCTTCACTGTCTCTGGCCGCGACCATATTCGACCAACACGGGTGACCTCATCAGCGCAACTTGAGTAAAAGTAAGTAAAACTTTAAACTTTTAACTGCTCCTCTCATGATATCAGAAAGCACCAAGTCTTCGAAACCAGCCAGAACTGTTACAAGCGTCTGCTTCACGGCTCGCTTTGACTGTTTTTTGTGATCTTTGAGTCATTTCGCAGCAGCTTGCGTGACACTGACACTAGGTTGTTGGCACAGGGGAAACCGTGGGCAGCGTGGAGGTCTCCAGATCAGTCAGCGTCGCGTGCCAACACCTTTATAGAAGGCTTTCACTGTCTGCATGAATCCTTTTAGCTCTCAGTCCGGGGCAGTTGGAGCTGCGGAGCTCGTCCTCAGACTGAGAGCTAGTTCAAATACAGATTCAAGATTTAGACGACGGAGGCGCGGAGGAAGTCCTGAGAGGTAAGAAACACGTGTGGAGTTCTTTATTTTTATCTAGACAGCAAGTTGTTAAAATAGGCACAAAGTCTGTGGAGCTGCAAAGGTAAATTAAATTGTGCTTGAATTTCATATGTTGATAAGGTGTACCGGTAATCATTTAATATTTGTCTGTGTAGATTCTCAATCATCCAGGACATTGTATCCAAGGTAGTTTTCTATGTCAACTGGACTGGGTTTCTTCTCTTGAAGACGTTTCGCCTTCTAGCCATATATCCTTCTATCTATAGAAGGCGAAATATCTTCAAGAGAAGAAACCCAGTCCAGTTGACATTTAATATTTATATATATGAACACACGTGCAGTTAAAACAATAAAAAGTTTAAGAAAATTCGTAAAGTCGCATGAATACAAAGTAAAATGTTGATATGTAATGCAGATCCTTATATATATATATATATATATATGCTCTGTGTTATTGTATTTATATATTCTTGTTGTTTTTAACAGTGTAATATCAATATGAAAGTGACAAGAGAATTTAAACCATCAACCGCTTTGATTCTTACTGTTATCTGCAAACTGTGACTTAACTCCATCCCATTTTTATAGCACAATTTCAAACACTAATAATAAAAATAATAAATAAAATAAAACGAATAATAAAAATAAAATAACTTTAAATAAATGCACTTTATTTACCCTTTTTTTAACTTTAACGGCTGAGTTTTAATCCACGTCTGTCATCAGATGTTATTTCCATATACCGGTATTTAAAAAAAAAAAAATTACACTAAAAACAGTTGCAATATAATCTTTCAACTTAAATATCTATAGTTTAGTTTTTGTGACATTTTAATTATTTTGTCTATTAGATGAGTAGCTGTAATTCTGAGTATCACACCGTAACATTAAATTGGAATGAAAAGGAATAAATAAATAATAATTATCTGCAATTTTTAAATGTATAAATGCATAAAAATGACTGTTTCCAAGCCATTGTTGATACTCATGATAAATGATAAAAACCTAATTAATCATAACTTGTGTCAGAATGTCAGAAGGAATTTGCTCGAGAACTCAGAGGAGAAGAAGAACAACAAAGCAGAATCAAATACCAGTACTGGAGCGATGGTACTCGGAGCTGACTGTACCTGGTCTGTTTGAGGAGTTCCACATATCCACACCTCTGGTCGCGTCTCTGCCTCAGACCTGGCAGGGCAACACCCTTAAAAACAGCACGAGCGCCACGTTCAGCCAGTGAAACAGATACTGGGTTCGCTGACCTCGATAACCTCAACACGCCTCAGCATCTGGTGCTGTCGCTGCTGCCACATGCTCTGCTGCTGACTTTGATGAAACACTGAGGAGATGCAAGTGTTGGCAAACAAGATCACAATCTGACTCATTTAACAAACTGATCTCGCTCGATCTGATCACAAGTCCAGTCCGAAACTGCTCCGAGGTGTTATGAATATGGGGGATAAACATTTAACAGTTTTTACAATATGGAGTAATAATATGTGTGTGTGTGCGTGTGTTCACCTTTATTGCATATCGAGTACCGTAACAATCCTTCTGCAAAGTAGGTCCATGTTTGTGATATGAGACCATTTTGCTGGACTCTGCAATTTCAAAGGTTTTTCCATGGTTTCAAGGTTGATATTAAAATTGGGTTTAGGTTAGGGTTAGTCGGAATGGGCAGGGTTATGTGCAGGTGTACGAGTGTGTATGTGTGCGCTGGTTTCAGTGTGTGTGAATGTGACAGCTGGTGTGTGTTGTTAATCCAGTCTGTGGTTTTCAGGCCCCCGGCAGCTTGTTTTTGTCAGTGTAGCTCATCTTAACACTGGGAAAGTCTTGAACTACCCTTAACCTGTAATCCAAGTTCAACCTGAACCTTTTATCTTCTGAAAATTAAATAAACCAAGGATGTCAAACAGTTAAAATCATTTAGATTAATTATTATTAATTCTCATTCACTGATAGTTGTTCTCTATTTTGGACAAAACTACTCATGACAGAAGGCGATATACACACTTCCTTTCCTTTCTTGACCACTATATCCCATTTTGGGATCACGGGAACTGGATCCTACCCCATCTCCATGAGAGAGCCCCCAGCTCATTATTGTTGGATCGCGATACCTTTCAAGTGTAGCTGCCGATCCGCGTGTTCTTTGAATGAAGACTTCGAGAAGAAAAGTACCAATTTCAAAATGTATTTAACAATAGAACCAATTCCAGATACAAATATTACAGAGCTCCGGGCCAGTTCATAACCCTAGCAACAACAGAGTCAATTGTCAGGGCACGAAGTCTGACAACCTAACTATCCCTTGGCCCAGTCCTTTATAGTCACACACATGCAAATTCACAATGTTCATGCAATCCAATCCAGATCCCCTGCTGAGATGTCCTCATCCTCTTCCTCCAGTCCCATTTGGTGTTGGTAGAGTTCTTCTTTTCCATTGTTTTCCCAGGTGGCCAGATCCCATTCTTCATGCAAATGTGATCATCAACCCCCCTGATGTCCCATTTACAATGAGTGTTTGACACCCCCTGCCTGACTGGCTCCTGAGATAACAATAGAACAAACAACAATCCTGCAAATGGAATGTCTCTGTTCTTTATTACATTTACCAATGAGTCTACCTTGCCTAACTTCTAAGAGAAGACAGAAACATATGGTGAAACACATAACAAGATAAAGACAATTCTCAACATTATCTGGCCCTATGTGAGCATTTTGGAGTGTGGTACCTTGCTCAAAAGTACCTCGGCACTGCTGTGAAGGTATCCTAGCACCCCCTCTACTACCAGAACAACCTCTATGATATGATCCACCCAGAAACTGTTCATTTGTCGGGTTCCAAGAAACTTCACGAGGGTAGTTTGTTGCACCCCAAGACAACTCTGGATTACACTGCAAAAACACAGCATTTAAATTAACAACAAAAACACATTTATTACTCCAAATAGACAAACAACGAGCCTAGAAGTGATCGTCATAAAATTAAATTTAAAAAATACTTTAGGGTGGGGTCAGGAAGAAGAACCCCCGGCATCAAACTGCAACAACATCAATTTTTTTTTTTTTTTTTAAAGTTATGATTCAGTGTTTTCCTGGAAAATGTGCCTGGAAATGTCATGAATGAGAACTGAAACAGGAAATGAGACTGTATGTGTTGGAGGGCAGTTTCAGGTCCGAATGTGTTAAATTAAGGTGTCAAACATGCTGAATTTTTAGACTTGAACTATATCCATATGTACGTGTCTATATGTAGCTGTCTGTAGCCGCAGGCTAAACATGTTGCTGCTCTCCTTGGTTTATACTATACTATGTTGTCTTCTGACATTTATTATCCTCTTTTTACATAAGCAGATGTAAAAGAACAAAGTTAATCAGAGGAGTGGGTGTGCACGTCTCGTCACGTCTCTAGACCTAAGAGCGAGGCTTGTGTGGCACCTGTGGCCGCTTAAGTCTCAAACATGCACATGAGCTCCACCTTAAAACCTTGTCGGGCTCAAATTTCATGTCGCATTTGAAGAATCAGCTGATTTGTCATAAACCTGATCAGCAGATCTGAGGAGCTGTTTCTTGCTCACAGCTTCCACAGGAGGGAGGAACTGGGGCAGCTACAGCTGCCCATGAGCCAGATAAACTAGAACCCTACAGGCACGTAATGGGGAGGGGGACAAACTCGCACTTCCTCTTCAGATCAAATCTTCTGAAGATTTGTTGAACCAAGCAAACCAACAATGTTCTGATCTGAATCTTGTCTTCAAATGTGGTCCAACACACAGCTATATGACTTTTAAACATGCTGGAATAGTCTTAATGTTTCCCTTTTTACATGTTTGTTTTATGTACGATGATCAATACTTTATGTTGTATTTCAGATTTTCATCCATAATTGGTGAGGATTTTTTTTTTTGCTTTGAAGACTTCAGAGTCAAGCATTAGAGTTAATTACAGAGCAAGTTACCCAACTAAAATCGGCCACACACACACACACCCACACCCACTAATAAAGAAGGATGGGCTAGTTTGCTGGCGAAGCCTCGCTGTTCTCGCTCACAGCTCCAGAATGACCGGAGGTCAGTCAAGGTTATCATTGTTCCCGTCATCGCCGCCGCCATGATCTGCTTCCTCCTCCTCTCTCTTCTAGTTGTCGGTAAGTTTACAAATTGAAACGTTTGGGTTGGATTTCTGTTTGTGGCGCTGAAGAAGGAGATGGAACAGCTGACGGCTGATCTGAGAACAGCCTGATTTGTGTCCACAGATGTGACGGAAACACAAAATACACAAGGGACGTTTGAGGGGAATCAAACTTTCAACCTGCTCAACAGTGAGACTTCACACTTGCAGTCTGCTCCACATGGATTATTCAAGTGAACTCATTTCATACTCAATTTAATTGATAAAACACCTTCTTCACGTTGAAGATGAAAGGTTCATTATTTTCTGTAACTTGTGCAAATAATGCAAAACAAGCTAGAAAATCTTTAAATTGTAACATTTCCTGAAAAAACACAAATATAGTCTTATTTAACCGAGAGTTTATTAATTGATTGATTTAAACATAAATATTGGTTTTATTTTAAATAACGATATCAACATCAAGTTAATGCTTTTTAATTACAAATTAATTTAGCCAGTAATGCGTAATTAATTTTGAGGATTTTAAAACATTAACTTGTTAACCGGGAAAAATGCTGAATTTTGCCTGCAGCAACAGTGGAACCCACAAATGCAACGTTTACTTTAAAAAAGGATGGGTGGGAAGAAATGGAGGAAGAACTAAAGAACAACAAAACATCTGACATCACAGAAGAAGATGGTGAGACTTTTTTCTTTTAAAGCAGGAAACTGGCATCCTTATCAGCAGCTTCACATTTCCTGCACTTAAGCATCAGAAATGTCAAAAACATTTCCCTTTTGTGCAAAAAAAGCTGAAATAAGTCAGAGACTAAATCAGCTCGGACACCTCTGATAGCACAAATCATGTGGATTGATAATCATTCTCAGATTTCTGAGTTTTGTTTTATTTTGCAGAGAGCTTTCAGGACCCGGAGTATCCACGTTTATTTCTAGAATGTAACCAGGAGGCGCTGGTGGAGGGCAGCCACTTACACTGTGGCGTCCCTTTCCAAGTTGAAATGTCATCTCTCGGCCCAGAAAACTGGTGTTTACTGCCAAATGTTATCAGGTATGAACAAAAACAGCCACAAAGCTTTAGTTGTTTTTTTTTTCTATTTTCTGGTGATGACTGAAATTTCATCCAAGTTTTTCAAAAAGTAAAAGGAGAGAAGAGTCAACTAAACTGTTTTGTAGACGACGTGATTTGAATATAATTTTTAGGATGAATTTTTACGCCTCTGTCTTGTCTGTTTGTTAGATTTCAGAAATTTACAAAAATTTTTGATACCCTGATTTTCATCATGGGGAGAAAGTTCATACATAGAATGTTCCAGATAAAATATCACAGACATTTCACATGAACTTTCACACATTAAATCTGCTTTATCATTTACAGCAAACCCCTCTCTGCCCAAAGGTTTTTTGTTCACAGCTTTGACTGTCAGACTGCTGTAGCAATTCTGACTTCACACAGAAAACAGCAATCACCCGCTCCAAAGATGGCGGCTGTTTACTTGTTTTGGGGAGACAGAAGTTTAAATAATCCTAGCATAACATAAAACTTTATTCATTTTGGGGGATGCATTTAAGTACGTTTGTATATCATTTTAAAATACGACAAATTACAGCCCAACATTGGCTTAATGAAGTACTGAGAAGTTAATAACTTAGATTAAAATTAAATAAATATTTAGTGACTTTTAAGCTTTGTCGACCGGAAAGTGAAACTAGACTGCTGTTTAGATACCGGTGAGATACCAGCTTTTAAATGGTACTGGGAAATATCCATCAGCCAAACTTGTGGCAGAGAGGGGGGCTGTTCCCCGAGTGTGTGCAGAGACTGGTGTGTTTATGTTCTAACAGGAAATAGTTTGCCCACAACACTCTCAGTTTTAGTTACCAGGCTGTGTTCCTCCCAGTACAAGAGCTCTTGCTTGTAACTGAAGAGTTTCAGAATGATGAAAAACACGAGCAAATCTTAATCTTATGAAATCACTGTTAAAAAACATCAATACAGAATATTTGTAATATTAGAGTTTCCTATTGATCCTGTATTTACTGCTAACAATTAATTTGATCATCTGTGAACTTCTTGACAGCCCATACTACAGGATGGCCCAGTGTCTGGAAATACTATCCAGTTACTACAGCTGTTTTTATCCAAACCCAGATGTGCAGGAATATTTCCTGCACATTCACTCTCTCTACTTCCACAACTGCTCCAAAGAAGAGGTTCATCTGGAGGACGCTCCTGAAGGTCTGGTGGTCGCCCTCACCCTCATCCCCATCAGTCTCATCCCTGTTCTGCTTTACCTGATGATATGGAAGTTGTCTGTGACCTCCAGCACCACAAATCTGCACTCATGATATAGTCTAGTGGGAGTCTGCTCCAAATGTCTGTTTATTGATAAAAATATAATCCACTGCAGACAGGGGCACTGTATATTTACATTACTTATTTCAAATATTCAATAAATCAAGTATCAGATAAGATAGTTGTCATTTCTGATCATCAGTATAAAAATTCTGACATCAAAGGGGCCATTTTTACCCTATTTTATACCATTTAAAATGGTATAAAATAGTATGGTATTGGGACAACAAAATTTTTCAAAAACCTTTTGCATTTATTAGAGTTTTTTTTAAAATTTAATTATTTTCATTAATGTCTACAGAAAAAAACAAAATCTAGATTACAATAGCTTTTGCAAAGAACAATAATAATAAAAAATCAAAATCCTTTCATCCTGAACCATTCATGTATTCATAAAACACTGAGCGACCTGATAGCTTAAGAGAACATAAACCAAATCAGAGATGTCAAGAATGCCTGATTAAAAATTTTGTTTTGATTGTGGGTCCTTGTTAATTAAACTACCAGTTCAGTGCAAATCAACTGTTGTAGTGTTGTAGGCTCCTAGTGAGTAAACCCCTAATTTTGTCGGCCAACGTTAGCGAAATGCAAAACTAGCACTTTGACTCTCAGTTGAATGTTATTGTCTTTAGTTTAGGGATGCACCGATCCACAATTTTTCACTTCCTATCTGATCCCAATACCTGAATTTGGATATTAATTTTGCATGCTACTATTCTGATGCAAGAGCTCTGCTTGCTTCGTTATTAATATTACCATTATTATTTATTATATATGAGGCTGTCATAAGGTTCATAAAGGCAACCTGAGGTAAGAATCCAGAGGTGATTCCTATGGTGCTTTTTCAGATTTTTGAGCTTCAGAGTTAGCCCCAGGCATAAGCGCACTAAACACCTGGGAGAACCCAAGAGTGAATAACTTAAAAAACAAAACAAGTTGATCTTGCAAAAACGTACTGTCGAAGAAAGAGGAAGAGGGGAAAAAAAAATCAAGAAAAAGGTACGTTTGTGTGTCTTAGAAATCTCTAGAAAAATCTCTCTTTTAAGTGGTAGGTTAGATATATGATTTGAGTTAACATTTTTGTTTGGGTCATTATTCTAATTTTATCTAAATAGCCATCAGGAATCACTCATGGAGTCATTTCAGCAGACAACATTAAAGCACCGACATAACACAATGATCGGAAATTTGAATAAATTATGTTGGAATCAATATGATACCAATACTGGAGCAGATCGGTCCCATCCATACTTTAGTTGATTACTGTAGATCACCAAAGATTGCCCACCATCTTATGTCACTAATCCTGCTTTGATTTTTTTTTTCTGGAAAAACAAAGGAATTTTAATGATCCAACTACAAAAACTGTCATCATGAATGCGACTGCTAGTGCAAAGCCTCCCACATCCACAGAATGATAGGAATACCACGGCATCCTGTAGGATTCGGAGCGTAAGTGTGAGGCTCCTTTGTGCCTCATGACAAACTCAATCCAGAAAAGAGCCGTGTCCAGAGGATGCATCGGTTTATCCCGATGCAGAGCTGAGAGGTGCCTCATGTTCTCCCTGTAGGATGGGTTAGTGAGGACTTCCTGTAATACTTCTAAAAACTTCTGCCGTGTGAGTTCTGTTGCGTGCACTACTTTGGCAGCTCCTCGCACCTCCAGTCTCAAGACATTCTCAAACTGGTCGAAAAGAAGTGGTATCCCGATCATCGGAACTCCGTGGTAGATAGACTCATAGATCCCATTGGTGCCACCATGACCAACAAAGGCTTTAATCTTTGGATGGCCTAGGAGATCGTTCTGGGGCAGCCATTTCACCAGGAAGGTGTTGTTACCCAGGTTTTTGGGGCTTTTCCCAGTGTGTCTCCATATCACTTTTTGAGGAATTTGTGCAAAGGCAGCAGCGATTTCTGAGGTGATTTCTAGAGGCAGACCTTGGACAAGGGTACCGAGAGACATCAGAACAAAGCCGTACTCTCCTGAACTCTGAACAAAGTCCTCCAGCTCTGACAATAATGGCTCTGAAGGCTTACACTGAAAACCGCCAATATAGGCAACGTTCGGCATGGTGGGTCGAGGGAATTCAAAGACGAAATCCACCCTGATGAGCCAGAGGTCTGCACTTTGTAAAAGATGATAAAAATTCACATCTGAACCAAAGAACTTCTCTACAAGTCTGTCGTAATGAGGACACACGACGTACCTGTCAATGCATGTGTTGAGGAAGTAGTACAATGTGTTTTTAAGTCTCTGTGCAAAAGTCATCCTGTCTGACATGGCATTTCCTGAAATTGGAACATAGGATGTGGGAGAAGGGGCTACCACAAAATGGCCATCTCCAGCAGTGACCCATCTCACATTAAACACAGTTGGCAATTTCAGCTCATGAGCCACCAGAACTCCCACAGGTAACCCTGGATCAATGAGAACCACATCAAACTCAGTGTCGTGAAGACTTTGTAACAGAGTCTTATTCTTGAATATTTCTACCCCCATCATGCTGGCTTGCTGGTGGATCACTGACAGAGTAGTAAGAACCTCCCAGTAGAACCTCACAAAGCTAAGGGCTCCTCCGTCTTTTTGGATTTTCAGCATCTCAGACAGGAAGCTATGAAAGAAGTTGGGCTCTTCAATGCAAATAGCTTCTGGCAGGCTGATGGTGATGGAGCGGTAATGCGGTGCGATTTCTTTAATGTACCAGCTGGTAGAAGTGCGGACAACGGTGACTTCGTGACCCCTGGCGTGGAGGCTCTGAACAATGAGGTTCATGTTGACCCAGTGGCTGCCATCCACAGGGAACACCAGAATTTTTCCTCCATGGACACTTGGACTTGCTATGAGGGACACACCCACCAGCAGGACAGTGAGTGAGACAGCTGAGAGGCCCCTCATGGATGACGTCCAAACTACAACACAAACATGTGAAAAGTTTTTACAGGTATTTTAACAATAATTAGCAAAAAACATGATAATGTCTGTGGGTCTTTTTTAAAGGTTTCAAATTGTATTTCACATAATTGAGGTTCAGTTGGTGCAGGTCAATCCAGAAACCCTGAAAAAATTGAAGTACAGGAGAAAGTACATTGGAAAACGCAGATTAACTCATTCCAAACTCGCTAAGCGGTTCATTTGCATTCTTCAGGGTTTTCCAGGGAACCTTTTGCCTCCATCCACTCCCTGCCAGGAGAACACAACCCTCTAGTGTGCAGCTGAGAAGATCCAAAGATCTGGCCAAGCAGCAAAGAATTACATGCACATTTTCCATCTTTGCCAGTGGCAGGAACACATTTTCATCCTACCTCCAATGATTCGCAGCAGCTGCAGAGACAGATATTCACACCAACTCCTCACTGTTGCTTACACAATGAGGGGGCGGAGTCTAGACAAAGCAACTTTATGATCAGCAGAGAAGAGGCTCCGCCCCCTCTGTGCTGCTCAAAGAGAACAGTAACTGTTGTCACTACCCCCTGCTGTAGAGGAGGTTCAGGGTCCGTGCAAATATTTATATGTTAAAATATTTAACATTTATTGTGTCCCTCAGACGGTTTACCACAGTTAAAAATAGTTTTCTCTCCAGGAAAGCTACAGGACAGATTGACTTTGTCCTCTGGCGATGAATAAGACAAATACATTCGTATTGGCGTATTCAAATTGGCGTTAAAATTTCCCACCCGATTGTGAACAAGTGAACTCTAAGTTGAAAAGCATGAAACTTGTTTTCAGGCTGCTTCTGCTTTCAGTCACATGATCCTGCAGAAGGAACCACGCTTGTGTGGATCAGGCTCTGCTGCAGTTCCTTGTCCAAATACCAACATGTCACGTTGCTGCACCCTGGTTGTGTTCTTCCTGATCTTTATTGGACTCTGGTGTCCTGGTAAAGCAGATGTTGGAGATTTCACTCCATGCCTGCATTTCTTCTACAAGTCATGGCCTCCGAAAGGTCTGATTGGGAGCCCAATCTGCCAGCGTTACTTCAACCAGTACCGCTTTGCGTCACTGTACAGCCGACCGCGGCGTTCGCCGTGGTTCTCGGCCTATATCTACTCAGTGCCTGAGGGAAAGAGACCCAGGGCGTCGTGGAAGTTTGAGCCACAGGTGAGCAGATCTATGATTTGGTTTGAGCTTTTTTTTCAAAATTAATGAGTTAATGTCTGGAATATAATCCTGGTGACTGTTCATCAGTCAAATTCGAGTGCGTTTGTATTTTTACCAGCTGGTGAAAATGATGACTCTAAAACTAAGAAGAATCAATTCAGCTTCATCCAAACAATCTCATCAATAAAGAAGTTTGATTTGTCTTATTGATTTATTTCCCAAACATTACAATATGACAATATATCCTCTCTGTCCCGGTTTAACCAGCTCATTAATTGTTTCTGTCCTAGGATAACCAGTCTGTCTAGATCAGGGGTCACCAACCTTTTTGAAACCAAGAGCTACGTCATGGGTACCGAGTCGTGTGAAGGGCTACCGCTTGACACACTTCTCTAAAATAACAAATTGTGTGTGTGTGTATCAATAACTTGAGAGTGGGTCACAGAAAAGATCAATATTCAACACTTTATTATTATTAATCTCAGCATATGATCACTTCTACATTTGATCAGAAAAAAAATGTCTAGTTTTCACCAGACCCTTTCAACCATAAGAAACTAAACCATTTTAACAATTCATAAACTATGTTGAACCATGTTTTAAAAATGTATGCAACATTTAAAACAATTAACTTTCATATTGAATAAATCTTAACTGAACAAATCTACTGCAATTCTGCTCAAAATCTGTTACATTTTATAAACACACTTTTTAGCTTATGGGCCTTCTGACTGTAGAGTGTGGGTAGTTAGCATTAGCATTGTAGCTTTCATGAGGCGTAGTTAAGCGTTGCTCCACATTGTGCTGCTTCGCCGTCATCACAGTCGCCCCACAAATGCAACACACACACCTTCCTTTCACAGTAGTAAAAAATTACTCTTCCTCCCATTCACCTTGAAAATGATAAATTTACTGTCTTCTCTTTGCCATGTTTTTGGGGTAGAAAATTGCACTCCACTCACCATCTTCACTGCCCGCTAGTTTATTCTCCACAAGCGCAAAGGTTCTTTCATGCGCACAATACTGACCTTTGAACTAGGTCAGAGTTCACCTTCACTTTATTTATATTTTTATTTATTTTTTAAACCCTTGTCATTTTAAAATCTATGTAAATGCAGGTGTGATTAGAAAACATTTTCTTAGACGCACCTCACTTGCGAGTTTTGCTATTTTTAGAACGGGCTTGCGGGCGACTCATGTGGTCATTGCGGGCGACTTGGTGCCCACGGGCGCCCCTGCTCTAGATTCTTTGTCCCATCATAACCATTATATTAATCCTCTCTGTCAGTCCATTTATTGCCGTCAGCATAACTAATTTACTTTGGATTTTTATTTTAGAGGTGGTGGTAACAAATTTTTAGGGGACTACGCTGAGAAGCAGAAGGTTCTCGATTCCAAACCTGGTTTTAGACAAATGTTGGAAGGTAGAAAGGTGCTGGTAGGAAGAAAGGTGCCACGTTCAGAGGTGCACAGCCAATGTACTCTTGACCAAAGGTACCAGACTGGTGTCCAGGAGTGTACCCTACCTTTGCCAGTATGCAGCTAGGATAGGCTCCAGTGAAAGTTATAGCTTATATAAGAAAAAACCCCCCAAAACGATATACACGTCATGCAGTGACTTCACTCTGCCACTAGAGGGAGGTATTGGATCTGTTAGTATGGATGTGGAGAATAACCCTAACTTCTGTTTGGCCTTCCCTCCACAACAGCTGACTTACTCTGGAGCTGATGGCAATATGATCCCCTTCCCTCCAGGCCCCCTGGACCAAAACGTGGTGGAGAGCCAGGCGGTGGGGCCAGATTACAACAATTCAACGTATTCTCGGGGTCACTTGAACCCCAGCCTGCACCACCAAAAACACGAGGATCGTTCTGCCACCTTTACCTTCACTAATGTAGTTCCTCAGAAGAGTGGCTCCAATGAGGGACCCTGGGAGATTCTGGAGCAAACCATCAACCGAACTTTGGATGCATTCTGTCTCGGCGAGGCTTACATTGTCACGGGGGTCATGCCTTATCAGGATGAGGAGCATTGGCTCAAGAACCACCGTGTGGCTGTGCCCGAGTACCTCTGGTCCGCCTACTGCTGCCCCAATTACAACACAAGTCTTCCTATAGAACTTGAGGATACGTTTCCCACGTATGCAGCTGTAGGACGCAACGACCGCAACAGCAGCGAGGACATTGTCCCCATCAACCCATCGGCACAGAAACAGTTCAGAGGTTATGACGTGAGGAAAATGTCCTTGGAGACACTGGAGGTGTATCTGAGAGAACGGTTCAAAACAATAATTAGTGTGTTTTATGATCAGTGTTCTGGATCTAACTGAACACACACACGAAGACTGACACGAAGATTTCCCTGAAGTCGTAATGGACAACGTTAAAAGAAGCCTCTCGTCGTGCCGTGTCAGCGGTTTTTATTGTCTGCTGTTGTGTTTCAGGCCAGAGACAAAGTCGAACTCACATCACAATTCAGTAGCTTGAAAAACAAGTCAGAATCTTGTTTGACAGGATTTATGGTTCCGCATCAGATCTATGTATGCATCTGTCAAATCTATTGCCAGGAGTGAATAATGCAATAGATTTGCTATCCACTTTTTTCCCCTTTTTTGTTTCATTTTAAATTTTACAAATTACCTGATTGATTTTATTAGTAATTTTGTTCTGTCACTAACAATGTCAGCGCTGACGTACATGTCTTCTTCATTTAAACCAGCAGGTGGCGCTATTATGCGGGGCGTGCTGACAGCCGACGGTTTCTTAGTTTCATCTACTAATCACCTTCTAATTAAATTAGACAAAATGGTCAGACCATGTCCATATTAATATTAATGTGACATTCAACTATGTCCTGTGGTTGAAGATAAATCGTTATTGTTTTACTTTGTTGCTTTTGCAGGTTAAAATCGTGATTGAAACCATTTTCTTACAGTGATGAAGGTAAACAGATGAATCATCAGTACTGTGAGATCTCCTTATGAAAAAATGATTCCAGACACTCGTTTCAATGAAGGTTTATTGTGAAAAGTTCTGGTGGAACAACACAAACCCTTGGCTGGCTCTTCAGGCTTATTAATAAGGGCGTTGAGTCTGAGAGAAGTAGGACTTGTCCCACACCTCCACCTTCATAATGGCCCTGCCCAAGGGGGACATGGTGCACAGGACTTCCAGTTCTTTGCCGCTGTACACGATGCAGCTGCCTTTGGCCTCCTCCCGTGCAAATGCGTCCGACTTTTCGTAGTACATTTCTTTGTACAGGTCCTCTTGGCACTCTCGGCTCTGATCGTAGATGCCCACAGCTGCCCAGTTCTTGTACAGGTTGTAGTCGTACGGCACCGAGAACATGATGGCTATCTTCTCCCCGGCCTTCTGGCTGCCCTTTCTGATCACATCGTAGGTCAGGACTCCAACGGCGCCGGAGGTGGAGCCGCCGGACTTGCTGAAGTTGCACACCTCGGTTTTCATTGGTCTCACGATGGGCTGCGGCGGGCTGTGGCAGTTGCCGCTCTTCAGGTAGACCCTGGGGAGAGAGCGAGAGCATCAGTCAGCGGCTCCAACACAAACAAACGGGGCCTTCACCACCGTCGCCTTGCCAGGCTCTTACACGGGGTCGAGGAGGCAGAAGTCGTTGGTGATGTTGGTGATCTCAATGGTGACATTTCTTCGGCTCTTCTGATTGGCTGACAAAGATTCCGCTGACTCGCTCATGCTGACTGTGAGCAGACGCAAAAGTGCGACAAGAAATCTAAGAATCTAAGCACAGTTTGGAGGAAAGAATGAAGCGACTCACCGTCCGGATCTCGGTTTGCTCTGCAGTAAACCAGCTACTGGATTCACTTCGAGTTTACCTGTTTGTAGTAGCTTCAACCCTCCGCCCACATCAGGCCCCGCCCACTGGTAGGCAGGAATGCTGTTTTCCAGGTGTGTCTGCAGCGATATCGCCACACACTGGAGGCATCAGTCACACCCCAAATTATCTCAGCGTGTTTGTGGTGTGAAAAATCTGTTCCGCCCACGTAACCCTTCATCCCATTTTTTCACTGTTCACGCCCTTTTCTGCTGTCTCACCTGTCTGGAAACACCTTCTGCACAGAGAACAACTTCATCTCCTCATTGTTTTATCTTTTTTTTTACTATGGCATACCTCAATTAACAAGCCCACATATTTGTATTGCGAGAGAGTCACATATACAGAGCAAGAGGGAAGAATGAATAAACACATCTTAAGGCTGAGATATAATGGGCGGTATTTTATTTTTCATCTTCACAAAAGTGACATTTTTATTCTGCATCATGTGGGAACAGTCGAATCTTTAAAAACCCAGAAACGAGACCAGAAAGCCGCCGTTTTATTGAGTCTTTAAAGTGCCTGTGTTGACATGAAGGAGGATCAGTGAAGGCATCAGCCCATCCTGTCGTACACCTCCAGTTTGATGATGGCCCTGCCCTCGTCTGACATGCACGCCCTCACGTCCACCGCCTTGCCCTTGTAGGTCAGCCCTGATCCGTTGGCCTCCTGACGCGCAAAGTTAGTGAAGTCCTTGGATTTGTACATGTGATCGTACAGCTTGTCGTCGCAGGCCCGCGTGTGCTCGAAGATGCCCACAGACAGCCAGTTCTTGTAGAAGTTGTAGTCAAATGGGACGGAGAACATGATCGCTATGATCTCATTGCAGTGACGGCTTCGCATGTCAAACAGCTCGTAGGTCAGGACGCCAACGGCGCCAGAGGCCGTGTTATCGTCCTTGGTGAAGGAGCACACCTCTGTGTTGGTGGTGCGCACAGTGGGTTGTGGAGGGCTGTGGGCGAATCCACTCTCCATGTAAACCCTGTAGAGAAGAGGAAGAGGAGAGGTTTCAAAACATGCTAAAATAGAAACAGAACCACATTTCAGTCAAATGTAAATGCTACATGCTCTAAGGCCAGAGGGGTTAAACACTGGGATCTGATTGATGCACGTTAGCATCTTGGTAACATAGTACTGAAAAGCCCAAACGCCACCTGGTGGCCGAAAATCACAGAAGATTTAATTAGAAAAGTATTAGTGTTCGCAAATGTAGACGCCACTGAGTTGGAGGTGCTAACTATCAGAATAACAGTGGATGTTACAAACGTGGCCTTAACGATGCACTGGAATGTCACATTGGTGTTGGAGGTCCTACTTTGGGCAACGGAGGCAGAAGTACTGGCTGAGGTTGGTCATCTCGATGACACAGTTGCGGTTGGTGGTGAGGGAGTACAAATGGGACTCTGCGGTCTCGGGCATGGTGGCGTTCCCTGGAGGAGGACTGCATTAAAAAACATTAGTCAAGCACGAACCTGGGTTTGTACATGACAGGTAAATCTACCTTTATGTATGTAGGCGCGTTCCTTACTTTAAAGAGCGAAGTATCATTTTAGTTTAAGTATTGTCGACTTTAGCTGCGGTATTTTAAAGTATCTGTACTCACTTTGTGCGATGCTGTATGCAGGCTGGTGAGGAGTCGTCTGACAACTGGTCTGCCTTCAGTTTGGAGTTGACGGTGAGGTGGGGGGCGTGGCTAAAAGGAGGTGTGTCTCTGAGGGAGCTGAACAAAGCGCTTTTAGTCAGGATCAAAGTAAATTCAGTATTTTTTTAACTGTAGTTTAGACTGCAAATAAAATGAAACAAAGTACTATTGGATCAGGTTTATTTTCTTTAGCTGTAAATTAAATTCTGGTAAAAATGTAAATAAAAATTTAAAAAAAGCATAGGAAAGATGATTTAGGCCAAGACTGTGAAAAGCTTGAAAAGAGTCCATAAACCTTTTCCACTTTTACCCTGATATATCTTTTAGGTCTTTTTCAGGGTGCAGTTTCTTCCCGTCTGTGTGTTCAGTTGAGTTTGATCTGAAATTCCTGAATGTTTGGAGAGATTTGGAGCCGCAGACACACCTGGACAATCCGACGGTGACTCAAAACAAACTGGTTCGTCTCTTAAACACACAGGGTTTTTTTTGTGCCTGTGGAACCTGTTCTAAAACAAAAAAACATCACTGTTTGGAGCGCAAAAAATCACCTAAAGCAAATGCAAAATGAAATCTGGAGCCACTGAAAAGTGAGGTACAATGACCAACCGAAGACGCAAACATCAAAGCCAGAGAAGCAAAAATGAGCAAAAAGAAACTAAATTGGCAGAGTTAAAATGCAACTTGTTCCACGTGCCTTTACTTGATACCGTGTTGTGGTTACATATCTCAGATGCTTTTTCATTTGAGACATTTACCAGACGCTTTTGTCCAAAGCGAACTGCAGCGAGGAGAGTGGAGGTGAGCAGAGATAGGAGGTGCTGTTAGGAGAGCTATGTCTTGAAGAGGGCCCCCCTGCTCTGTAGAGGGGGTGGGGGCAGCGTGATCTCCTAGCATGGTGACGTAGGTCCACTTCAGTTGGTGGAAGACCAGATGCACCGTCACAGTCCGAACCATCTGAAGCGGCTTCTGCCAGCAGTTGGGTTCATGCTGGGACAATTTTCTTGATGTTGAATGAGGCAAAGAGTGAGACTGAGGCTGCACCATCAGGAAAAACCAGTCGATCCCCAGTCAGGAATATTCTAAATTGTCTGTTTTTGTAGCACGAGGTGGGTTGATGTACTGGAATATGGAAATATTCTAAAGTGCCCGAACTGATGAAATTATGAATGTTCTGTTTCTGCGGAGATGGAGGATCATAAACACAGGTGGGATTTTTTCTTGTTTGTTTGGTTTTTAAATATTCAGATTAAACAACTTTTGTCTTCCTCCGCGAAATCACCGGGTTGTACAACAGCGCCACCCAGTGGACAGAGAAGATTAAATAGATAGATAGATAGATAGATAGATAGATAGATAGATAGATAGATAGATAGATAGATAGATAGATAGATAGATAGATAGATAGATAGATATTGTAAAGATTATAGCTAAGCATTCCGATTTTCAATTATTCCTAAAAATGAGTTTTTTAAGCAGCAGAACCGGAGCCTGATTATTTCTCGAGAAGCATGGATCCGCTCTGGACCTTCTCTTCTATCCAGCGCAGATAGTTGGTCACTCTGGTGTAGACGCCGGGTCGAAACTCTTTGGCACAGCCGTCGCCCCAGCTGATCACCCCAAACAGGAAGAGCCTGCCGTTGACCTCGCACACCAGCGGCCCCCCAGAGTCCCCCTGCAGGACAGAGGAACATTAGAGGGACCTGACCCATCTGATCCAGCCTGAACTGTTCTGAATACCTTGCAGGCGTCCCGGCTCCAGTCGGGCTGACCGGCACAGAACATGTTGCTGGTGATCAGGTTTCCGTAGTAGTCCTCCTGCCGACACACGTCATCAGAGATGACGTTGACCTGAGTCTCTCTGAGGTACTGGGACCTGAACCATGAACCTGGAGGACAACCAGGAGGCCACTCAGCCAACTTTGCTTGTCCTTGTATTTTAGAGGTATTTGATGGTTTCACTGGGGGTTTAATGCCTTCATTTTAAAAGGTGTTTTTGTGCACGGCTGCTTTCTGGGGTCTTCACTTCCTGTCAAGCCATACTTCTATTGGGAGCGGAGATGTTTCCTCACCATGTTGCTCTTTCCCGTATCCAGCGATCTCACAGGTGAGCCCAGGCTGGAGGAGATGCTGCGGCAGGCAGACGCTCCCCACCGTCCTGCTCTTCTTCGCACATGTTCCTCTGGTGGATTTCAGCTTCAGCAGCGCTGGAGAAACAAAAACACTGACGGGGAATCTGCGAAGCTGCGTCGCGCCTGATCTGCAGGAGCAACACCATCATCTGTACCGATGTCGTTGTTGAAGTTTCCGTCGGTGTTGTCAAAGTCCCTGTGGACGATGATCTGCTCCACTCCAAACTTCTGCTCCATGGTCGATTTGCTCTCATTCAGGGCATTTTTCCCCAGGACGACAGAGAAACGGCGTGTTTTCAGATGTGACCTGAAAGACAAACTCTCCAGTCAGTCGGCACCTTCCTTACCCAGACCAGATTATGACATACCGGTAATCTGATTCAGGATAAAGGAAATAATGGTGCAGTTTTATTCAGTGTTTGTATGTGTGTGTGTTCTCACATTGACTACATAAAACTACATACAAATTCTCATTCTTCCAGCAAAGTTCTACTGGGTTCCATCACTTAAAAGGACTATTTAAAGGTTACAACATGGGTTGGAATTGGTTTTAGATTAGGGTTAGGATTTGGAGGTTAGTTGGGATGGTTAGGGTGCTGAGCTGGGTAATGAATTATGTCCAAGAACGTAAACTGGAAGCTTATTTTAGACCCCTTGGTGGTCTCTGACAGTGGTCATGCTGGTGCATATAATCTGGACTCGACCGGGATTACTGGTGCAGCCAGGAGACTGGTCCAGGGTTCGATCCCATCCTTTGTGGGTTTATAAGTGGCCTGAGTTCCTACCCATCGGGGAAGCAGTGGGCAGCCGTGAGGACCCAGCAGGATGAGATCAGACTCCCCCCACAGCGGAACACTTTCTCCTTGGACTTGGCGCGCCAAAATATGGCAGCGACCCAGGGGTGGGATTCCACTGTGGCGACGGTCCCGCCCACGATCTTCATCTGCTTCCTCCTGCGGCGCTGCCCGCACGCCGACTCCATCGGCTCTGCAGAGGGACAACATCAGTCTTTGGAAATGAGGCACGAAAATGACGAGTTTGGTCAGGCTGTGGAGTTACCTGTGGCTGGATGAGCGGGGGTGGGCGGAGCCTGGCTTGGAGCTGCAAAATGAGGACACCTCAGATTAAGGACACCTCGATCACAAACTCTTAAAGCGTTTTTCTTTTGTGGGACAGGAATGCACCTACACAAGTCTGAGCTACAGCGCGGAACTGCACAGTACTCCCACAGCAGCTGCTGGTTTTTCATCACGTAACACCACGGACGCCGCCTGAAGTGCAGGTTTCTGAGGGGAAAGACATGGACCCACCTGGCAGTGACTGATGTCTGAAACACTTTAGAAATCTTAGAAAAGTAAGATAGAGAGGGGTTCTCCTCGTGCTGGGTTCAGTTGTTTTTTTCTAAAAAAAAAAAACTGTAAACAGGCTGTTAACCAGATGGTGTAATTTTATGATTTGGCCACAAGGGGGCTACATTGTACGTACAATATAATCTGGTTTACTTCCTTGTGTTAGTTCGTTGCTAATGAGTCTGCAAGCAGTAATGGTGTGATGCATGGTGGGAGTTTTACATATAAACATTCCTGATATCCAAAATATAATAAAGTGACAACAGAACAATCATGGTGGTACCAAAGTGACTGATAGAACAGGAATAAACCAAATCCACTTGAAAGAAAAAAAAAAAGCAGAATCAGAGCTTTGATTTATTGCTCTGACATCATTTGACTGGAATAATCCGAGTCAAAAGCTCCAGCAGTTCTGAGCATTTTTAAACCTTCTCAGAGATGTAGGAACCAGGGACCAGACCTAAACAGTCACATTCGAGTGGTTCCTGTGATCCTGGAGGCCTACCTGCAGTAATTGTGTCTCCCTGAGTTTATGTCAGAGGCCAAGTAGCTCTCTCGGGTCTGGGGGTCCCAGACCCGGCAGGTCCTCCCGCTCTCTGACTGGGACGCCGTTCCTCTGTAGAACAGCCCCACGCCCTCGTAACACTGGCTGTTTTTGACTACAGCAGCAGAAGGTTCGTTAAAATTGTGGAACAGATGCAGGAGAGCAGCTCCTCAGCCGAGGTTCTCACCAGTTTCACAGTTTTTGCCCTGGAAGCCGTCGGCGCACAGACAGAACATGTGTTCTCCAGATGTTAGCGAAGGGACCGAAGTGCCTCCGTGCAGACAGAGTCCACCTGGTTTTCAGGAACACCATCAGGCTCAGCATCAGGCAACAAGCAGGTCGCCATGAAAGGTTCTCACCTGAGCTCTCAGACAGGGACAAGAATGAAGTGGAGGAGGAGGAGAGGAAAGTCTGCCGTCGCCCCTCTCTGGATGAACCCTGAAGGTAGAAAACAGTCTGAAAGAAATCTGCTGAAAACCAAATATCAGGAAACAGGGTAGGAGGGTTCTTACAGCCTCGGCGGTGGTCAGGATGGCGAAGGCGGCTGCCAGAACCCTCCAGAATGTCATCTTCCTCACGCCGCGTCTGATCCACACTGCATGAAGGCGCTTGTGGCGAAGCATTCTGGAGGAAAACCTCAGGCTTCGTCTTGTTTTGTCTGTGGCGTGCGGGGACCTGGAGAGCAGCGCCGTGATTGGCTGAGGAGAGTGGCATGAAGAAATATCTGACTTAATGTTGAAATGGCTATAAATGAGCAAGTTAAAGGGGCAGATCACATCAAATGGAATTGGATCTCAGCAAAAATGGGTCAGAACTATTGCAGAACTATTTCTTGTGTAGTTTTTCTGTCCCCCCCCCCCCTTCTGTATTCATCTACAGGTATCGCCGGCCTTCAAAGTTGACCTACTGACCTCCGACCCCGCTGATCCACCCAACTCGCTTATTTTAATTAATATAATGTATTTCTATGTTCTACCTATTCTCTCCTCTACCTCTACTCCCCCTCTCCTCTCTCTCTACCCAGCCCCCCACCAGCAGGAGGGTCCCCCTACATGAGCCTGGTCCTGCTCAAGGTTTCTTCCTGTTAAAGGGGAGTTTTTCCTGCCACTGTTGCTTGATGGGGGTCAGGCCCTGGGATTCTGGAAAGTGCCTAGAAACAATTCTGATTGTAACAGACGCTACATAAAATTGATTGATTGATTGAATGTAGAAATAGTACCTCTTTTGTGAGAAATGTTTGAAAAAAGTATAATTTCCCCCAAATGTAAAGAATTGAGGAGACATTAGATGCACTCAAAAGTGGACGAGTCAGTTTAAAAAAAAAAGTAAATAAGAAATGATGACGTCACACACAGCAAACGCCTTTGACATCCCGGAAGTGGCCTCGAGTTTGGATCCTGCTCCAGCGTGTTGACTTGTGCGACGTTTATGACCATAGGAATAAATGCTTTTCACATACAGACAATAACAAACGCAAAAACAGTACACACTCACATGCCTGAATATCTAGATGATCAGTTTCCATTCGTATTGGACTTTATCTGATATTCCTTTGTTTTTATGGCAATTCACAATACAATATTTTTATTTGTTCACATTTGTTTACCTAGACAATTGTACGGGCATAAAGAAATACAAATAAAAATCTTGTTTATTTTAGATTATCTTGTGAATAAATTGCGATGTATAAGAGTTTCAAATTAATTTAGAGCATCTGTTGTCAGGACTTGTGTGTTTTATTCCCCCTGAGTGAGGATTTAAAACCTTCTTTTCGATCGACTTCTGACAGCTCCTCAGGAAGCTTTATTTTCCGAGCAGTGCTTGAAGGCATCACGAGGAGGATGATGATTCTCCTCTATTCGGCGTTAACGTCAATCCGATCATCCAGCTGAAGTTTTTCCCAGCAAAAAAATGGGCAGCGGCGACTCCAAACTTCACTTCAGGAAAGCGGTGATTCAGCTGACCACCAAAACTCAGGTGAGTTTGTGCCCGAACGTGGTGAAGCGCCGCGTTTCAGCAGGTGAAAGTAGCAGCTGGCAGCAGGTGGACGCAGATGTGGAGATTAAACCGGTTTCCACTCAAACTGAAACATTTATCCAGAAATATGTCTTTCATTCTCTGTTAGCAACGATGCAACAAGTTCCGAAATTAAAGTCCTATCTAAGTTGTAAAGATGTGTTTAAAACGAACCAAGCCGTTTGTCACTACATTAAATCGATTCACCGGCATAAAAAGTAATCACATTTTCATGTTTAAAGACAGAAAACCGAATTGATCCACGACGGCCATGTTTTGATTGAAGTTCCTTGTGATATATCTCTGAAAAGTCGAGCTGTTAATTCCTTAATGCCCTTGTTATTTTAATAATATCGGTTTCTTCAGCTCAGACATTTGTTTACAGTAAAAGTAAAAATCCCAATTGATTTTCAGCTGCTGTGTTCAGACCGGATCGGGGTCATGTTGTTCACACATGTTGTGGTGTCTCTCCTGTCCTGCAGCCTGTGGAAGCCTCAGATGATGCCTTCTGGGACCAGTTCTGGTCCGATGCCTCCACCACCGTCCAGGACATCTTTGCTCTGGTTCCAGCCGCTGAGATCCGGGCCGTGAGGGAGGAATCTCCCTCAAACCTGGCAACCCTCTGCTACAAGGTGAGCCGAGGAGGGAAGGAAGGAGGCAATATTCTAATGGTTGCATCCACCCCACCTGCTCTGTTGCCCCGGAGATGCCTGGAATGCTGCCATTTCTTGTTAAACTTGTCGGTACTGTTGACACTTCCGGTATTGGGTTTCATACTGGGCTTTACGAACATCCGTCTCCACAGTGTAAATTGGGTATTATTTAGCATCCAGCTAAATAAAACTAGCCCCGCCCCCAAACTCCGGTGACCTTTGTTAACCTTTGAATAATAATTGATTAATGGACACGGACGTGATTCCAGGGATTTTCCGGACTGGGGGAAAGTCTGTTGCTGAAAACGACAACAGTGTTCCGCGTTTCCGACCCTGCAGGTGTAAATATTTCTGCGTGTTGTTGCCCCACAGGCGGTGGAAAAACTGGTCCAGGGCGCCGACTCTGGCTGCTCCTCAGAGAAGCAGAGACAGACGGTGCTGAACTGCACGCGGCTGCTCACCCGCATCCTGCCGTACATCTTTGAGGACGCCGACTGGAGGGGCTTCTTCTGGTCCACCGTGCCCGGCGCCGGCAGAGCGGGGGTATGATCCGTAACCCTGAGCCCACTCTGGTCTGGAGGTCTTGTTCTGGAGGTTGGAGACCTGGGCTGCAGGTTCTTTAGTTACCTGTACGAAAGGAGACCCCCTGCCCGAACACTGACCACATTGTGCCCCCCATTGTCGGCTGAATCGTGCAGGGATTGAATGTCCTCTAATGGGGGGGGTGGAGTTAAAGTGCAACAGTCAGTCTGACTGTAAGAAAATTCTGTTGCTCATGCTAACCTAGCAGCATCCTCTTAGAGACCGCTAACACCTTTGAGATGGTGAAACAACCTGTAAAACAAAGAATTCTAAACCAATAAACACTTGTGAAGCCATCTTAGCCTGGTTGGCATAGAAACAGTTTTAACACCGATACGTTAGCTATGTGCTGGCTGTTCACGTTGACGAGCATGTCATCTCACCCAGCTCAGCACGTCTTTGACAGTCACATCAAAACATGGAAATATGATCTTCACTGGATACTTAAAAGTCCACCGTGACACACGTGACCTCTCCTGACCCTCGTTTCTTTGGCCGCCAGAATCTGGAAGAAGACGATGGTGAAGATGAAGCTCGACCGCTGGCTGAATTGCTGCTGCTGGCCATCGCCGACCTGCTGTTCTGTCCCGATTTCACGGTTCAGAGCTGCAAGAGGAACAGCCCGGTGAGTCTAACAGGCAGTGTCCTCGATATCCTGCTGTTCACCTGGACAAAACAAGCAGCCGAATCTCAGGATTTACCTGTTCCCTAAAGTGATTCATGTCCGTGCATTAGCCTGAGCAGTTAGCTTAGCTTTAGATGAGTCCTGGAGATGGGCACGTAACTAAAAGATGTAACATTTATGTGCACATAGCTATTTCAGTTTGTGCAAGTTAAACTAAATAAACTAGCTAAAGCTAGGTGGCTTTGTTGAGGTTCAGGCTGACGTTTGCTCAAAGCTAATTTTTTTGGACAGAACTGGAGAATATGTGGTTTAAATGGACCTCTAACACCACAGTCAATAAAACGTTACATGTAATGGTTTTTCCTTTTCAACCTGCATGTGGGTTAGCAGGTAGCGCGTCCAGTTAGCGTGGTTATCTCACACTATCTTGTGTTGCGGTAGTTAATCAGTTACTGCACATGAACCAGAGATGGAGGAATGTTTGTCCTCTGGGCTGCAGACAGGAGGGTGGACACGTCTCAACGGCGTTAAACAAACGTGAACAGCCACCGCGAAGCGTGTGTGTAGCCACCGCGTTGCCAAGGTGACCATATTAACCACCAGAGTTACACGGTTCAGTGGTAGAGACGGGAAATTAGCCAACTGAAAACATTCTTTTTATGTTTTTTATTAATCCAAGTTTGAATGCGAAGTTAAATTAGCGACTAATTCATAGAAAACAGCATTGTCCTGGGACAACAACAGAAGCGCTATAGCATAAAAATAGCAGTTTTAACAAGGATGACATCACTCATAGCTGCCACGCTATCGTCACATGACAGCCTCCCCGAGTTATCGGCGCCCGCCGTGCCAAGATATGAGCCGCTGAAGCGGCGGGTGAAGTGGGTGCGAGCACGCTCGCGGTGCATATTCCAGATTAGTCTGTAATTTAACACCTTTAATCACGTTTAGGAGCAACCAGTTTGTCTGGACACGTCAACTTTAGTTCCAGAATGTGCTTTAATGCTTTTATTGTTTTCCTTCCTTCTGCCTGAAACTGTTGGAGGAATTAGTTTAATACCTTGACTTGTTTTACAAATTAATCAAGGAGTCAAAGCAAAAGATGTGTGTTGGGTAGTTATGTTTATAGTTAATGTGGGATTAATTACTTAAGTGTTGGTAGGACACAGCGTTGGACACTCAGGCCATCGACAGCTGCGAGTACATCTGGGAGGCCGGGGTCGGCTTCGCTCACTCGCCTCCGTACAACCACGTGCACGACACGAACAGGTGATGGTTTAGCACGTCAGATGTGGACGCGTGTCCTCGTCTGACCGCGTTTGTTCCATCAGGACGGAGCTGCTGAAACTGCTGCTGACCTGCTTCTCCGAAGCGATGTACCTCCCCCCGTCAGCGGACAGGAAGAGCGTCAACCCCTGGGTCTCCTTCTTCTGCTCCTCGGAGAACAGGTAGAATTCAAACAGAGCGAATACACGCACGCACGTACGCACACACACACTGTTTCGATGCCTTCTCTTCCTTGTCCGATGGATGGAGGGTAAGCATTAGAACTACCAGAAACACATTTATTTAATGCCGTTTTTTTTGCCCCCTTTTTCATGGCATCCGCCAAGTATCCGGGAAATTCTGCCCTCTCGTGGCGCCACCCGGAAACACCAGAATGAATGTAAAGTAAACAGGAAGTGTAGCCGGTGTTTTACTGGTTTTAAGAATTTCCTGGAGGATAGAAACCAACTTTGGAAATAACAGTTGAAAGGGGCGGAGCTTGCTTGTATCGCCGCCATGTGAGCGCAACAGCCTGACAGTAGGGGAAAAACACTTAAAATAAATGTTCTCATAAACCTTTAATTGGATTTATACTCCCTCTAGGGAAAATGTCACACCTCCATCAGTGGTCACTGACTGACCCCCCCCCGTTTCCCCCTCTCTTCTGCCCAGACACGCCCTCCCCCTCTTCACCTCCCTGCTCAACGTGGTTTGCGCCTACGACCCCGTGGGATACGGGATCCCGTACAACTACCTCCTGTCCTCGGACCAGCGGGAGCAGCTGGTGGTGCACGTGATCCAGGTCCTCATCATCGCCCTGGAGCACGAGGGCGTCGCCAGAGCCAGCCTGCAGGTTCTGGGGGGTATTTCACCCTCAGCAGCTGTGGGGCAGCAGGAGGTGAGAATTAGTGCTTTTATCTGTTTCGCCATGGTAACCGAGACGACGTATATTGTTTTTATTACGCATCAATGAGAGAAAACTGAAATATTGTGTTGTTTTTTTTCAGCCAGCAGAAGCTGAAAACCTTTTTGTGAATTATCTCTCCAGAATCCACAGAGACGAGGTGCGAAGAGCTCTGACACTAGTTTGTTTAAAGGATGATGCTGATGCTTCCACATTGAGGTTTTGTTTATCTTTATGGAATTAGGACCTGAGCTTCATGCTGAAGGGTCTGACTCAGCTTCTCAACAACCCTCTGGTCCAGACGTACCTGCCTCATTCTGCCAAGAAGATCCAGTTCCACCAGGAGCTGCTGCTCCTCTTCTGGAAACTCTGCGACATCAACAAGGTTCGGCGCTCCGACGAGGGCCCGAGATTCAGGATCGGCAGCGGAGGTTTAATTCCGGGGTCTTTTCCTTGTAGAAGTTCTTGTTCTTCGTCCTGAAGAGCAGTGACGTATTAGACGTTCTGGTTCCCATCTTGTTCTACCTGAACGACGCCAGAGCGGATCAGTGTGAGCAGAGACCGTGTCCTGATGTGTACCGTCACACTCCACGCACGCCTTTAACCCCCCCCCGCGTGTGTGTTAACCCACAGCTCGCGTCGGCCTCGTGCACATCGGCGTCTTCATCCTCCTGCTGCTGAGCGGAGAGAGGAACTTTGGCGTTCGGCTCAACAAACCCTACGTTCTGCGTGTTCCGATGGACATTCCTGTCTTCACGGGAACCCACGCCGACCTCCTCATCGTGGTAAAAACAAAAGTAACGAGCGTAAAGATTATCGGGAGGAATAAAAACATATCAAAGATCCATATTTAGCGCGCTAAGTGTGTCGGAGATCTAAGGACTGTGCTGTAATTTGACGGGTCTGTTTAGATCTTCCATAAGATCGTCAGCAGCGGCCACCATCGCCTCCAGCCTCTCTTCGACTGTCTTCTCACTGTGATTGTGAACAGTGAGTATCCGATGGTGAAATGTCACCCCTGGTGGCTGATCCGTGCTACTGCAGCACCGTTCTGATTTTCCTTTTTTGTTGGTTTTTGACCACAGTTTCTCCTTACCTGAAAAGTCTGTCCATGGTGGCTGCTAACAAGCTGCTCCACCTCCTGGAGGCCTTCTCCACACCCTGGTTCCTCTTCTCCTCCCCCCAGAACCATTACCTGGTCTTCTTTCTCCTGGAGGTCTTCAACAACGTCATCCAGTATCAGTTTGATGGTGAGAGCGTGAGTCCAGGTCGACAGATCCCAGACCTGGATGCTGGTTTACTCCTAAATCTGCCTCGCAGGTAACTCCAACCTGGTGTACGCCATCATCCGAAAACGCAGCATTTTCCACCAGTTGGCCAACCTGCCGTCTGACATGGCATCCATCCAGAAGGCCCTGCAGCAGAAGAAGAGGAAGTCAGGGCTTTCCAGGTCCGGATCTGTCACGTCAGAGGCGGCGGATAATTCCAGAGTTCCCGTAGCAGCTGAACCCAGAATGTTCAATGCTAGTTTAGAGGCCACTCCAGGTATGAGGTTACATACGAGCTACAGATAATGTATCCGGAATTGTTTGGTTTGAAATATCAACTAAATTTGCGTCCTTTAGGCATCGATAAGATAACAGAAAAGGCTCAGGTGAGTGAAGAAGGCACCATGGTGTCCGTGTCAGACGTTCCCCCGTCAGTAGGAACCAGCGACACCGAGTCCAATTTGGACCGAGACCACGAGGTGGCGACAGTTGCTCTAGTGACCGCCTGATCGACCGCGCAGATAAAGTCATGAATTTATCGTTTCCTCTGTCAGATCAGTCACGCTCAGTCAGAAACGACGAGCGGTCAACCGTCGGCCATCTCCGCCTCGGCACCCTGGAGCGCCAATCCAGACTGGGTTGGTAGAAATGAACCAGCATGATGTTTTTGTCACGGCTGTCGTGGAGCACCACTGGGTCCCATACTTGGCCTTCACCTGTTTAGCAACTATCAGCATTATAATCGATCCAAAATGAGAAAGGTTCTTCATCAGCATCTTTGCTGATGAGCCATTTGTTTCTGGTGCCACGTTTGTCCTTCAGGTGACGTCATGGAAGGTGAAGCTTCCTCTTCAGACCATCATGAGGCTGTTACAGGTCCTGGTTCCCCAAGTGGAGAAGATCTGCATTGACAAGTAAGAAAAAAAGTCCATTTGTCTTGTTTGGAGTTCTAACCTTTAGGTGTCACATATTAGAAGATCAGAAGTAAAGTGTATTTTGTGTTGAACTTTTGGACTTTGAATGCTTTAACCAGTAATGATGCGAAGAACTGGACTCATTCTGACACTGTGGTCGTCTTCAGGGGTCTCACAGATGAGTCTGAAATCCTGAATTTCCTTCAGCACGGCACCCTGGTGGGCCTCCTGCCCGTCCCTCATCCCATCCTTATCAGGAAGTACCAGGCCAACGCCGGCACCGCCGCGTGGTTCCGTACATACATGTGGGGCGTCATCTACTTACGGTACAGCCAGGACGAGTGCAGCTGAGGTCAAAGTTCAAGGAAGAGCAAAAACATGATTTACACTGTCATAAGTTTCATACTTCAAATATCTTATTTTTCAGTCTGCGTGTGCTCGGTTACCGTGGCGATGTCTGCTAAACACGCATGTCATTAATCTGCACTGTTTGTTCCCCTGTTAGAACAAACACCAGTGTCGTTAACTGGCGCCGCGGGTGTTGAGTAAACGTTTAGACGTCACGGCTTGAGTTTGATTCATTTTTCTTTCTGGTGCCTGTCTCCGTAGCAACGTGGACCCGCCGGTCTGGTACGACACGGACATCAGGCTGTTTGAGATACAGAGGATTTAGGGCAGCCGCTGAAACGATCTGTTGATCGCTCAGGATCTCTGGACGCCTGAACAAGGGTCACGTGAACGGACTCTGCAGAAGAACCAAGCAGAAACTAAAATAGCAAAAAGACTTTGTCTTTCTGTTTCTGTTGAAACGGAGCTACAATGTTCTGGATAGGAGATTAAACTGTAAGGCTCAATAAAAGTTGATCCGGTTTCATGGTTTCATGTGAAATGTTTGATCTCTGATCCACGACTGATTAATCCGACTGGATCTGGCCAGATAACCTGCCACGACCCCACTAACCTCCAGGTGGCGGTATAAACATCATTGACGACCAGTCGGAGAGAAGTCAGGTACAACGGGCTTTAATAGAGTTATAATACAAAAGATCAAAGAGCACAACAAAAGGATTTCAATAGATTTATTTCAGAATAATTTACACACATGATTTATATTTAAAAATGGAAATGTAGTTTCTTTTAGGCTAGTTCTACGTTGCTGTGCACAACACAACAGTTTAAATCTTTAGTATTTCACTGTAAACTCTAAAAGTCGTCTGTTTTCATACTTGATGGTGGAAAACAGAACTGAGGACGTTTCTGGTTTGGTTACTCCATGAGGAGAAGCTCCATCAGCGCAGCCACTGAATGCATCCTGTAGAAAACGCTGAGCGGCTGGCTCAGGTTCACCAGAGCGAACCAGGCGGAGAAGCCAAAAAATTGTTTCCCGAAGCCGATCTCAAACTGGGGGTGGACTCCAAACGCTGGAATGACCCACATCTGAAAGACGAGGGAACGTAAAACATGTTCAAATGCAAAAAAATGAGACGTGAACGTGTGAGTTTACCATGATGTTAGAGAGGATGAGGAAGGCACATATTTCTTTTATTATTCTTTGAGCCCAGGGTTTTTTCCCATCATGCACTCTGACAGCAGGTTCCCCCTCCCATCCTGAACCTCTCGTCATATCCTCTGACGTCTCTCTGTTGGACTGTGGGACAAAATGAACCCTTTGACAGCAACAATTCGTTTTTTAGAATTAAATTGAGCCATAATTCTAAAAAGTTAATTGGAATGTAGGTTTGACCTTAATCATTCTGTGCTTCTTCTTCTTCTTCTTCTTCTCTGCAAGGAGATTTGGGTGCCTATGGAGACCCTCTATGATGAAGGCGTTCTGGAGGAGCAGCTCCAGAAGGGTGAGAATAGAGTAGGACAGGTCCAGGCTGGCCAGCGGCCCCTCAGCCCCCACAGTCAGGGCTGCCACCAAGGAGAAATAGGACAATGCGAGCTGGCCTGAAGCTGTGGCGATAAGGAGGGCGACGTCCAGGTTGCGGGTGGGGTTATAACCTCCTTCTTTGACGTGTCTCTCCACCCTGTGGACCAGCAGTCCGACCAGGCAGCAGAGGGACATGAGGGGAATGACAACTATATGGTAGACGTATAACATGAGGAAGGCAAGATGGCGAAACTTCTGCCAGCTGACCCACAGCTGGTAGAGAATGAAGATGACCAGTCCCACCAGAATGACCAGAGCACCAGACACGAGGCCATAAATGAACCTCCCCTGGCGTATGAGGTCAAAGGTCAGCTTCTGGGTAACGTGGTGGTGGCCTGGGCTCACCTGCCGGCCTACGTTCTTCCACATGACGTAGATCATGCAGCCGGCCATCAGGTAGAACTCCATAGTGAAGGGGTAAAGAACTTCAACGCCTTTCCTGAAAGCGAGGCAGGACGAGTTTGTGCCGCACCGGCACAAATTCAAGTCAGAGATTCCTGGACCTGCGGAGAGATTCTGGTAATCGTCACAGTGCGAGTCTGGAGAGAAGGAACACCTGGAGTCAGCTACCTTCTAAACCCGAGACAGACCCTTCTTTCTCCAGCTCGATCTCCTCATGGATGGTGTCCTCGGTGACGGCGTTCAGCCACAGCAGCACATCGGCCGAGAGGATCAGGATCAACCCGGACCTGAACCAGGCATCAATTCAGCCAATTCAGCATTTGTTTCTACAGTTTTTGACTCAAGAGGTTAATTAAATGTCCTCACTGCTTTAAGCGCTTGTTAGAAAACTAAAATAGGTAACAAATGGAAAGCAGGTCCTTGAATCTTTTTATGCATACATGTAAACTTTGCACTAGGATAAACAAACAAAGAAATCAACATAAATGAGAACAGGATGTGGATTAATGTACCTGGTGACGACCTTGTGTCGGTGTATACAGTCTTTGGAGTGACACCACAGCAAATATGCCTGAAAAACACAGAGTAATAGTTTAAATTTAGCAAATGTAAAAAATGCATTTAGTACATGTAAAATTTACTTTGCTTGTCTGGAAATTAAATCAACACTTAAATACTCGTCTCTGAGGACGTAAATGTTACCTGCAGAGTCAGGAAAGAGGCCTCGATGAACGGGGAGACCACTCGGGGAACGGGCTTACATTCCCTCATCATCATCAGATACCCGATCATGCAGACGAACAGGAGAACGCTGAGCCCAGCAAAGAGAACCAGGACCACTGGACCAGGAGAAGAATCACATCAGAGCAGAAAACAAGCACCAACCTTTCAGAATATCCTCCTCCTCTTACTGGTGGCGGCCACTCCCCCGGCATGGTGGTCTTGATGTGGACTCATGTCAGGCTGTTTCCTGGCCCACAGCAGGTACCAGAGCATCCATGCCACACTCACCCCCATCAGCAGCAGCAGGAAGACCCGGGCCTCCTGGTTCTGCTGCCCCCCTGAGTTGAAAAGCTGTCCGGTTATCAGAGCCACTCCCAGCAGGACCACATTCAGGCCCAGCAGACCGGAGATCAGACCCCTGCTTCCGGGAATCAGCACCTGGTCCAGGTTGTGGTGCAGGGGGTCTGGTATGATTGGGTCGTCCCTGAGGGGGATTACATGTGCCCCTGACAAGGGAGTAGAGTGCCTGTCTCCAGAATCAGGGTTCATATCCGTGGTGTTTCAGGCCTCTTTAATCTGTCGAGGCACGAAAACGGTTGTTTTCTTAAGATCTGCCGTCAGGCTCTGAGTGGGTGTGGCTACCATGTGGGTGTGGCTACCATGTGACATACCTGAAACAACAGGTGTCGTGTGCACTTTTGACAAATGAAGTTCAGAGACTCCGGCAAGAGCACTGTTTATATAAAAGCAAAGGTTATTGAGATGGAATCCAGGATCCCAGGTCACAGATTTCTGCCAAAAACTTCATATAAATTATATTAGAGTCTGTAAACCTCTGAAACCGTGTATGTAAAAGTCTGCCGACATGTTTACGTAAACCTGAGCGGTTTTTGCATAATACTGAAAGAGAACAACTCCGAGATGGTGGAAGATAAACAAAGAAAATCATGTTGCTTTTTTTTTGCATGTTTCGGTCCATTAAAGGTGCTTAAGAGCAACATTTAAATCTAGATAGGTAGATAGATAGATAGATAGATAGATAGATAGATAGATAGATAGATAGATAGATGGATGGATGGATGGATGGATGGATGGATGGATGGATGGATGGATGGATGGATGGATGGATGGATGGATGGATGGATGGATGGATGGATAGATAGATAGATAGATAGATAGATAGATAGATAGATAGATAGATAGATAGATAGATAGATAGATAGATAGATAGATAGATGATAGATGGATGGATGGATGGATGGATGGATGGATGGATGATGGATGGATGGATGGATGGATGATGGATGGATGGATGGATGGATGGATGGATGGATGGATGGATGATGGATGGAGGGATGGATGGATGGATGGATGGATGGATGATGGATGGATGGATGGATGGATGGATGGATAGATAGAGAGATAGATGGATAGATAGACAGACAGACAGATAGAGAGATAGATGGATAGATAGACAGACAGACAGATAGAGAGATAGATGATAGATAGACAGACAGACAGATAGAGAGATAGATGGATAGATAGATAGATCTGCCCACCTCCAAAGGCAGCGAAGGTTAACACAAGATTTTGCATTTTTTATCCTGTTTCCTCTTCATGCAAAAGCTGCTGGTGGTTACGTTTTTTTTTTGCCTATTTTTCAAGCAAATCTTCTGCATTTTCATATGTTTTGAAAGCTGATAAACTCGCAAGTCTTCTTTAAACTTGTCCTACTGAATTACATCTGTTTTGGTTTTGAAAGAGAATCAGGCCAACTCTGTTTATTTAATTGTCAATCCCATAAATTAAAGAAGATGCTGACAGAGTTTTTAGCTTTAACAAAAACTGTAACTAACCAGGATTGTTTTGTAGGTCAAATATGTCAAACTTATCATCTTTCATCTTTGTGTGGTTTCATCACGGGCAACTAATGTTTGCATATTTCCACGAGCAAAATCCAAACAAGTATCTGATTTTAATTTAGTTTTCAACTTTACTTAAAAATGAACAAAAGCAAAAACAGATTGTGAAGTTGCTCATTTTCCAGTAACTATCTCAATTGCAGCAACTTTGGTATCAACTGCGACACCTCGTGGTCAAGAAGGCTAAATAACTAAATAAATAAATAACATTTTGGCTCCTAATTATTTGTAAATTATGAGCTAATGTGTTTACCTCTGATAGGAGTTATCGATCCTGTGGTCCTTTCAGGTTAGTGGCAGTACAATTATGTTTCTCGTCAAAATCTAGTTATTAATAAAATGCATCTATCATGAAAAAATATTTTTGTAAAAGAACGTTTTGCGCCTCTATTCATTAATTCACTCCCGCCTCTAACGTCATCAGAATCAGTGCGTCACGTTATCAGTTGTGACGTTGTAATTTGCTTGTTTAGGCTCATTGATTTATTTATTTTAATTCAGGGTTTTACTCACCTGCGGCTGCCAGACCATAAGGAGAATCACTTCACACCCGGAAATATGAGCGTAGTTCAACAGTCTGAGCAGTCCGCCTGGCTGTCTGCCGTCCTGTGTGTCAATATTTGTGTTTTATTTACTTACTTTAGTTTATTTTTAGATCAATCTTTTAATTTAACTGAACACGGTATTTTATTAATAGCCTTCAGTGATTTATAAATAAATGAAAGTGTTAAAAACAGTGAAGTTGATGCATTTGAAGAAAATTATTTTGGTTTTATTTTGTTTGTGTCACATTTTTAATGTATATGTGACGTAATAGGGGGCGTGTCTTGAGTTTCGGCCGACCCGCCCTGTCCTGAAAAGTTGCGCGCCTCGTGCTCGCCTTGTCTCTTAGCAACCAGCCTGATCCCCTACAGGCCGGTACGAAACGTCCCTCCCCCGGAAAGCTGGCGATATACCGGCACAGAACCTCCAGAATCTTCATGGAACCGAACCCGGAGTGAGTCGAGGGCCGCCATGAACGACCGGTACCACCGGGCGGCCCGGGACGGCTACCTGGACGTATTGAAGGAGGCGACGCGGAAGGAGCTGAACGCCCCGGACGAAGATGGGATGACGCCGACGCTTTGGGCCGCCTACCACGGCAACCTGGAGGCGCTGCGGCTCATCGTGGGGAGAGGGTGAGTCCATATCCCGGGGCACCAAACAGGACCAGCGGGGTCCGTTTAGTCACCTAGAATTTCTCTTCCAGTCCACTCCTCGACTGTAGAGATGCTAATTTAGTGACTAGAAAGATGCGAGCCTGACATTTTTCTGCCTAATCAGCCTGTTTACCCGAAAGGTCACTGCCAAGCGGCTGGTAAACTGGTTTAAAGGTTGACATATTTCCTGGAGGACAGGACCCGTCTGTCAGGGGGGGTTATATGGGACCAGCAACGTTGAGCTCCACTGAGTTTGATGCTGGATGCAGGAAAGGTCACAGTGATTGATGGACATCCCAGCCGGACATGAGGGGAGCAGATGAGAAATCAGAGCTGAGGGGTCAGTGGTTCTATAAGGGGACAAGTTACTGTTAGTGTCTCTCTTTAGCTTCCTGTACAGCCACAATCCAAGCTGCAGCTTTAGATTTGAGACCTTACAGAAGCCTTGAGACATTCCTGACACGGCGAAAAAAGAGTTGGGTCCGCATGTTATTCGGGGTTGTGGTTGTATCCTGGCAGAGCCTCGTGCGGTCCTGGTCCAGGTCCTGAAGCTCTGAACCTTTAAAGTGGTGGGGAAATTAAATCAGTGTTGGCGGCGGTGCCCCTGCAGCCCGATGGCGACGGTGTCTCTGTGTGCCTGCAGAAAAAGAGTGGCGGCGTGCAGGATAAATAATGCACACACACCTCTGTCATGTTTAACCTGCGGCGCTTCAATTATTGAGCAGAGTGAGCCGTGACCCGATGATGTAAGCGCAGCGTAAACAGGAAGTTGGCCCGCATCTGTTTTAATGAACTGTGTTTAATTTAATCAAAGTCTGGATTGTTTGATCTGCACAGACGTGCAGTAAAAAAACACTAAATCCAAGCCAGGTTCTACCCACAGGACATCGCCTGTAGCTCGGGTCCGACGGTGCTTCAGGTGTGAGGTTGTGTCTTGTAGGTCAGGCTAATCGTCCTCCTCCTGTTGGTGTGAGAGGATCAGCTTGACTTTCTCGCTGAATCTGGGTGAACCGGGTGTTAAACGTCCCTTATGATCTGAGGAAAAGGTACGTTTAACACTCGGTTCTTTTTCCTCAAATAGATGTTTGGGATGGTAATGAATGAATGAATGTATGAATGTATGAATGAATGAATGAATGAATCAATCAATCAATCAATCAATCAATCAATCAATTTTTATTTATAAAGCGTCTGTTACAATCAGAATTGTTTCTAGGCGCCTGACCCCCATCAAGCAACAGTGGCAAGGAAAATCTCCCCTTTAACAGGAAGAAACCTTGAGCAGGACCAGGCTCATATAGGGGGACCCTCCTGCTGGTGGCCGGCTGGGTAGAGAGAGAGGAGAGGGGGGAGGAGAGGTAGAGGAGAGAATAGGTAGTACATAGAAATGCATTATATTAATTAAAATAAGCTGCTGGTAGAGTCCAGTTGGGTGGGTCAGCGGGGTCGGAGGTCAGTAGGTCAACATACAGCTTTGAAGGTGGTGATACCTGTAGATGAATACAGAAGGGGTGGGGGGCAGAAAAACTACACAAGAAATAACATCACTACTCGGCAAGGAGGAGAGGAGAGGAGAGGAGAGGAGAGGAGAGGAGAGGAGAGGAGAGGAGAGGAGAGGAGAGGAAGCCATGACCCAGCAGGGTGACAAGAATCTTTCAGGTGATCATGTTTCTGGACCCCGGCAGCCTCGGCCTATAGCAGCATAACTAAGATGCTGACCTAATAATTAGACGACCCCCTAAGTATGATAATTTGTCTGTCTATGATAGTAACTGGGACTATGGAATTAGTGATAATAAGCTCTTTCAAAGAGGTAGGTTTTAAGTCTGATCTTAAAAGTAGAGATGGTCAGCCTACCGTACCAGGACAGGGAGCTGGTTCAACAGCAGGTTCCACAGCAGTTCATAATGTTTGTGGACAGAGCTGAGATAAAGATTAGCAACTCAAAATTAGAGACCATGGTCCCCAGACTGAAAAGGGTGGATTGCCCAGTGTCATTGTATAGGAGTAACCGCCCCAAGAGGAGGAGTCTAAGTATCTCGGGATCATAAGATTGACAGTTGGATTGGAGCAGCATATGCAGTACTGCGGACACCGAGTTGAGTCCGTTGTGGTATAGAGAGCTGAGCCAGGAGGCATGGTTCTCTGCTGACCAGCAAATCTACATTCCAACCCCCTACCAATGGTCATAACATTTGGGTAATGATCGTAAAGACACGATTGAAAATACAAGATGTCAAATGATTTTTCTTCAGCGTAGCTGGGCTCTGCCTTACAGGTAGGGTGAGGTGGTCAGCCATCCGTAGGGAGGCTCCTGGATACCTCAATGGGGCATGTCCGTGTTTGCGGCATGCCTATGTTGGAGACCCCGGGGCAGACCTTGGATACAGCGGAGAGATCGTATCCCTTGGATGGCCTGGGAACACCATGGAATTCCCATGAGGAGTGGAAGTAGCAGGGAAGAGGAGTGCTTGGCCTTGCCTGTTGAGGCTGCTATCCCAACTACCTGGATAAGCTGCCAGAAGTTAAAGAACAAGACCTTAACCAAACAAATATTGTGTCATAGTCTGTAGCAGGATTTTAGATGCCCTTTTTTATGATCAGAAGAAAAGGTTGCAGCATTTGATCATGGATTCATCAGAATTTCAAATGAAAGCTTAAAGAAATGGCTAGGCTAATTGTTTTTAAAAGTGACCAAAAATCCTACAATAAAAGTTAGCCAGGTTGACTTGAAAGTTTATTTCAGAAAATAGAAAATAGTCTGCTGAAAATGGTATTTATGTATAATCAATACTGCAGAAAGTAAGACACCAAAACCAGAACTTGTACGAAACAGAAAAGGTTAATAAAATATTTTGGGACCTGGTGAGGTTGTGCGTGTGTGTATTCTAGGTGATATTTTGGGAACTTGCCTCAACGTGTCCAAGTCAAATAAAAACATCACCCAGAGAATCTAAAGATTATTACATATTTCTTCCATGTGACAGTTGGGGACTAGACTACAGCCAGTTTGTAGAAGAATAAAAGCACAGTATGATTCAGATTCAGGTCCTTTATTTGTCCCACATGGGGAAATTTACAGCGTAACAACAGCAAGAGCAGAGAAAAATAAAATAAAAATAAAAATAGAATAAAATTGGGAATATACAAAGAGGATGTGTATATACAATAATCCAGGTAAATGGATACTCAGCCCCTGTACATAGTACAGAGGGTGAATACAACATACATATCATATATACATATCAGGATATATAATATTCAGTCTGTGCTAGCGGGCGTTATGTTTATTGTGCAGTCTGACAGCAGCCGGCAGGAAAGATCTGCGATACCTCTCCTTCACACAGCGAGGGTGGAGCAGCCGCTCACTGAAGGAGCTGCCCAGTGCTGTCAGGGTGTCCTGTAGGGGGTGGGATGTGTTGTTCAACATGGATGACAGCTTAGCCATCATCCTCCCGTTTCCCACCACCTCCACCGAGTCCAGGGGACATCCCAGGACAGAGCTGGCCCTCCTTACCAGTCTGTCCATCCTCTTCCTGTCCCTGTCCGTGATGCTACTGGACCAGCAGACAATCCCATAAAATGATGGCGTATACACAATTTTCAGCATAGAATTGATGGCCTCTTATAGTGCCTATCCTAAAACATGTTATTTGTAATTTAATTCCTACTTTCCTAGAGATGGAGTCAGCCTACCGTACCTTGACAGGGAGCTGGTTCCACAGCAGGGGGGTTGGTCGTTAAATACTTGGCCCCCCACTCTACCCCTAGAGAGTCTGGGGACCACAAGGTCGTTAGTCTCAGGGAAAGTAGCTTGTAAGGTAACGGATTAGCATGCAAATTGAATAGACAGTTTTTTTCGGTTACGTATCTAACCTGGAATGTTACGGGTTTGACTGAGGCATCGTTGAAATGCGTCATGGAAACGTCCTTTCTGTCTTCCAGAGGTGACCCTGACAAGTGTGACATCTGGGGCAACACGCCGCTTCACCTGGCAGCTGCCAACGGCCACCACAACTGCCTGTCCTTCCTGGTGGCCTTCGGTGCCAACGTCTGGTGCCTGGACAACGACTACCACACGCCGCTGGACATGGCTGCCACCAAGGGACACATGGAATGTGTCCGCTATCTGGACTCCATCGCTGCCAAGCAGATAACGCTCAACCCAAAACTGGTTAGCAAACTGAAGGACCGGGCGTTCCGAGCCGCGGAGCGCCGGATCAAAGAGTGCGCAAAACTCCAGAAGAGGCACCACGAACGCATGGAGAGAAAGTTCCTGAAGGAATCGGCAGCTTTGGACAACTTAGACGCTATTAGCTTTTCTAGCTACACCAGCAGCAGCACACTGAGCCGCAAGTTCAACACCGTCACCTCCAACATGCCATACTCGCAGGTGGTTACTATTTGTCTATGAGAATATTAACAAAAGAAAAAAAATCAAGTAGTTTGTGTCATATTAAGGTGAAGGCTAGCTAAGTCTAGCTTGGACCGACCTGATGGTGACTGTGCACCATTTCAAATAATAACAGTTGCTCTCAATAGCAGATAAAATCGCTCTCTGTCAGTGCTAATGCCCATTCCGTTTACCTCGGAGGTCAGAAGTCGGCGTTGGGAACGACATCGGAAATTAAGTTGATCGCGTTTGCAAAAACTGTTCCCGCACTTGTGTTTGTTTAGCCTTTGTTAGCCAGTGTCAGCATGGCTACACACATCACGTGAAAAATGTAAATTTCCATACATATACACCAAACAATATTATGAATATGGCTGCTTTAGTACGAAAAAAATAGTCAGAAGTGTATTATTAGTGTTATAAGTTTAATATTAGCAGCCATCTTTGAAGAGTTGACTTGGGGGTTGCGAGGATTCTCCATTAAAGATGTCTAACTCAGGACTGTGCAATTCTGACTTCTGCGTTCAAATGGATCACACCGTAAAGACTCTGCTTTCCTTTCAGGCCACCCTGCATTCCACCGCCAAGGGCAAGGCCAAGTTACAGAAGAAGCTGGAGAAGAAGAAGCAGGTCGATGGAACCTTCAAGATCTACGAGGACGGTAGGAAAAGCGTGCGCTCGCTATCTGGCCTGCAACTCGGCAATGACGTCATGTTCCTGAAACACGGCACGTATGCCAACCCAAAGGAGCAGTCGCGCCTGAACATCCGCGACATGTTCCACCAGCTTCACCACGATGATGACGACGACACCATCTCCCGCGCCATAAGCGACCCTGGCCTCCACGATGCTGCGTATTCGGAGATCAGTGCCGACTCCGGACGCGACTCGCTGTTCACCCGACCGGGACTCGGCACCATGGTGTTCAGGAGGAACTACATGATCGGGGACGCGTTTGGGGCCGCTGCACACAACGAGGGGAGCGTCGCCGGGAGCGAGCCTGTGGGTCGGGCTCCCAACGTTCGTCTCCGAGGACATCTGCCCCGTCGCTCGCCGAGCTTGGACGAAGACAGTATTGGCAGTGCTTTGAGCCTGCAAGAACGGAATGCTCAGGAGTTGCCCTGGGAGGAGGTAGACATCAGTTTGGACGGGGACTTGGAGCCAGAGAACAGTCCCCTGGAGACCTTCCTGGCCTGTCAAGGCCTCAGTGAATTCATGCAGATCTTCCTGAGGGAGAAGATTGATCTGCAGGCTCTCCTGCTGTGCTCTGATCAGGACCTCACCAGCATTCACATCCCGTTGGGCCCCAGGAAGAAACTCCTGGAGGCCTGTAAGAGCCGCCTGGACACTCTTGAGGAACCGGATACCATTGAAGACACGGAGCTTTAAAGGTGAGCTTAAACTAACGATGGTCGTATAACTAAAACTGTTCTGTGGAGTTTCAATTTTGCTTTCATCTTTTTAAAATCTTGACCTGAAATTGGACCAGTTTTGTGTGTTTGGTTGATGTAACGTGTCACTTCCTGCCGCTGGTGCTGCGGTAACAGGAAGCAGAGGTCTGGTACTGATTCTGTACATGAGCAGCTCGCTCAAACAAAAAACAATTTTCGTAATTCATAACAGTCAGAATCTGTCAGAAGAGTTTCGTGAAATAAATGAGTCATGTAAATGAACCCTTTTCAATAATGTAATTCCTCCAGAGTTTTTGGAAATAAACCGCCATTCGCGGTCAAATCGCTCTATCTAGCCGTGGTAGTGGGGACGTGACACGCTGAACTTCGGGGAAAGGATTTATGTCTGTTCATTCAGTAATTTTTAAGGTAATTTATTTATGTGTGTTTTCACATTAAGGTGTACCACGCTGCTCCATGTAGTGCTATTACTCTCCATGAGATCAGTGAACGCACCGGAGGCCAGGAAACTTGGAAGAAAAAGAAGTTTTGCCACAAATACAAACGCAGGAACACAACATGTGACGTGTTTGTATGATTTCTTACATTACGATACATTGTATTCACTCATGTCATGACATTGCTATTGTTTTAATAAATATATTTATTTGGTGACTTCCTGCTTTTTCATTCACTGTTAATCTGCAAACACTGTCGCAATTGTGAAAACAAAAGTGTGTGTGCATGTGTGTGATAAGGTTGTTATCTCGGGTTCCTGTTGGACATATTTAGTTTCAAACCTCTCCCACTACACTCACAGTAACTTATAATGTGGAAAAATGTAACATCTCAGAAGAATTTATTGCTATCGAGTTAAATTTAAAGGTCCTTTAACTATTGCAAACGTGTCATTTTGTTGTTTTTACTATTAGATTGAAGCCTTCTTACATCTCCACAGGTAAATATTGATATCAGTCGATGGTGTTCAGAGAGATATCAAGAGTGTTGATATTTGACAACTTTAGGGCTGAAAATCCTCATATTGTGAGGACTTTCTTCATCAAAGTTGTGTTTTAGATGTAGCGGTGCGACACACTGGGGTTCTCAGGTTTTCGCGTTCGCTGCAGAAACAAGCGTGTTGATCCGCACTTAAAGATATCAATAACTTTATTATTAAGGTTCTCTTCTTACTCAAGTACTCAGAGGAGCCAATCGTTGCAGACTGCATGGTCACCATCTTGCGTAAACTCCTCAAGAGGGAATCTAAAAAGAGTAACAATTTTTCCAGGTTTTTCTCACATAAGGCTCAGAAACTTTGGGAGTTTTTAACATGTTGTATCATGCCTGCTGCTGATTGATTACCAAAAGAAACAACCAGCCCCTTTGAAAGAATCACCAGCCCCTTCGTAAGAACCACCAGAACCTTCGAAAGAACTACCAGCCCCTTCGTAAGAACCACCAGCCCCTTCGAAAGAACCACCAGCCCCTTCGTAAGAACCACCAGCCCCTTTGAAAGAACCACCAGCCCCTTCGTAAGAATCACCAGCCCTTTCGTAAGAACCACCAGCCTTTTTGTATGAACCACCAGCCCCTTTGAAAGAACTACCAGCCCCTTCGTAAGAACCACCAGCCCCTTCGAAAGAACTACCAGCCCCTTCGTAAGAACCACCAGCCCCTTCGTAAGAATCACCAGCCCTTTTGTAAGAACCACCAGCCTCTTTGTAAGAACCACCAGCCCCTTTGAAAGAACCAACAGCCCTTTAAAAGCATCAAAAGAATCAATGGCCCAATTGAAAGCATCACCAGCCCCATCAAAAGAATCACCAGCTTCACTAAAAGTATGACAAACCCAAACGAAAAAACTACGAGCCCCAAGGTTTTGGTATTTACAAAGTAGAGACCCAAGTCAGGAATAGTCAAATGGCTTTTACAAAGAAAATAGGCTGCTGAAAATGTTTTTTACCGGTATGTATAATCAATACTGCAGAAAGTATGACACAAAAACCATAACTTGTACTGAACAGAAAAGGTTATTAAAATATTTTGGGGCCTGGTGAGGTTGTGTGTGTGTGTATTTTAGGTGATATTTTGGGAACTTGCCTCAACGTGTCCAGGTCAAATAAAAACATCACCCAGAAAATCTAAAGATTGTTACATATTTCTTCCACATGACAGTTAGGGACTAGACTACAGCCAGTTTTGTAGAACAATAAAAGCACAGTATGATGGCGTATACACAATTTTCAGCATAGAATTGATGGCCTTATAGTGCCTATATCCTAAAACATGTTATTTGTAGTTTAATTCCTTTTTTTTCCCAAGATCCAGATATTTGTTCTATAATAGTTATAAATGATGCATTAAATTATTTAGAAACAAGAGAATAAGAGCGGTGTATAATTATAAAAATAAAGCAGATTTGTGAGACTTTAGAGTTATTATCACAGTTGTTAAAAAATAAAGGGCCAATATGGATCAAAGCACTACATATTAATTGTGCCATAAGGCTTTGATCCATCATTGTATTTTTGTTGATTTGTTTAGGTAGGGCAAAATATTATATGTTAAACACCAACGCAAAAAAATATATACAACGAATGAAAAATGCTAAAAACAAGCAGCCCTGTTAACGCCAGCTCCAGCCCCACTGAACTGAAGGTTGGGGTATTTACAGATGTAGGAGACACCCCAGTCTCCAACAGATGCGTGGTTTTTACAGAGGACCATTTATCAAGTTATATAAATGGCGAGGAAGTTGCAACTTCAGAAGACACTAATGAACAAGTACAAGAAGAACTTTCAGTGACTCATAAAATTCATGAAGACAAAAAGCCAGTTTCAGTAGGTGAGGAGGACGAAGACTCAGCTTCAGTCTCTCCTCAATCAGAAGGAAAAAGGATGATTTTTGTAGATGAGGAGGATGAAGAACCAGCTTCAGTCAGTGAGGAGGAAGAAGACTCAGCTTCAGTCTCTCCTCAATCAGAAGGAAAAAGGATGATTTTTGTAGATGAGGAGGATGAAGAACCAGCTTCAGTCAGTGAGGAGGAAGAAGACTCAGCTTCAGTCTCTCCTCAATCAGAAGGAAAAAGGATGATTTTTGTAGATGAGGAGGATGAAGAACCAGCTTCAGTAGGTGAGGAGGACGAAGACTCAGCTTCAGTCTCTCCTCAATCAGAAGGAAAAAGGATGATTTTTGTAGATGAGGATGAAGAACCAGCTTCAGTCAGTGAGGAGGACGAAGACTCAGCTTCAGTCTCTCCTCAATCAGAAGGAAAAAGGATGATTTTTGTAGATGAGGATGAAGAACCAGCTTCAGTAGGTGAGGAGGACAAAGACTCAGCTTCAGTCTCTCCTCAATCAGAAGGAAAAAGGATGATTTTTGTAGATGAGGATGAAGAACCAGCTTCAGTAGGTGAGGAGGACGAAGACTCAGCTTCAGTCTCTCCTCAATCAGAAGGAAAAAGGATGATTTTTGTAGATGAGGAGCATGAAGAACCAGCTTCAATCTCTCCTAGCCCATCTCCATCACGCTCTCATGATTCAGATGGAGATCCAGAAGCAAGTGAGACAATTTCTGTAAACAAGGAGGACAAAGAGTCAGGTTCCTATTCTGCTCATTCAGATGGAGATTCAGGACATAACAACATTTTTTTATTTGAGGATGAAGAACCACCTTTAGTCTCTTATTGTTCAGACAGAGATTTAGGATGGAATATCAGCCCTTCTGTAGCTGATGAGGAACCACAGGAATATCAAGCTTCTCCTAAACTGGACTGCTATTCAGAAAGAGATTGTACCATTTTTTCACATGACGAGGAAACGGAAGAGACATTCAACTACAAGACATATGTCAAGCTGTTCATAAGTAAGATAGTTTGTCAAATTTACACCAAAGCAAATATGAAACCTCAAAACAGTGATGACCTCATCGCGTACCTCTATGAATATATCTGGGAGAGAGTCAAAGATGAAGATATATGTATCACTGATGACTCATTTAGGAAGATGGACAATAAAATCCAAAAGATCCTGCGCAAAGAGTTAGGCAATCCAAACAAGGTTCTCTTCTTACTCAAGTACTCGGAGGAGCCAGTCGTTGCAGACTGCATGGTCACCATCTTGCGTAAACTCCTCAAGAGGGAATCTAAAAAGAGTAACAGTTTCTCCAGGTTTTTCTCACATAAGGCTCAGAAACTTTGGAAGTTTTTAACATGTTGTATTACGCCTGCTGCTGATTGATTACCAGAAGAAACCACCAGCTCCTTCGAAAGAACCACCAGCTCCTTCAAAAGAGTCACCAGCCCCTTCGAAAGAATCACCAGCCCCTTTGAAAGAACCACCAGCTCCTTCGAAAGAATCACCAGCCCCTTCAAAAGAACCAACAGCCCTTTTGAAAGCATCAAAAGAATCAATGGCCCAATTGAAAGAATAACCAGCTTCACTAAAAGTATGACAAACCCAAACGAAAAAATTAAGAGCACCGAATTTTTGGTACCGTATTTACAGACAAAGTAGAGACCCAAATCAGCAATAGTCAAATGGCTTTGACAACGGACCATTTTAAGTATTGGAAATTAGACAAAAATTGCAACTTCACAAGATTCCTTGTAACAAATACAAGATGTGTTGAAGGCAATACATGCTGTAAGAGTCTATATTAGCTATCTTAGCCTACTTTCAAAATAATAAGTAGACTACAAATACATAATGAGCTTCCTGGAGAGAATGACGCACCACATGACTACTCTGCTGTACGATGGTCCTTTAAGTTTAACTTACATTGTAATGAGATGTTGAAATAAAATAATTATTATACACATTTTTACAGCATTGGAAAACTTTAAGAATGTTTGTTATGTTTTCCTTCCTACAGAAATTATTTTAACACCCTGTATAGCCTGACACATCAAAAAATAGCCAGAAAATTCTAATTTTTTGGAAATGAGATGTTTATTGAACCATTTAACAAAATCCCTTTTTTTTTGCCATATCATTTTGTTTATGACATTTTTGTTGTATCACATATGATACATTGGGCGATTTTGGCAACTTTTAGCTCACGACTATGTTAACTTTAGACACAAAAACAAAGTTTGCCCATAACATTTTGACAATATAGAACATGAACAACAGCATTTTTCTCTTTGGTTTTTTTTGCATTGCACTTTTTACAGCCTTTTTATTTCACTTTGTGGTAGGCCGAAAAACAGTTTATTTCCTTGTTCAGGCAAAGATGCACCTTACACTTCTCACAGTAGACATGTGAGAAGTGATTGCCAGTGCAGTGCTTGCATCTCTGTCAGGTTTCCCATGTTGGAAAATGATCAATGCCATCCCTTCTCATATCAAGAGGCACACTGCAGCTTGGCCTTTTACGGGGTGGTGTTGCAGTTGCTTCTGGAGAGGACGGTGGTCTGCCACACTTGATTTTGGTCTTTCCTGCACTTGTGAGAGAAGTGCCAACCAAAGCCTGAAACCTTCGCAGACCCATGGGTTTCATCTGGGGCTCGAGCTTCTTCTGGTCTCTCCTGTAGAACTTCCATGCATTGATGACTGCCACTGTCACAGTGTGCCACCAGATGTACATATACCATCTCCGGGATCTGAAGCTGAACTTGTAAAGTGCAGACAGCATATCAAGGAGATCAACACCTCCCATGAATTTGTTATATGTTTCAACAATGGCTGGTCTGGGAACCATTATGTGAGTTTTGGATTTGCGATCCCAGCGTTTCACATTTCCCACAGGTTCAATGCCAACAAAAGAGGAAATCAGGTTCACTGCTTTGTTGTCGTACCATCTTACAATGATGTTGTTGTCCTGGTTCACTCTGAAGTCCATTGACCCTCTTCCATTCTTCTTCAGTTCTTTTTCATCCATCATGGCGCAGTCTTTCACCCTGTTAATCTGGATCGTGCCAATGTAGTGGATTCCTCTCTCTTTTAGGTGTTGCACCAGGGGAACTGATGTAAAGTAGTTGTCTGCAAAGACCTTGTGATTTTTTCCTGCTGGAAGTGTTGATGTCATTTTCAGCACAACTTCTCCCGTAACACCAACTTCTGACTTTTAACTCTCTGGATTTTGTGCACCTTGACAAACATCAAAGTCATAAAGAAAGCCACTTTGTCCAGCACGTCCCCACATCTTGAAACTCCATTTGTGAGGTTTTGCAGGCATGTAGACACGTAGATGAGATTTTCCCTTGAATGGCACCATAATTTCATCAACTGCATGGCATTCTTCAGGACGTATGCAGAGAAACTGGTCTCACAGTTTTTGTAACCATGGCCTGAGCTTCCACAGTTTATCTTTCTTTGCATCATCAGACACACTGAGGTTGTCCTTAAAGTGAATCTTTGTCAGCAATTTCAGAAACTGATCTTGAGACATCACATCACAAACTGCAGGGAGTTTTGTCTCCATCTCCCAGTAGGCTCTCACACAAGGCATCTGCACTAACCCCATATGCATGTACATGCCCAGAACCTGCTCTATCTCTATTTTAGGTGATATTTTGGGAATTTGCCTCAACGTGTCCAGGTCAAATAAAAACATCACCCAGAGAATCTAAAGATTGTTACATATTTCTTCCACATGACAGTTAGGGACTAGACTACAGCCAGTTTTGTAGAACAATAAAAGCACAGTATGATGGCGTATACACAATTTTCAGCATAGAATTGATGGCCTTATAGTGCCTATATCCTAAAACATGTTATTTGTAGTTTAATTCCTTTTTTTTCCCAAGATCCAGATATTTGTTCTATAATAGTTATAAATGATGCATTAAATTACTTAGAAACAAGAAAATAAGAGCGGTGTATAATTATAAAAATAAAGCAGATTTGTGAGACTTGTTATTATCACAGTTGTTAAAAAATAAAGGGCCAATATGGATCAAAGCACTACATATTAATTGTGCCATAAGGCTTTGATCCATCATTGTATTTTTGTTGATTTGTTTAGGTAGGGCAAAATATTATATGTTAAACACCAACGCAAAAAAATATATACAACGAATGAAAAATGCTAAAAACAAGCAGCCCTGTTAACGCCAGCTCCAGCCCCACTGAACTGAAGGTTGGGGTATTTACAGATGTAGGAGACACCCCAGTCTCCAACAGATGCGTGGTTTTTACAGAGGACCATTTATCAAGTTATATAAATGGCGAGGAAGTTGCAACTTCAGAAGACACTAATGAACAAGTACAAGAAGAACTTTCAGTGACTCATAAAATTCATGAAGACAAAAAGCCAGTTTCAGTAGGTGAGGAGGACGAAGACTCAGCTTCAGTCTCTCCTCAATCAGAAGGAAAAAGGATGATTTTTGTAGATGAGGAGGATGAAGAACCAGCTTCAGTCAGTGAGGAGGAAGAAGACTCAGCTTCAGTCTCTCCTCAATCAGAAGGAAAAAGGATGATTTTTGTAGATGAGGAGGATGAAGAACCAGCTTCAGTCAGTGAGGAGGAAGAAGACTCAGCTTCAGTCTCTCCTCAATCAGAAGGAAAAAGGATGATTTTTGTAGATGAGGAGGATGAAGAACCAGCTTCAGTAGGTGAGGAGGACGAAGACTCAGCTTCAGTCTCTCCTCAATCAGAAGGAAAAAGGATGATTTTTGTAGATGAGGATGAAGAACCAGCTTCAGTCAGTGAGGAGGACGAAGACTCAGCTTCAGTCTCTCCTCAATCAGAAGGAAAAAGGATGATTTTTGTAGATGAGGATGAAGAACCAGCTTCAGTAGGTGAGGAGGACAAAGACTCAGCTTCAGTCTCTCCTCAATCAGAAGGAAAAAGGATGATTTTTGTAGATGAGGATGAAGAACCAGCTTCAGTAGGTGAGGAGGACGAAGACTCAGCTTCAGTCTCTCCTCAATCAGAAGGAAAAAGGATGATTTTTGTAGATGAGGAGCATGAAGAACCAGCTTCAATCTCTCCTAGCCCATCTCCATCACGCTCTCATGATTCAGATGGAGATCCAGAAGCAAGTGAGACAATTTCTGTAAACAAGGAGGACAAAGAGTCAGGTTCCTATTCTGCTCATTCAGATGGAGATTCAGGACATAACAACATTTTTTTATTTGAGGATGAAGAACCACCTTTAGTCTCTTATTGTTCAGACAGAGATTTAGGATGGAATATCAGCCCTTCTGTAGCTGATGAGGAACCACAGGAATATCAAGCTTCTCCTAAACTGGACTGCTATTCAGAAAGAGATTGTACCATTTTTTCACATGACGAGGAAACGGAAGAGACATTCAACTACAAGACATATGTCAAGCTGTTCATAAGTAAGATAGTTTGTCAAATTTACACCAAAGCAAATATGAAACCTCAAAACAGTGATGACCTCATCGCGTACCTCTATGAATATATCTGGGAGAGAGTCAAAGATGAAGATATATGTATCACTGATGACTCATTTAGGAAGATGGACAATAAAATCCAAAAGATCCTGCGCAAAGAGTTAGGCAATCCAAACAAGGTTCTCTTCTTACTCAAGTACTCGGAGGAGCCAGTCGTTGCAGACTGCATGGTCACCATCTTGCGTAAACTCCTCAAGAGGGAATCTAAAAAGAGTAACAGTTTCTCCAGGTTTTTCTCACATAAGGCTCAGAAACTTTGGAAGTTTTTAACATGTTGTATTACGCCTGCTGCTGATTGATTACCAGAAGAAACCACCAGCTCCTTCGAAAGAACCACCAGCTCCTTCAAAAGAGTCACCAGCCCCTTCGAAAGAATCACCAGCCCCTTTGAAAGAACCACCAGCTCCTTCGAAAGAATCACCAGCCCCTTCAAAAGAACCAACAGCCCTTTTGAAAGCATCAAAAGAATCAATGGCCCAATTGAAAGAATAACCAGCTTCACTAAAAGTATGACAAACCCAAACGAAAAAATTAAGAGCACCGAATTTTTGGTACCGTATTTACAGACAAAGTAGAGACCCAAATCAGCAATAGTCAAATGGCTTTGACAACGGACCATTTTAAGTATTGGAAATTAGACAAAAATTGCAACTTCACAAGATTCCTTGTAACAAATACAAGATGTGGTGAAGGCAATACATGCTGTAAGAGTCTATATTAGCTATCTTAGCCTACTTTCAAAATAATAAGTAGACTACAAATACATAATGAGCTTCCTGGAGAGAATGACGCACCACATGACTACTCTGCTGTACGATGGTCCTTTAAGTTTAACTTACATTGTAATGAGATGTTGAAATAAAATAATTATTATACACATTTTTACAGCATTGGAAAACTTTAAGAATGTTTGTTATGTTTTCCTTCCTACAGAAATTATTTTAACACCCTGTATAGCCTGACACATCAAAAAATAGCCAGAAAATTCTAATTTTTTGGAAATGAGATGTTTATTGAACCATTTAACAAAATCCCTTTTTTTTTGCCATATCATTTTGTTTATGACATTTTTGTTGTATCACATATGATACATTGGGCGATTTTGGCAACTTTTAGCTCACGACTATGTTAACTTTAGACACAAAAACAAAGTTTGCCCATAACATTTTGACAATATAGAACATGAACAACAGCATTTTTCTCTTTGGTTTTTTTTTGCATTGCACTTTTTACAGCCTTTTTATTTCACTTTGTGGTAGGCCGAAAAACAGTTTATTTCCTTGTTCAGGCAAAGATGCACCTTACACTTCTCACAGTAGACATGTGAGAAGTGATTGCCAGTGCAGTGCTTGCATCTCTGTCAGGTTTCCCATGTTGGAAAATGATCAATGCCATCCCTTCTCATATCAAGAGGCACACTGCAGCTTGGCCTTTTACGGGGTGGTGTTGCAGTTGCTTCTGGAGAGGACGGTGGTCTGCCACACTTGATTTTGGTCTTTCCTGCACTTGTGAGAGAAGTGCCAACCAAAGCCTGAAACCTTCGCAGACCCATGGGTTTCATCTGGGGCTCGAGCTTCTTCTGGTCTCTCCTGTAGAACTTCCATGCATTGATGACTGCCACTGTCACAGTGTGCCACCAGATGTACATATACCATCTCCGGGATCTGAAGCTGAACTTGTAAAGTGCAGACAGCATATCAAGGAGATCAACACCTCCCATGAATTTGTTATATGTTTCAACAATGGCTGGTCTGGGAACCATTATGTGAGTTTTGGATTTGCGATCCCAGCGTTTCACATTTCCCACAGGTTCAATGCCAACAAAAGAGGAAATCAGGTTCACTGCTTTGTTGTCGTACCATCTTACAATGATGTTGTTGTCCTGGTTCACTCTGAAGTCCATTGACCCTCTTCCATTCTTCTTCAGTTCTTTTTCATCCATCATGGCGCAGTCTTTCACCCTGTTAATCTGGATCGTGCCAATGTAGTGGATTCCTCTCTCTTTTAGGTGTTGCACCAGGGGAACTGATGTAAAGTAGTTGTCTGCAAAGACCTTGTGATTTTTTCCTGCTGGAAGTGTTGATGTCATTTTCAGCACAACTTCTCCCGTAACACCAACTTCTGACTTTTAACTCTCTGGATTTTGTGCACCTTGACAAACATCAAAGTCATAAAGAAAGCCACTTTGTCCAGCACGTCCCCACATCTTGAAACTCCATTTGTGAGGTTTTGCAGGCATGTAGACACGTAGATGAGATTTTCCCTTGAATGGCACCATAATTTCATCAACTGCATGGCATTCTTCAGGACGTATGCAGAGAAACTGGTCTCACAGTTTTTGTAACCATGGCCTGAGCTTCCACAGTTTATCTTTCTTTGCATCATCAGACACACTGAGGTTGTCCTTAAAGTGAATCTTTGTCAGCAATTTCAGAAACTGATCTTGAGACATCACATCACAAACTGCAGGGAGTTTTGTCTCCATCTCCCAGTAGGCTCTCACACAAGGCATCTGCACTAACCCCATATGCATGTACATGCCCAGAACCTGCTCTATCTCTATTTTAGGTGATATTTTGGGAATTTGCCTCAACGTGTCCAGGTCAAATAAAAACATCACCCAGAGAATCTAAAGATTGTTACATATTTCTTCCACATGACAGTTAGGGACTAGACTACAGCCAGTTTTGTAGAACAATAAAAGCACAGTATGATGGCGTATACACAATTTTCAGCATAGAATTGATGGCCTTATAGTGCCTATATCCTAAAACATGTTATTTGTAGTTTAATTCCTTTTTTTTCCCAAGATCCAGATATTTGTTCTATAATAGTTATAAATGATGCATTAAATTACTTAGAAACAAGAAAATAAGAGCGGTGTATAATTATAAAAATAAAGCAGATTTGTGAGACTTGTTATTATCACAGTTGTTAAAAAATAAAGGGCCAATATGGATCAAAGCACTACATATTAATTGTGCCATAAGGCTTTGATCCATCATTGTATTTTTGTTGATTTGTTTAGGTAGGGCAAAATATTATATGTTAAACACCAACGCAAAAAAATATATACAACGAATGAAAAATGCTAAAAACAAGCAGCCCTGTTAACGCCAGCTCCAGCCCCACTGAACTGAAGGTTGGGGTATTTACAGATGTAGGAGACACCCCAGTCTCCAACAGATGCGTGGTTTTTACAGAGGACCATTTATCAAGTTATATAAATGGCGAGGAAGTTGCAACTTCAGAAGACACTAATGAACAAGTACAAGAAGAACTTTCAGTGACTCATAAAATTCATGAAGACAAAAAGCCAGTTTCAGTAGGTGAGGAGGACGAAGACTCAGCTTCAGTCTCTCCTCAATCAGAAGGAAAAAGGATGATTTTTGTAGATGAGGAGGATGAAGAACCAGCTTCAGTCAGTGAGGAGGAAGAAGACTCAGCTTCAGTCTCTCCTCAATCAGAAGGAAAAAGGATGATTTTTGTAGATGAGGAGGATGAAGAACCAGCTTCAGTCAGTGAGGAGGAAGAAGACTCAGCTTCAGTCTCTCCTCAATCAGAAGGAAAAAGGATGATTTTTGTAGATGAGGAGGATGAAGAACCAGCTTCAGTAGGTGAGGAGGACGAAGACTCAGCTTCAGTCTCTCCTCAATCAGAAGGAAAAAGGATGATTTTTGTAGATGAGGAGGATGAAGAACCAGCTTCAGTAGGTGAGGAGGACGAAGACTCAGCTTCAGTCTCTCCTCAATCAGAAGGAAAAAGGATGATTTTTGTAGATGAGGATGAAGAACCAGCTTCAGTCAGTGAGGAGGACGAAGACTCAGCTTCAGTCTCTCCTCAATCAGAAGGAAAAAGGATGATTTTTGTAGATGAGGATGAAGAACCAGCTTCAGTAGGTGAGGAGGACAAAGACTCAGCTTCAGTCTCTCCTCAATCAGAAGGAAAAAGGATGATTTTTGTAGATGAGGATGAAGAACCAGCTTCAGTAGGTGAGGAGGACGAAGACTCAGCTTCAGTCTCTCCTCAATCAGAAGGAAAAAGGATGATTTTTGTAGATGAGGAGCATGAAGAACCAGCTTCAATCTCTCCTAGCCCATCTCCATCACGCTCTCATGATTCAGATGGAGATCCAGAAGCAAGTGAGACAATTTCTGTAAACAAGGAGGACAAAGAGTCAGGTTCCTATTCTGCTCATTCAGATGGAGATTCAGGACATAACAACATTTTTTTATTTGAGGATGAAGAACCACCTTTAGTCTCTTATTGTTCAGACAGAGATTTAGGATGGAATATCAGCCCTTCTGTAGCTGATGAGGAACCACAGGAATATCAAGCTTCTCCTAAACTGGACTGCTATTCAGAAAGAGATTGTACCATTTTTTCACATGACGAGGAAACGGAAGAGACATTCAACTACAAGACATATGTCAAGCTGTTCATAAGTAAGATAGTTTGTCAAATTTACACCAAAGCAAATATGAAACCTCAAAACAGTGATGACCTCATCGCGTACCTCTATGAATATATCTGGGAGAGAGTCAAAGATGAAGATATATGTATCACTGATGACTCATTTAGGAAGATGGACAATAAAATCCAAAAGATCCTGCGCAAAGAGTTAGGCAATCCAAACAAGGTTCTCTTCTTACTCAAGTACTCGGAGGAGCCAGTCGTTGCAGACTGCATGGTCACCATCTTGCGTAAACTCCTCAAGAGGGAATCTAAAAAGAGTAACAGTTTCTCCAGGTTTTTCTCACATAAGGCTCAGAAACTTTGGAAGTTTTTAACATGTTGTATTACGCCTGCTGCTGATTGATTACCAGAAGAAACCACCAGCTCCTTCGAAAGAACCACCAGCTCCTTCAAAAGAGTCACCAGCCCCTTCGAAAGAATCACCAGCCCCTTTGAAAGAACCACCAGCTCCTTCGAAAGAATCACCAGCCCCTTCAAAAGAACCAACAGCCCTTTTGAAAGCATCAAAAGAATCAATGGCCCAATTGAAAGAATAACCAGCTTCACTAAAAGTATGACAAACCCAAACGAAAAAATTAAGAGCACCGAATTTTTGGTACCGTATTTACAGACAAAGTAGAGACCCAAATCAGCAATAGTCAAATGGCTTTGACAACGGACCATTTTAAGTATTGGAAATTAGACAAAAATTGCAACTTCACAAGATTCCTTGTAACAAATACAAGATGTGGTGAAGGCAATACATGCTGTAAGAGTCTATATTAGCTATCTTAGCCTACTTTCAAAATAATAAGTAGACTACAAATACATAATGAGCTTCCTGGAGAGAATGACGCACCACATGACTACTCTGCTGTACGATGGTCCTTTAAGTTTAACTTACATTGTAATGAGATGTTGAAATAAAATAATTATTATACACATTTTTACAGCATTGGAAAACTTTAAGAATGTTTGTTATGTTTTCCTTCCTACAGAAATTATTTTAACACCCTGTATAGCCTGACACATCAAAAAATAGCCAGAAAATTCTAATTTTTTGGAAATGAGATGTTTATTGAACCATTTAACAAAATCCCTTTTTTTTTGCCATATCATTTTGTTTATGACATTTTTGTTGTATCACATATGATACATTGGGCGATTTTGGCAACTTTTAGCTCACGACTATGTTAACTTTAGACACAAAAACAAAGTTTGCCCATAACATTTTGACAATATAGAACATGAACAACAGCATTTTTCTCTTTGGTTTTTTTTGCATTGCACTTTTTACAGCCTTTTTATTTCACTTTGTGGTAGGCCGAAAAACAGTTTATTTCCTTGTTCAGGCAAAGATGCACCTTACACTTCTCACAGTAGACATGTGAGAAGTGATTGCCAGTGCAGTGCTTGCATCTCTGTCAGGTTTCCCATGTTGGAAAATGATCAATGCCATCCCTTCTCATATCAAGAGGCACACTGCAGCTTGGCCTTTTACGGGGTGGTGTTGCAGTTGCTTCTGGAGAGGACGGTGGTCTGCCACACTTGATTTTGGTCTTTCCTGCACTTGTGAGAGAAGTGCCAACCAAAGCCTGAAACCTTCGCAGACCCATGGGTTTCATCTGGGGCTCGAGCTTCTTCTGGTCTCTCCTGTAGAACTTCCATGCATTGATGACTGCCACTGTCACAGTGTGCCACCAGATGTACATATACCATCTCCGGGATCTGAAGCTGAACTTGTAAAGTGCAGACAGCATATCAAGGAGATCAACACCTCCCATGAATTTGTTATATGTTTCAACAATGGCTGGTCTGGGAACCATTATGTGAGTTTTGGATTTGCGATCCCAGCGTTTCACATTTCCCACAGGTTCAATGCCAACAAAAGAGGAAATCAGGTTCACTGCTTTGTTGTCGTACCATCTTACAATGATGTTGTTGTCCTGGTTCACTCTGAAGTCCATTGACCCTCTTCCATTCTTCTTCAGTTCTTTTTCATCCATCATGGCGCAGTCTTTCACCCTGTTAATCTGGATCGTGCCAATGTAGTGGATTCCTCTCTCTTTTAGGTGTTGCACCAGGGGAACTGATGTAAAGTAGTTGTCTGCAAAGACCTTGTGATTTTTTCCTGCTGGAAGTGTTGATGTCATTTTCAGCACAACTTCTCCCGTAACACCAACTTCTGACTTTTAACTCTCTGGATTTTGTGCACCTTGACAAACATCAAAGTCATAAAGAAAGCCACTTTGTCCAGCACGTCCCCACATCTTGAAACTCCATTTGTGAGGTTTTGCAGGCATGTAGACACGTAGATGAGATTTTCCCTTGAATGGCACCATAATTTCATCAACTGCATGGCATTCTTCAGGACGTATGCAGAGAAACTGGTCTCACAGTTTTTGTAACCATGGCCTGAGCTTCCACAGTTTATCTTTCTTTGCATCATCAGACACACTGAGGTTGTCCTTAAAGTGAATCTTTGTCAGCAATTTCAGAAACTGATCTTGAGACATCACATCACAAACTGCAGGGAGTTTTGTCTCCATCTCCCAGTAGGCTCTCACACAAGGCATCTGCACTAACCCCATATGCATGTACATGCCCAGAACCTGCTCTATCTCTATTTTAGGTGATATTTTGGGAATTTGCCTCAACGTGTCCAGGCCAAATAAAAACATCACCCAGAGAATCTAAAGATTGTTACATATTTCTTCCACATGACAGTTAGGGACTAGACTACAGCCAGTTTTGTAGAACAATAAAAGCACAGTATGATGGCGTATACACAATTTTCAGCATAGAATTGATGGCCTTATAGTGCCTATATCCTAAAACATGTTATTTGTAGTTTAATTCCTTTTTTTCCCCAAGATCCAGATATTTGTTCTATAATAGTTATAAATGATGCATTAAATTATTTAGAAACAAGAAAATAAGAGCGGTGTATAATTATAAAAATAAAGCAGATTTGTGAGACTTGTTATTATCACAGTTGTTAAAAAATAAAGGGCCAATATGGATCAAAGCACTACATATTAATTGTGCCATAAGGCTTTGATCCATCATTGTATTTTTGTTGATTTGTTTAGGTAGGGCAAAATATTATATGTTAAACACCAACGCAAAAAAATATATACAACGAATGAAAAATGCTAAAACAAGCAGCCCTGTTAACGCCAGCTCCAGCCCCACTGAACTGAAGGTTGGGGTATTTACAGATGTAGGAGACACCCCAGTCTCCAACAGATGCGTGGTTTTTACAGAGGACCATTTATCAAGTTATATAAATGGCGAGGAAGTTGCAACTTCAGAAGACACTAATGAACAAGTACAAGAAGAACTTTCAGTGACTCATAAAATTCATGAAGACAAAAAGCCAGTTTCAGTAGGTGAGGAGGACGAAGACTCAGCTTCAGTCTCTCCTCAATCAGAAGGAAAAAGGATGATTTTTGTAGATGAGGAGGATGAAGAACCAGCTTCAGTCAGTGAGGAGGAAGAAGACTCAGCTTCAGTCTCTCCTCAATCAGAAGGAAAAAGGATGATTTTTGTAGATGAGGAGGATGAAGAACCAGCTTCAGTCAGTGAGGAGGAAGAAGACTCAGCTTCAGTCTCTCCTCAATCAGAAGGAAAAAGGATGATTTTTGAAGATGAGGAGGATGAAGAACCAGCTTCAGTAGGTGAGGAGGACAAAGACTCAGCTGCAGTCTCTCCTCAATCAGAAGGAAAAAGGATGATTTTTGTAGATGAGGAGGATGAAGAACCAGCTTCAGTCAGTGAGGAGGAAGAAGACTCAGCTTCCGTCTCTCCTCAATCAGAAGGAAATAAGATGATTTTTGTAGAGGAGGAGGATGAAGAACCAGCTTCAATATCTTCTAGCCCATCTCCATCACTCTCTCATGATTCAGATGGAGATCCAGAAGCAAGTGAGACCATTTCTGTAAACAAGGAGGACAAAGAGTCAGGTTCCTATCCTGCTCATTCAGATGGAGATTCAGGACATAACAACATTTTTTTATTTGAGGATGAAGAACCACCTTTAGTCTCTTATTGTTCAGACAGAGATTTAGGATGGAATATCAGCCCTTCTGTAGCTGATGAGGAACCACAGGAATATCAAGCTTCTCCTAAACTGGACTGCTATTCAGAAAGAGATTGTACCATTTTTTCACATGAAGAGGAAACGGAAGAGACATTCAACTACAAGACATATGTCAAGCTGTTCATAAGTAAGATAGTTTGTCAAATTTACACCAAAGCAAATATGAAACCTCAAAACAGTGATGACCTCATCGCGTACCTCTATGAATATATCTGGGAGAGAGTCAAAGATGAAGATATATGTATCACTGATGACTCATTTAGGAAGATGGACAATAAAATCCAAAAGATCCTGCGCAAAGAGTTAGGCAATCCAAACAAGGTTCTCTTCTTACTCAAGTACTCGGAGGAGCCAGTCGTTGCAGACTGCATGGTCACCATCTTGCGTAAACTCCTCAAGAGGCCATCTAAAAAGAGTAACAGTTTCTCCAGGTTTTTCTCACATAAGGCTCAGAAACTTTGGGAGTTTTTAACATGTTGTATTACGCCTGCTGCTGATTGATTACCAGAACAAACCACCAGCTCCTTCGAAAGAACCACCAGCCCCTTTGAAAGAACCACCAGCCCCTTTGAAAGAACCACCAGCTCCTTTGAAAGAACCACCAGTCCCTTCAAAAGAACCACCAGCCCCTTCAAAAGAACCAACAGCCCTTTTGGACCAACAGTTGTGAACCTGCTCTATCTCTTTGGCAGTTGTGTTTACTGACTTGCACTCTTTTTGTACACTGTACAGGTTTGTTTGTTCTGCAGTTTCTTGTAGCATTTCATCAGTGACAAACTGTTTGAAATACATTATTGGTGTCCAGTCACACCTGTCCTCTGTGCCTTCCTCAACACATACAATGAAATCGACAGATGGAGCTTGATATTATATTTTTCTCCATCTGTATTCTTTCCTTTTTGCTTTGCCCATCACTGACTCCTTTCTGATTGTGTCCTGTGTTGTTGTTGCGACCTCAACTTCTGTGCTTGTCTGGGCTACCCAAGTAGAGACCCAAGTCAGTAATAGTCAAATGGCTTTTACAACGGACCATTTTAAGTATTGGAAATGAGACAAAAATTGCAACTTCACAAGATTCCTATGAACAAATACAAGATGTGGTGAGTCAGGCAGAAGACTGAGAACTGAGAGGAGAGGAGGGGAGGGAAGAGGAGGGGAGGGGAGGGGAGAGGAGGGGAGAGGCAGCCATGACCCAGGAAGGTGACAAGGGTCTATCAGGTGATCATGTTTCTGGACCCCGGCAGCCTCTGCCTATAGCAGCATAACTAAGATGCTAATCTAATAATTAGATGACCCTCTAAGTATGATAATTTGTCTGTCTAGGACAGGGGTCGGCATACCAAAATGTTGAAAGAGCCATTTTGGACCCAAAAACAAATCTGTCTGGAACTGCAAAAAATGAAGCCTTATATAAGCCTTATCATGAAGGCAATAAATGCTGTAAGAGTCTATATTAGCTATATTAGCCTACTTTCAAAACAATAAGTAGACTACAAATACATAATGAGCATCCTGGGGAGAATGACGCACCACATGACTACTCTGCTGTACGATGGTCCTTTAACCCTTTTGTAACGTTCATATTGTTGTTACTCAGCCAGCGTTTGTGGGTCTGATTGACGTGTTGCATTTTGTGGCTTTTAATACCTCACAATCGAACACTTTTATGTTAAAATACTGAACAGATGTTTACCTTATCCCAATTACAAGCAGTATAAACAATATATATGGTTAATATTTGCCCATTACCTTTGTTAGGTCACATTTATAACTTATTATTTAAAACATGATAAAGAAAATCAATTAAAATCAAGATATGAGTGGAAACAAAATTACAAGTGAAGCAAGGTTTTAATTAATTAATTTTATCATTTTTCTTTTAATAAAAAGTGAAAACGGGTCCCACAGACCCGAACACCACACATGGGTTAAGTTTAACTTACATTGTAATGAGATGTTGAAATTAAAAAATCATTATACACATTTTTACAACATTGGAAAACTTTAAGAATGTTTATTATGTTTTTCTTCCTATCCATCCATCCATCCATCCATTCTCTACCGCTTATCCGGGGTCGGGTCGCGGGGGCAGCAGCCTAAGGAGAGAAGCCCAGACTTCCCTCTCCCCAGCTACCTCCTCCAGCTCATCCGGAGGGATCCCCAGGCGTTCCCAGGCCAGTCGAGAGACATAGTCTCTCCAACGTGTCCTGGGTCTCCCCGGGGGTCTCCTACCGGAGGGACATGCCCTGAACACCCCACCAGGGAGGCGTCCAGGGCGCATCCTGACTAGATGCCCAAGCCACCCCATCTGGCTCCTCTCAACGCGGAGGAGCAGCGACTCTACTCCGAGCTCCTCCCGGATGGCAGAGCTTCTCACCCTATCTCTAAGGGAGAGCCCAGCCACCCTACGGAGGAAGCTCATTTCAGCCGCTTGTACCCGTGATCTTGTTCTTTCGGTCATTACCCAAAGCTCATGACCATAGGTGAGGGTAGGAACGAAGATCGACCGGTAAATCTCTTCACCACAACGGACCGGTGCAGAGTCCGCATTACTGTGGACGCCGCACCGATCCGCCTGTCGATCTCCCGCTCCATTCTTCCCTCACTCGTGAACAAGACCCCGAGGTACTTAAACTCCTCCACTTGGGGCAGGATCTCCTCCTTTACCCGGAGAAGGCACTCCACCTTTTTCCGGTCGAGAACCATGGCCTCGGATTTGGAGGTGCTGATTCTCATCCCAGCCGCTTCACATGCGGCGGCGAACCGATCCAGTGATAGTTGGAGGTCACGGGCCGATGAAGCCAACAGGACCACATCATCCGCAAAAAGCAGAGACGCGATCCTGAGGTCACCAAACCGGATCCCCTCAACACCATGACTGCACCTAGAAATTCTGTGAACAGAATCGGTGACAAAGGGCAGCCCTGGCGGAGGCCAACCCTCACCGGAAACGAGTTCGACTTACTGCCAGCAATTCGGACCAAACTCTGGCACCGATCGTACAGGGAGCGGACAGCCCGTATCAGCGGGCCCGACACCCCATACTCTCGGAGGACCCCCCGAGGGACACGGTCGAATGCCTTCTCCAAGTCCACAAAACACATGTGGACTGGTTGGGCAAACTCCCATGCACCCTCGAAGACCCTGCTGAGGGTGTAGAGCTGGTCCACTGTTCCACGCCCAGGACGAAAACCACATTGCTCCTCCTGAATCCGAGGTTCGACTATCCGGCGGACCCTCCTCTCCAGTACCCCTGAATAGACCTTACCAGGGAGGCTGAGGAGTGTGATCCCCCTATAGTTGGAACACACCCTCCGGTCCCCCTTCTTAAAAAGAGGGACTACCACCCCGGTCTGCCAATCCAGCGGCACTGCCCCCGATGTCCACGCGATGTTGCAGAGTCGAGTCAACCACGACAGCCCTACAACATCCAGAGCCTTAAGGGACTCTGGGTGGATCTCATCCACCCCCGGGGCCTTGCCACCGAGGAGTTTTTTGACTACCTCGGCAACTTCAGCCCCGGAGATACGAGAGCCCATCTCCAGGTCCCCAGGCCCTACTTCCTCACTGGAAGGCGTGTTGGTGGGATTGAGGAGGTCCTCGAAGTATTCCTTCCACCGATCCACAACATCCCGAGTTGAGGTCAGCAGCACACCATCACCACTATACACAGTGTTGACAGTGCACTGCTTCCCCCCCCTCAGACGCCGGATGGTGGTCCAGAACCTTTTCGAGGCCGTCCGAAAGTCGTTCTCCATGGCCTCACCGAACTCTTCCCATGCCCGAGTCTTTGCCTCGGCAACCGCCGTAGCTGCACTCCGCTTGGCACGCCGGTACCCATCTGCTGCCTCAGGAGTCCCACAGGCCAGTAAGGCCCGATACGACTCCTTCTTCAGCTTGACGGCATCCCTCACCGCTGGTGTCCACCAGCGGGTTCGGGCATTGCCGCCACGACAGGCACCAACCACCTTGCGGCCACAGCACCGGTCAGCTGCCTCAACAATGGAGGCACGGAACACGGTCCACTCGGACTCAATGTCCCCCGCCTCCCCCGGGACATGGTCAAAGCTCTCCCGGAGGCGTGAGTTGAAGCTCCTTCTGACAGGGGACTCTGCCAGGCGTTCCCAGCAGACCCTCACAACACGTTTGGGCCTGCCAGGTCTGTCCGGCATCCTTCCCCACCATCGGAGCCAACTCACCACCAGGTGGTGATCAGTTGACAGCTCCGCCCCTCTCTTCACCCGAGTGTCCAGAACATGCGGCCGCAAATCCGATGACATAACCACAAAGTCGATCATCGATCTGCGGCCTAAGGCGTCCTGGTGCCAAGTGCACATGTGGACGCCTTTATGTCTGAACAAGGTGTTCATTATGGACAATCTGAGACGAGCACAGAAGTCCAATTTTCTTCCTACAGAAATTATATTAAAACAAAAAATTTATTCACACCACCTTTTTCCATTTTTTATATTTTTGAAAAAGCTCCAGGAGGCCACTAGGACGGCGCTGGTTGCCGACCCCTGGTCTAGGATAATAACTGGAACTACAGAATTAGTGATAATAAGCTCTTTCAAAGAGGTAGGTTTTAAGTCTAATCTTAAAAGTAGAGATGGAGTCAGCCTCCCGTACCTGAATGGGGAGCTGGTTCCACAGCAGGGGGGCCTGGTAGCTAAATGCTCAGCCCCCCATTCTACCCCTAGAGACTCTGGGGACCACAAGGTCGTTAGTCTCAGGGAACGTACTTTGGAAGCTAACTGATTAGAGCGCAAATTGACAGAACTACGTGATCGGGGATGCGTTTGGGGCCGCTGCACGTGACAAGGGGAGCATCGCCGGGAGCCAACCTGTGGGTCGGGCTCCCAACGTTCGTCTCCGAGGACATCTGCCCCGTCGCTCACTGAGCTTGGATGAGAACAGTATTGGCAGTGCTTTGAGCCTGCAAGAATGGAATGCTCAGGAGTTGCCCTGGGAGGAGGTAGACATCAGTTTGGACGGGGACTTGGAGCCAGAGAACAGTCCCCTGGAGACCTTCCTGGCCTGTCAAGGCCTCAGTGAATTCATGCAGATCTTCCTGAGGGAGAAGATTGATCTGCAGGCTCTCCTGCTGTGCTCTGATCAGGACCTCACCAGCATTCACATCCCGTTGGGCCCCAGGAAGAAACTCCTGGAGGCCTGTAAGAGCCGCCTGGACACTCTTGAGGAACCGGATACCATTGAAGACACGGAGCTTTAAAGGTGAGCTTAAACTGACGATGGTCGTATAACTAAAACTGTTCTGTGGAGTTTCAATATCCTTTTGCTTTCATCTTTTTAAAATCTTGACCTGAAGTTGGACCAGTTTTGTGTGTTTGGTTGATGTAACGTGTCACTTCCTGCCGCTGGTGCTGCGGTAACAGGAAGCAGAGGTACTGATTCTGTACATGAGCAGCTCGCTCAAACAAAAAACAATTTTCGTAATTCATAACAGTCAGAATCTGTCAGAAGAGTTTCGTGAAATAAATGAGTCGTGTAAATGGACAGAAACGTCATTGAACCCTTTTCAATAATGTAGTTCCTCCAGAGTTTTTGGAAATAAATGGCTCCATCTAGCGGCGGCAGTGGGACGTGACACGCTGAACTGCGGAGAAAGGATTTATGTCTGTTCATTCAGTAATTTTTAAGGTCATTTATTTATGTGTGTTTTCACATTAAGGTGTACCACGCTGCTCCATGTAGTGCTATTACTCTCCATGAGGTCAGTGAATGCACCACAGAGTCCAGGAAACTGGGAAGAAAAAGTTTTGCCACAAATACAAACGCAGGAACACAACATGTGACATGTTTGTATGATTTCTGACATTATGATACATTGTATTCACTCATGTCATGACATTGTTATTGTTTTAATAAATATATTTATTTGGTGACTTTCTGCTTTTTCATTCATTGTTAATCTGCAAACACTGTCGCAATTGTGAAAACAAAAGTGTGTGTGCATGTGTGTGATAAGGTTGTTATCTCGGGTTCCTGTTGGACATATTTAGTTTCAAATCTCTCCCAATACGGTGGCCGAGAGGTGCAAAACACTTTAACAATCGGATGACAAAATTTACAAATGACGAAACACTTTAACAATGACGAAACACTTTAACAAGCGGCTGCTAACTTTCTAACTTTCTGTAAACTTGGCTTTAATTTCAGCAGATAAACATTTGCCGTCATATAAGCAGTTCCTGGATTACAGAAATTCAAAATCCAATGAGCGTCAGTCTTATAGCTACGGGGGAAGACATCGGGCTAAGGAGAGAAAACACGTGCAGGTCTGTTGCACTGACTGTATTATCAATACTCGACTGTCTGACTTGGGGTAACTCAAAAATAGATCTAGGCAAGACAGTGCAACTACTGTATCTGGAGTGTAGTTTCCAGTCATGTTCGGCTAACTATGAAACTGTGTTGACATAAATTAGAACATGGAGGGAAATGTCACCTCCATGTTCTCCATAATTAATGGGAAGTACTGGTGTATGTATAATCTTTTGTGTTACTTTTTAAAGTACATGAAATTAACCGTACCTTCTTCATTTTTTAGATAAACATTGGAACGATGGTGCGACATGAGACTTTTCTGAAACCTCTAAGGGGGAGAACACTTCCGTTATTTGTTGACCCTGATATCGAAGCACCTGACATCTTAAGCAAAGCAGTCCAGAAGATGAGGACATTCCACCAGGACACACCAGAAGGGACTTATGTCCTTTTGTATCCAGACTGCTCTGAGGTGATCCATGTGCCTGGTTCAGAAAGGCCATTCAAATTGGCAGAGTATAAACAAGAACTTGGGAGGCCATATAGCAGGATCACCTTTTTTATTTGCCTTGAACGGCATTTTCAAGGTTAGTGGATCGCATGATGCAATCATTTTATCTATTTTAGATGCTGCACTGAAGGACATTTTGCCTTTAGCTACATGATCTGTGGATTTTTTTTTGTTTTTACAGCAGTGGAATCAGATTCTGATTCTGAAATTGTCCTGACTTCAAGGAGCTCAGCTGAATTGAATCAAGCTGACACTGTGGTAAGCCATTATTTTCAATTAGATATAAATGTATTTATCAATGACAAAACTGACAACCTTCCAGTATTAATATATACTGTAAATGATGAGGGACGCGTTATGGAAGCTGAGACTAATTGTTGATAAATTTGTGTTTCCTGTCAGGTTTTTGAACCACAAAACCAAAGTACTCCCCAAAACATACCGGAACATGAAAGGTCAGTGCATTTTTGGCACCCAGCCTTTGCCAAACAGGGAGTCAGACATTTAATGAGAGGTCCTTTCTAGTGGCAGTCAAGCACTAGGAATCTTGCCCGAAGGACAGAAATAAATAATGTAATAATTTTGCCATTTTAATCATGTTTCAGAGATGCACCAGGACATTCATCAACAATTCAGCCTGGTCAGGTATTTGGGCCGGCTGTGGCAGCTGGAAATTCCTTACTTCCGTTGTTGTTATTTCATACGTTTTCATTTGTTTTTCAGATAGTAATATCTGATGCTGAAGATATGGATCGACCTGAAACAAATCCAGCCACGACTTCTTGCTACAGGTATGTAATATATGGATATGGAATTTATTTGGGAATTTTATGTTTTTACGACATTTTCATGTAGAGATTTTAATTTCCCAACAGTAACTACACAGACCTGTATGCACCAGATGTTGAGGACATGGATGAGGATCTGGTTGCGGTCGATGTTGAGAATTTGCAACACACTGCAGTGTAAGAACTTCTGACTGGCATTCCAGTTTTTTTGTTGTGAAGTATTGCTGGTATTTAACTAATTCTGCTAAAAGGGTTCATTTTGTGTTGATACCCATTAATTAAATCATTTTCTGTCATTACAGGGAGGAGATGAACATTACACTGCCCGACATTGTGGCAAACCTGTCACTACCCATTGATCACAAAAGGGTCAGCAGGTTCAACATCTCCAGGGCTAATGTTTGGGATGGAGCGGTCAGATGCAAAGAGTATGCAAAGGGAACTGAATGCAAAGGGTATGCATAGGGTTAGATGTGCGCTACACTAATTAAATATATATAAATCACATTGCATTTGCTGCTTTTCCTCGACGTCTTCAAGTGTATATATGTTTTAATTTTGCAATATGAATTCCTTTGCAGCTATTAGGGAGGATGAATATTTCATGGCAGGTAAGATGATAGCGGTGTCAGTGGTGCATGGAGGTCCAGGGCCCCACTTCCTGTCAGAAGATCTTGTACAGTATCTTGCTGGCCGGCCTTCATTCAAGTCAACAGTGAATGCAATAACTGATGAGGAAATAAGGAAAGTTTTGTGAGAGGTGAGAATAGCATAAAGCACAGTTTGGTAACCATGGTTACAGCATGTCAGTGAATAAAAAATATGGAAGGATATCCAAATATTGATTGTGATGTTTCTCTTTTTTTGTCTTTCAGATTGAGAATGCTGCTTCACTGGATGCTCTGCAAGAATGCACCATGAGACACAGCACAGTGTTGCAGACAGCAGGCTGTCTGAGACGCGTGACCTCTGTGGAAGAAAAGAAGGACATTGTGGCAGACTACGTCCGATGGTACGTTATTGACCGCAACTCATCTGTAATTGACAGGTAAATTCAATTTTCATTTTTTTCGTCCTTCCCGAAAACAAATTTGCTTGAAATGTCTCGTGGCATGTACAGTATATCTATGGTGTTTCAACTGCTAGCCTATATGTCTGTCTCTCCATTCTCTGCCTTATGCTAATCTATAAATACTCAATCCAACAAACAAATATAACCTTATAAACTCGTTAAATATATAAACTTAAGATAATACAATTTAGATAGTTTAATTGGTTGTTGCTGTTGGCACTACACAGCAGTGAAAGTGTTTGTGTTCACGTTGTAGATTCAAAGATGGGCTTTCAGCCCTCCAGTTTCTGACAGCACTACAGCAACACCCTTCTTTGCTGATCCCAGTTCTGTGCCACTCTGAAAAGCGACTAACTGGCGTTGACATTGAGAGACTCTTTAGACCTGACGTCAGCCCTTCAGGGAGCAACAGGAGACAAAAAGAAAGTGTAACGTTGGGCTACTGGGCAGACTATCTCCGTGACTGTGAAGGTTTGTTTTGTTTTTGGTTATAACTACTTGGAAAAGCACATTACCATGTATATCTACCTGAACATTTTTTCTTTGCAGAAGGGGAGGCTGCTGTGTCTGTGGAAGACGTTTTGATGTTTGCCACAGGGCTGACATCACTTCCCCCTTCTGGGTTGGAACCGTTGCCAAAAATTGAGTTCCTGGATGGCTCTCCGTTCCCAATGTCTAATACGTGTTCTAACTTGTTGAAATTACCAATCCTGGATTCCTACAGTGTTTTTAAGGCACAAATGGACTTCGGGATTCAGAATAGTCCAGGATTTGGCTGTTTATGAGCCATATTGGACTCAAAAAATGCTTTTTATGCCGTTGTCATTGGTGCAGTTCCAAGTGTTTTGATGTTAAACTAAGAGCCTGTTAAAGTGATGTTAAAGATGTGTTTTGTTGCAAGTGTTTGATGTTAAAGTAAGTTTGTTTTATTTGTGGGGGGGGGGGGGGGGGGTGTTCATCGTTCTGAAACTGTGTTCTGTTCAGGAAACTGTAGTTCATGATTTTATCTATTAAAAAAAAAAAGGGAATCCATGCTCATTACTACGCATTATGTTTATTCATATTTCCCACTGTAAAATAATGATGCTGCGGGTGACAAATTAAGACACTTTGTGTACAGGTTACACCTTTCTAATGTCTTTTCAATCATAGCTGAGTAATTTCTTTTAGTTTCAGATACAGCTCAGTTGCAGACTGCCCGTACTCTGCCTTCTGTAACTGATTGCTCTGCATGGCCAAGTCCAGGTACTCCTGCATGTTTGCATCCCCACATGGAGCTCTTGTCAGGTGAGCCTCGGGAAAAGCATCCAGTTGAGTCTGTTCAATTTGAAATCCACAGTCTCTGGAGTCAAACCTATGTTACACAGAAGATATTATTACATTTATTTGAAAAACAAAATTACTGCAGACAATCTACCATCAAATATTACCGGTGTGGTAAGTAGTAGAGCTCATTGGGCACTCCTCCTGGACATGATGCTGTTCTGGAGGGCCGGATCCTGTGACTGTTCCACAATCCAACACACTCATCCAAGTCCTTCTGAATGACACCAAAGCAGTATCTCAGTAGACACTGATGCTCATGACTCCTGTTGAAGTATCCAGCGTCTCTAAGGTCTGCAAATAGCTCCACCCAGAACTGACTCCTATGGAAATTGGCAAAATAAATGATAATTTTAAGCATATACATATGTATAAGTGAATGAGTGAAATAGAAGGTAAATTACTTGATGAAGGCCATTTACCTCCCCTTTCTGAATATGGACCACCAGGACTCAATCCTCTGGTTATTTGTGGATGAGCCATACATGTGGCTGGACGCTCCAGAGTAGTAGTCTCTGTGGGGGTGGCGTAGGGGGCACTGAATTGCAGCCATGATCCCGTTCTCCGTGTCGCAATCACTCCTCAATCTCATGGGAATGACAGAGGTTTCGCACACATGACAGAAAATAGTGGCCGATCACACTTGGGTCATTATTTGAAAATCCATCAATACAGCCGGAAAGAGCAAAACCAATTGCCTTAAGTTGATCATAACCATCCACGTGCCACATATAGTTCGGTCCCACGGAGTGGTAGGTTCTTCTGACAAACCTTCTCCGTGCTCTCCTCTCGCACCCGCGAGGATTGAGCTCCTGGAGCAAATTCATCACGCGATCCCTCTTCACTCGTAGATTGTACTTTTGTTTGAGCACAGCTGTCCAGGTCCACGAAGTTCCAGTCGGATGGCCCTAATTATGGCGTTTGTAGAGGAGTAATCCTTTCTGCGATATAATCCGGCTCCATTCAGTTTGCTTTTAAGCGACCTCAAGCTGATGTGCACACCGTGTAAACTTGACATGTCCACGATTACATCGTTAAGAGTGGCCCTCATGAAAGTACTTTATGCACTGCTGAAGCAGATCTGGTCCGTCCCCTGACGTCCCCGGTACGGCTGGTTCTTCGGTCTGGGCTGCGGCATTTATCAACGCCAAAGACCGACCACAGAAACCACAAAACGGCGTCAATGTGATCAAATGTTTGCCACAAAACGGGCAAAAGGCCACTCGCATGTCGTCCATCCTGCGTCACGATGAAGTCCTTACCCGCTTTCGATTCAAATGATGCAGTTGGTAATGATGATGGTAATTCCCTTTCCGGCTGAAAAAGTAAGTTGGTAATACCCTTTCCGTAAGAAAAGTAACTTGTAATTTTGTTTTCTGCCGGCTGCTTTTTCTTATGGAAAGGGTATTACCAACTGTACCGACGGAACACATCCATTGGTCCAAACGTACCAAGGGTCGGTAATTCCCTTTCCGGTAGAAAATCCTACTTGCAAATTTGTTTCCGCAGCTTGTTAAAGTGTTTTGTTACTTGCAAATTTGTTTCCGCAGCTTGTTAAAGCGTTTCGTTACTTGCAAATTTGTTTCCGCAGCTTGTTAAAGTGTTTCGTTACTTGTAAATTTGTTTCAGCCGCTTGTTAAAGTGTTTCGTCATTGTTAAAGTGTTTCGTCATTGTTAAAGTGTTTCGTCATTTGTAAATTTTGTCATCCGATTGTTAAAGTGTTTTGCACTGTGGAAAAATGTAACATCTCATCAGAAAAATTTATTGCTATCGAGTTAAATTTAAAGGTCCTTTAACTATTGCAAACATGTCATTTTGTTGTTTTTACTATTAGATTGAAGCCTTCTTACATCTCCACAGGTAAATATTGATATCAGTTGATGGTGTTCAGAGAGATATCAAGAGTGTTGATATTTGACAACTTTAGGGCTGAAAATCCTCATATTGTGAGGACTTTCTTCATCAAAGTTGTGTTTTAGATGTAATCAGAGCGGTGCGACACTGTTAGATCCATTATGTTAAAGTTATCTCTTATTTGCTTTCACCTTGTTATATTCCTTATTCTTGTTATATTGTCTCTCATTACTTAATGTTTCTTTTATTATTTGCTAATGCTTAATGTTCATGATGCTTGATATGTCAACTCGAACTTCTCTGGTCGAGGGCGACAGAAATGCAGCGGCTGTTGGAGAAGTGGCATTGACTGGAGACAGAGCTGCAGAGCGAACCCAGGAGATGTTCTCTTAATCTGTCTGATATAGAAGAATGTGCTGTTTGTGAGCTAAGCTAATCAAAATAGTGAAGGCCTACGTATAATCTCACCATTATGATTTACAGTCTCTTGCTCTGTTGGAGACCTGCTATCTTGTGTTCCCCCTCCCTTAGACACATTTGACTTCTGTAACTAGGGACCTCCTAATCTCAATAAAACAAGGATGGCGGGAGGTGTGCGTCAGAACGTGTTGGAGATCTGTAACTGAGCACATCTCTCCGTTCTCCTTGCAAGTAAATTCCAAACTGTTGTCTTTGCCTCATTTGTTTTTCTCGTGTTTCAGGTTGTTTGAACCTAACAGACACACTGGGGTTCTCAGGTTCTCGTGTTCGCTGCAGAAACAAGCGTGTTGATCCGTGCACTTAGAGATATCAATAACTTTATTATTATAGGAGGTGTGTGAGATTAAAACAGAGACGTTATCATAAAGTGGGAGGATTTGCTGACCTGCAGTCAGTCCATGGACCTGGCGGCCATGGCAACAGTTTGGCTTTTAAACATTCATCATTGTTGAATATTTTATGATTCAGACGTGGGGCTGTGAGAAAACGAACCCGCTTGCCTTTCTTTAGGGACGTTTCCCTGAGTGTCGAGCTGAAGCGTTGACCTTCAGGACTCCTCCGTCTCTACAGGGTGGGGGGAAATTTGAGAGAGGAGGAGCAGGCAACTCCTGCTGTTTTGGAGTCTTCTCTCCCAGAATCAGACTGATCCGGAGTCAGCTGACAGGGGGCGAGGAGGAGGGGCTGCGGGATGGAGGCGTGGCTTTGCTGACAACCTTTGGACTTTCCACCCTGCAATCAGGACGTGCAGGGACTGGGAGTGAGATGGGTGCAGGCATGGACATGGAGGATAAACCCGAGGGGGGGACGGTGAGGAGCAGAAGGAGGTCAGGAAACAAGGAAGAGACCGGCGGGGGCCGCCAGAGGAGCCAGGGAGGAGAGGAGGTGGAGAAGGAGTCCATGATGATGGAGCTGACGAGGCTGGTGCAGAAGACGGTCAAGGAGAGCAGCTGGTGGGAGAGGAGGGGCATCGACTGCAGCATCCTGGCAGCAGCGTTCCTCTGTCTGCCTCCGGGTAAGACCCCAACTTCAGTGCCAGTTGTGTGTGTGTGTGTGTGTGTGTGTGTGTGTGTGTGTGTGTGTGTGTGTGTGTGTGAAACAGAGACAGAGATCCAGGTCACTTCACGCTTTCATTCATATTTAATTCAGGTTGAAGGACGTTGTTCCCACGTCTCAGGCTTGGACGTTTGTTCCCTCAAACTTTGGTGTTCAGCGAACTCTTATCTGGGATTATCACCAGTGATCTCGCTGGAGTTCAAATTCTCCTCTGACCCTGACGGATGGCACTTATTGATCGGCCTTTCAGCTTTTCCTGCCAGTGTTTGTGCTTCAGTAGTTGTCATTGGCAAGGCAGGAACACCTGACCTGCACCTGACCGGCCGAACCACAGGACGCCTAATCTGTAATCTATACACGACGGCCTGTAATCCATACTGTAGTGTTTGGAGTCCGAGTGAGGCTGAGGAGGCGTCCCCGACTGTTATCTTCAGATTAGAGACGAGGGCGTCCAGGTCACGGTCTTATTGTGAAAGGAACAAAGGAAACACTGTTGCAAAATAAAAGCCTGGAGTTAGAATTCAGATATCACCTTGAGACAGGAATGTGTAAGTGATGAAACAAGCTTCCGTCTCTCGACGTTGCTGTGGCAACCGTCACTTAGGCTGTTACCCCCAAAATTTGGCTCCGAGTCAACAACCTCAGCCAGAAAGGCGGATTATCGTCCAGATCTCCATTCATGGTCAAATCCACCTGACCCTGGTCGACCTTTTCAGGTGACGGCGGTCTAAGTTTACACTCGTGCGTGGAGCTGTTAGCATCCCAGTCTCAGTATGTTCTGACATGCTAAAGTACGTGTTTCCCATCACAGGTTTACAAAAGATAGCAACAATGTTGAATGTTCACCAATGTGGCCACGAGGGGGCAGAAGATCCGCGTTTAACAGGATCGCTTGTAGTTTGCTCTGTTCTCTGACCTCAGGGGTCCCTCAGGGGTCTGGTCTTGATTCACTTCTGATGTTCTGACATGACCCTGACTTTAGCCTCATGGGGTCACTCAATCAGCTAAATTAACTTTTCTCTGCCGTGCAGCCTTCCTCCTGCTGGCCTCCTCTCACCTCTTCTGCTTCTTGCTCGGCGTGATGATGATGGGGGTCGCGCACGCCGTCATCACCACCAAAGGGACCCACCTGGCGAGCCACGGCGCGCTGAGCGAGTCTCAGGTCTGGGGGAAGTTCTGGGCCGTGTTCTTCATCGAGGTGAGACAAAGATCTAAGATTTTTCTCAATAAAAGTCCCCAGACTATGAGAGTATAAAATGCCAAACTAAAGAATGATGCTAATTTATTTCCAGATATGCGGCTCTTTTTCTTCTAACGTCGGCATCCAGTCACACATCAAGATGCACCACGCCCACACGAACGTGATCGGACTGGGAGACTCCAGCGTGTGGAAGGTCCCCTTCCTTCCCCGCTTCATCTACCTGTTCTTGGCCCCTCTCGCCGTGCCCGTCATCACCCCGCTCGTCGCTCTCAGTAGGTTTCTTGACTCAAATATTTCATCAGCGAATGTGATTCTCCACGCTGATCTCAAACCTTCTAGCCCGGTTTGAGCTCCCGTGTGAGCTGCCCTCTCTCACCCAAGTGCGAGTTTATTCTCACACGTGTGTTGAAATGTTGGTTTTTAGCTTACCTCAGAGGACAGCCGGCTGTTTGTGTGCTCAGGACCATCCTGATGGTGTCGCTGGGCCTGTACTCGCAGTACTGGCTGCTGATCCACGTCTCCGGCTTCCAGTCACCCTTCACTGCTCTACTCTGCATGCTGGTCTGCAGAGCCATGTTCTCAGTGCCCTACATACACGTCAACATTTTCCAGGTGAGGAATACCCGCCAGGATGCTCTAGCCGCAGCTAAATGCTAACAACCCCTACAAACATCAAAACATTGACAAGGAAAACACAACGCTGCTGCAGTCTTTACCACACACCTACTGCTAACGTGCTAATTTGTGAGACGTAGAACAGGAAATATGGCAATAAGGTTCAAGCTATGCTGATTTGGACCGAATCCATGATATTGAGATGTGTTTGTTGGCTCTTGATCCCAGTAGACGTGGGTAGGACTGTTCCCCGGTTGGAACTCATTGTTCTGATCAAAGCTTGTGAAAGTGGATTAGAGAACATGGGTTCTGATGTGAGGACCGGCGGGAGAACGTGTTTGTTCTCTCCGGGAGGTCTCCTCGTCTCCTGGAGATGATCTTGGCTGCTGGCCTGAAGTCGGTATTCCGCCTTTTCTGACCTTTGCTGGGGGAAGCTGGCGTCAGTCCCACCGTCATCCTGTAAATAATCATCCTGTAAATAATCAACTGGTGACCTTTAACCTCGCTGGAGAACACGTCCCTTTCAGCCTCTGATGTCAGCGTCAGAGTCCCACCTGCTCTTCAGCGATGTAGTCCGACTGGTTTATTAGGTGTTACCTTAAGACGCGCAAAGGTGCATGTGGTCTGCGTCTGACCCGGGACCCGATGTCCCGCCATGACGACAGAACCGAGAAACCTGCGCAGACAAAAGCCACCAATAAAACTTTATTGCTCATTCAGCCGTTCATGTTAGACCAAGTCAGCTCTGAACGCTCTGTGTGTGAACGTTCTCGGCAGCACATCGGCCTCGACATGTTCTCCCCGACCCGCCGACCCAAAAGGATCTACCAGATGAGCCACGGCGTCCTGAACCTGCCCCGGAACCTCCTGCTAGACTGGATGTTTGGACACTCACTCATCAACTGCCACGTGGAGCACCACCTCTTCCCCCAGCTGTCTGATCACATGTGTTTAAAGGTGCGACTCCTCGATCGCGATCCGCTCACACCTCCCCGGTTTCACCTCCTCTCTCTTTGTCCCGCCCCCACCAGGTGAAGCCAATCGTCTCAAGGTTTTTGAGTGAGAAGCAGCTCCCATACCTGGAGGACAGCTACCTCTCACGCCTTCAGACCTTCTTCCACAGATACCAGGAGCTGATGGTGCTGGCTCCGCCCATCACCGAGCTGGTTGGCGTGCAGTGAAAGGGGAGCCGCCTCCTCCGCCGTCAGATATGCGGACGCCTCCGCCTCTTCAGTAAGACTCAGGACTGTTAGGAGTCGATAACGTGATGATAGCAAATCAGTTCTGATAGAATTTTAATGGGTACATTAATTGGAGGTAAAGCCTTTGATCATCAGCACTGGAACTTCAACTGGCGCGAATGGTTTTCTGTTGGGATCAGCGGGAACTTAATCAGGCGAACGCCACGGGGACGGCGCCACCGTGATGACATCGCTGCGATGACGTCACTCTGACGACGTCACTGCGAGAATAGTTTATCTTAAAAGAGATTAACGTAGATTAATTAAACTGAGTTAAAGAAAACAAATCTGTTACACTAATAGAATAAAGTCAGTTTATAATCTGTGGTAGATTATTAGCAACTGGTCCTCCAGTACCCGAATCATACACATCTATTCCGTTAACTTCCCCGCTTTTGTTTCCCTAGCAACGTGATTTGGTGCCGTTCCTTTTTTTTGCCGTCGCCACGGATGCCAATGTGTCTGTTTTTTTTTACCAACTCTATCCTGTTTGAATAAACCTCTGCGTTCTTCTGCCCAAATCAAACCGGCTTCTGTTTTTATTAACAGGCACCACTCTCGTGTTGAACTTTGGGATTGTTGCCACCGGGGGCAGCAGAGTCATTAAAGCAGCTTTTCTTCCTCTCTGGTCTCTGAATTGAGTTGAGGAGAATCTGAAGAAGCAAACTAGAAACCCAAGCAGAACCTTCAGGCTTGTTCTGGAGACCGAGGCTGGAAGGATCCGTTTCCAGGACATTAGATTGTTTCTCAGTCTGAATTTGTTCTCATTTCCCCCCCAGAGTAAAACAGGATCCAAACAGATTCAAAAGCAAAGGAACTTTCAGCCGTTCTCCCATTGGCTGATCTCACGTTTGTAATCACATGACCAGCTGTGAATCATCTCCTGGATTGTTGGAGGACGTCACACTCAGCTGGTCACATGGGCTGCTCCAGTTTCGCTTCAGGATCCCGTTGGTTCAGATTTTCTGAGCTCTTTCACTGGTCTTCGTCTGATCTGGGATCAGTCAGGAGCAGATCAGTGATGGAGACAAATGTAAACTTTCATGTTCAAACAGGCTGAACATCTGCACGTGATCCTGGTCTGTGCTGCAGCTCCACCCTGTGGTTTCTCCTTTCCTCCAGGAGGAGGGCGCTCCTTGTTGGGTGTAGCGCTCTTCTCTGGGGGGGGGGCGGGCCCAGACTGAATCTGTGGGCCGGGCTGACCTCCTCTAGGTGTGGTTTTTCAGGCTCCTCTGATCAAAGAAGTGACAGAAAGTGGCTGATCCAGTTCAGAGAGACTGGAGACATGGCAGAGGCAGCAGCGGAAGAGAGCAGCAGACCCTCAGATGTGGACTCCATGTCTGATTTCTGTCTGGGAGACAAAAACAAAGAATGTTCTGAGTGTTCAGTCCAGAGTCCTGTCAAAGCTGAACCTGCTGAGGGCCCAAAACTCAATGGAACAGAAACCATCGAAGAAGACTCTGGTGCAGACTCCAAGGCAGCCGAGGAGACCCAGATCCCGGAGGATCTGAAGGAGTCCGAAGATGCCAAGAAGCCTGAGGACGAACCGAACGAGGAGGTGAAGGAGGAACCTCTGGGCCCCGATGATGTTGTTTGTGATTCCTGCATCGAGAACCCCCGCAGGGCTCTCAAGTCCTGTCTTACCTGCCTGGTGTCCTACTGCGAGGCCCATCTCCGGCCTCACCTGGAGAACCTAAAGTTCCATAACCACCGGCTGGTGGAGCCGCTGCAGGACATCGAGAGGCGGACCTGCGAGAGCCACAAGTGGCCCCTGGAGCTATTCTGTCGCGCCGACAGCTGTTGCATCTGTCAGGACTGTATGGAGGAAGATCACCGGGGCCACAACATGGTGACTGTGGTCGAAGCTCGCCAGCAAATAGAGGTGAGAGGGTCGGGATGGAAGGTCATGGATTCGTAGTTAGGTGGTGGTCCTGGAACTGGAATTTTATCACTCAAATCAGGTTTTAAATGATCCAAAATGATTTTATTCACCTTTAAAAAGATCTTAAAGATCAAAAAGTTAATTCATAAGTTCCACGTCTACAGCCAGTCAAGTTTTTCTAAAAAAAGAACGAAGCTGCCAAAAAATCAGCTGTTTAATCAAACATCTGTATGTTCTCCAAACTCCTCTGAGGCTTGTGGGCAAAGATCTACGCTAACTTTTCCCTCAGGTGGTTTTTCCGCCCCTAAACTGATCATCAGTGATTGATCGATCAAAGGAAAGCCGGTTCTGTAACGTGAGCTCCAGGATGAATCTGAAGGTATTTATAGCTTTGATGGATGGAACCTTCAGCACCAGTGAGTCAGGGATGAACTGAACCTTCCCACAATGCAGCACTGATTGCATTAAAGACAATCAGGGCAACAATTCAAACAGACTATCCACTTTAAAGCCAATTAAATCCCGTCTGGGCCACAATGTTCTTGTTGCTGTGGAAACTCAATACTTGGTTCTTTTCAGCCGCTGTGACTCGGATGACACTCGCTCTTTCTCAGCCTTTGTGACCCTACGGATCTGCATTCCCTTCCAGATTCCTGCAGCGTCCAGCCTCCACCTGTTATTTGCGGAGCTGTTCCAAAGCCTCAAAGTGCTCCATCGGAACACAGCTGAGAGCCATCGGCAGTAATGCAGATTGAAAATGTCCAAAATGACCACAAAAGCTTTTCTTGCGCGTGTGGAAATGAAATTTTTATGCTGCCAAAATGGAAAACATGTTCATTAGATATGCTGTGGGTGGGGGGGGGGGGGGGCAGTGGCGGGGGTCCCACCGGACAGACGAATACTCAGGAAAACACAGAAGACAATAGAGTGAAATGACTTCCTGTTCAGAGATCATGTTCCATTTACTCTACTTCCGCACCCACTTTTTCTAACGCCGACATTTAATGGTGCTACGGTGCAACAGCAGGGGTGAACTGGAGGCCACCAGGGGCCACTGGAGGAAATTTGATCGTTTTATGGGATTCATCGTTCAGCGTGGGATGAGACCGCTTCGGCTTTGACTTTTGCTGATTTGCCCTCAAATATGTTGAATTAACCATGAAAGTGAATGGAATAATGAACAATAACACGGAGTTCTGAGGCGTGAACAGCTGTAAATGACTTTTACAGAGATATGACCTGACACTTAACAGCTGTCAGGGTTGTCATGGAGACAGACTACAGGTTTGCTCTACCTGTTTCGCGATTTCGTACGTCGGGTGATAACATCTGCTCATAAACTGGGAGCACAAACGCCCCCTTCGTGTGTTATGAGGAACCCCTGACTGGTGAAAGTGGATTTCAATGTGTAGTTCATCTCAGCGGAGAAGATCAAAGCAAACATATAAAGCAATTGTCGAGATAAAAGCAGCATTTGAGCTAAAACGTCATCTGAGTGGTCGGAAAAATAGGAGAAATGCTCAGTTTAAATAAACCACATTATCTACATACAAATTAACATCAATCCTCCTCATCAATGCACTGTTGTTGTTTTTTAAAAAACATTTTCTTGTCTTATTGGCTTGGTTTATTCCCCCCCCCCATAATATTAGCTTTGGTTTCTGCATATTGACCATAATTACAGTCGACTCTTTGCCCACACAATTAGCAGCTGCTGCCACAATCTTCATCGCTCCACACGGCTCATCTTTCTCCTTCTTCATGAGAATCGGCATTTTTCCTTCTTGAGTCTAAAACAGTTGGAAACACTCGATACTGTGCAGAACGTTTTAAACCATTCAGGGTGTTCAGGGTGTGTCCGCACCTTTTCCAGAGACCTGCTAATCAGGCCACACATTAATATCACAATCATGAACTCATCAAACCATCAGGGCTGTTGTGGAGGAATCAACTATTTTAAAAAAAAACCTCAAATCAAACTCACCTTTTGACCTTGATGGTACACTTTTACTGGTGTACGGTACCAGAGGGTAATGGCCTAAATTTCCTCTGAGATTCCCAGCTTTACTCCTGGATAATGAAATTCCTGAGAGCACGTTAGGACTCTAAGAGAATACAGGAATTTTTGGGGGTTGTTTGCTTTGAACTGTCGACTTGATCCCCCGTCTCATCATTTCCAGCAGCAAAAATGTTCCCTCAGAGTCTAAACCTGAGTTGTCCTGCCTGGACTTGCCTAAAGAATTCCAGAAACAACCTAGTGATGCGCTGAGGTCTGAAACCCACATGTGTCAGAGTGAGGGACAGGATGTGCAACACAGGAAGCAACATTTGTGTTGTCATGAAACACCCAGAGTGATTACATCTGCCAGCAGGAACGTGAGGTTCTAATGTTCTTCTTGCTTCCACAGAAGGAACTCGGAGAGAAGCAGGCCGAGATGGTGAAGACGGTGACGGCAGCGGAGAACGCCATCAACAAACTTCAACTCAACACGGTCTCCATCGAGGTAAACGCCGCAAGGCTGATATGGACCAGCTCGCCGCAAGGCTGATATGGACCAGCTCGCCGCAAGGCTGATATGGACCAGCTCGCCGCAAGTGTGTCGCAATACTTCATGCATCGGGTGTGGCCAGCTATTTTTGGCTCCAGCTGATAATGCGTTGGGTATCGGGCCCACCCACAACAGCCCGGATTGACAGGCGTGAGAGGTTATTGTTGTTGGAACATTCCAAGCAACTATTTTATTAATGAGCCGAGGTTAGGGTACACCACCTGACTTCCTGTATGCGGTGAACACGGTGCCAGAATGCCAGAAAAGATTAGTTTACAGCATAGCATCGTTAGTTGGGGCTAGAAAACAGAAACAGTTGTTCAAACTCACCAGTCGGGTTCTGATAGTTAGATTACCTGTTATCCATTAGCTTGTTAGGAACCAAGCTAATGGATTAAAGAGCAAGGGAGCCAGATGCTAATCTGGAGAGATGTTACCTCGAGGAACAGCTGCCTCTATAGTCGGCCATTTTGAAACTTGTTATTTGATGTAATCTGTTTCCGGGGGAGATGCCTGTCAAACAACAAATAACATCTGGAAAATGTTTCCACAGAATTCCGTGACGGAGGTACGCGGGGTGATCGAGAGCCAGTTCAACGAGCTGCTTGCGGCGGTGGAGCGGGTGAAGCGGGAGGTGATGGAGATCCTGGAGGGCGAGGAGAAGCAGGCGCTGAAGCAGGCGGAGGGGATCCGGGTCCACCTGGAGCAGCGGTGCACAGAGCTGAAGAAGACGCAGGCTCAGGTGGAAAAGCTGTCCAAAAACAAAAATGACGTTGACTTTTTACAGGTGAGTGACAACATGCAGAACATCAAACATCTCCTGAGGTCCATCGGTGGGAAGGAGGCTGCGTCGTTATTGATGAGTTCCCGTGTCTCTTTGTTTCCGTTCTGCAGGAATATTCGGAGTGGAAGAAAGAAGCCGCTGACATTTCCCTGCCGGGGGTCTACATCGGCCTGATGGACCGCCTTCACTCCTTCAGCCGCGTCATCGTCAACTCCACGCAGGAGATGTGCTCCACGCTCGAGTCTTCCTACCTGGAAAAGGTCAAAGAGACGTGCAAGAACGGTGAGGAGGATGGACGTGGCAGGAAGGAGGTCACGGATGTGTACATGTCAGCTGTGCGCTGGGCGTGTTCATACACGCCAAGAATGTTCTGCTGTGTGAGTCATAGCGTGGCAACGTCAATGCCTAAACACGCTACCCGTGGGCTTCCTGGCTCACCTGTGTGTCCAGCAGAGACAGGTTGAAGGACAAACCAGCCTCCTTTTCCCACACCATCGTGCCAACTGAGAGTTCAAGCTAATGAGTGCAACTGTGATGCATTACCGGGTTCTCTTTTGTCTTTTTTTACAGACAAAATGGGAATAAAGACGACGGTTCACCAGATTATTGCAGCCAAACAGAACCTGTCTGTGCCAGATCCAGAGACCCATGACGACTTCCTAAAGTGTGAGTTCTTCAATCTGTGTGTTTTAGATTGCAAATGCTCTTTAAACATTGACTTTAACAACCGTGTGTCTTTGGCTCGGCCAGCCAAGCAGGTGCTCCATACCTGTTTGATTAAAAATAGAAAGGTGTCATTGGGAAAATGTTTGAGTCAAAAGATCGTTTCACTCGCAATTTTTCTCTGTTGTTTGAAACATTTGGAGTCATTTGAAGGAAACCTCTCACCTGGTTTTTCACGATCCTTCTCCAGATTCCGCCCACTTGAGCTTTGACCCTGACACTGCCCACAAGTTCCTGCGCCTGACTGGAGAGAACAGGAAGGTGACCAACACGACGCCCTGGCAGCACCCGTATCCAGACGTACCCGAGCGCTTCGAGAATTGGCGCCAGGTTCTGGCTAAGGAGAGCTTCTATCTGGGGCGACATTACTTTGAGGTGGACATCAGTGGCGAGGGCACGCACATCGGCATCACCTACAAGAGCATCGACCGCAAGGGCAGCGAGAGCAACAGCTGTATCACCGGAAATAACTTTTCCTGGTGCCTCCAGTGGAATGGACGCACCTTCTCTGCCTGGCACAGCGACATGGAAACACCGCTGAACGTGGAGAAGTTCACCCGCATCGGCGTTTATGTGGACTACACCAAAGGCCTGCTGGCGTTTTATGGGGTTGAGGGAACCATGGCGCTCATCCACGAGTACAAGGCTGAGTTCTTGGAGCCTCTTTACGCGGCTTTTTGGTTGTCAAAGAAGGAGAATGTCGTGGCGCTGGTGGCACCGGGGGAACCGCTACGAATCAAAAGCCCATCTCCACCCACCTCACCTTCAAGTGGAGCTCTTCCACCAGCCGAAAACTAATGATCGCACGCAACAAAAGACTTTCATTAAATAAAAGTGTTCATCATCTCAAATGTTATAGTCTCTTTTTTCCCCCACAGCCTTTGAAAAAAATGTGAATGTTTGTGTGGGACTGTTTTTCATCACTGTGAATTAAGTTTTTCTCTGTATAAATAAAAGTGATACCTGAGTGGGTTGTGGTTAGAAGGTGTGAGGGTCTGGTGGTGGAGCTGGTTCTGAGATGGACAGGCGACTGGGGTCATTTGGACTTCTGTTGTTAAGGATTTGGAAATGGTGGGCCCAACTCGTGGACTGTAATCTGTATTAAGATTATAGCAGTGTCATCATTAAAAAAACAAAACATGGGATTAGAGAGCAAAATTAGGAGCTTTTTCCTGTCTCAGTGGACACAAGATGGGAGTAATTGTTGGAAAGAACGTTCACCTACTGGTCAATGTTCATGTTCCTGAATAAAATCTGTCTTTGAAGTTATTTAAAGTGCTACGTCAGCATGTGATGCTAATAAACAACTATGTTTGCTGGGCAAAACCTTTAGACGTTTCATTTCTTAAATGATATAACTCCTCACCCAACTATTTCTTAAACGATATAACTCCTCCTACAATATTTATTAAAGTTATAACTCCTCCCCCAATCATTTATCAAACGATATAACTCCTCCCACAAATACACGCTCTGCAAGCACGCGCAAACCTACGTGCCACGTTTCGGTCACATGACCGACGTTTGTTCCTTCTCAGCATGTAAACCGGAAGTACGAGCTCAACTTTCCAAGATGTTAGCAGGCGTAAGTGCTCCGTTTTGGTGTTTAGACTTTTAAACGCGTTATAACATATAAAATCTTTCCTTTTACTACTGGAGGCCGATCGGAGGTTAATTGCAGCTGGTTTGCATGCTGTGCTAATGCTGCTAAGTACCTCTTTGGCATGCTACGGGGTGTCAGCTAGCTAGCACTGACTTAAAACTCACATTAAATCATAAATAACACAGTATCCAAGGTAGTTTTCTCTGTCAACTGGACTGGGTTTCTTCTCTTGAAGACGTTTCGCCTTCTATCCAGAAGGCTTCTTCAGCTCTGAAATCGCTGGGGAGAGAGCTTGAAAATATATAGCCCCTGTGGACCATTTGCATGCTAATGATCTGGGTGGTCACCTGAGAGTCGTTAGCAGGGTCGTTGGTCGGGTCGTTCACCTAGTTTCTGTTGAGGTGTCTCCCCTTTGTCTGCTGGGTCACATGGTGATGAGTCACTGGGTCTCCTGGAATGGTGTGAATGTTTGTTTTGTTGTTGGAAGGAGTGGAGGACTGCATTGTATGTGGGTGATAGGAAGTGCCTCAGGCCATCACCTCTGTTTAAGGATGGTTTCTCCAATTTAACATGGATAGCTTCCTTGACCCCCCTTTCGAACCAGCGGTCTTCTCTGGCCAGTATCCGTACTTGGCTGTCCTCGAAGGAGTGCCCACTCTCCTTTAAATAACACAGTGTTTTTTTACACAACTGTTTTGGTTCTATATGTAGTTTCTTTGCTTGTGTATTGTGGTTGTTAGCCAGTTAACTTGCTACATAGGCAGCGTTTTAGCGTTAGGTACCTTTAGCTCGTTATCTTGGTTGATTCGATACTTAATCTAGGATATAGAATAACAGTTTTTAAAAAGAAAATCAGCCTTGTTTTTCTGGAAAATTTCATTGTCTGGTGTTATTGTTTGTTCATGTCATTAAGATAACGTCTGCTGTATTAGCTTAGCATGTTCGGCTAAGTCAATTGTCAGTCGGGTTTGAGCAGGAAAACTATTGAAAAAGATTTTTATAGAAGAAACAAGCTTCTAATTTGCCGTTATTGAAATATGAGAATAACATTATGTATAATTATATATGATAATATATCTTTATACATGCGCTCAGGGCCAAACAAGTGCTATAGTGAAATCTTCAGTAACTTTGAGGCCCACAACATTTACAAATCTGTGTTTAAAATAAAATTAGATATAAACACTGAAGAAAAGTGAATACAAATATATACAACAAACCATTGGGAAAACGGGTGATTTATATAGTGAATGGAATGAGAGCACATTTTCATTCAAGGCATCATGTTAAAGTTCATGTACAGTAAAATAATGAGTCTCTGTGGGTTTGTCTCTTCCTTCTTCATCCCACAGGACACCAATGATGAAGATGTGGCTCTGTTTGACGCAGATGAAGATGTGGGCAAGAGGTCAAAGTCAAAAATAAAGTATGTTAACAGATGACTGGCAGCATATATACAGGATCAGACATTTGGTTCAGTTTCTGTGAATGGCTTTGACATTTTTTATGTTCTTGTACATATAAATTAACATTATATTAATGCATCAGCTACTTCTGTATAAATGGAAATTATGTTTCTGTTCATTTGAAATTTGACTTGACTCTGTAGCTAAAATGAGCTTTATTTAATGAATCTGCAGGCACCCGGTGGCCTTGTTCTTCCACCTCTTCTTCAGAGTCACCGCCATCCTCACGTATGTGTTTTGTGAGTTCTTCAGCGGTAGTTTCATCGCCTGCATGGTGACAATCATCCTCCTTCTCTCCTGTGACTTCTGGACAGTCAAAGTGGGTCCTTCTTGTCTTTTACTTCTCACCAGCAAAGGGACAATTTTACACCTAGAAACCCTTTTTTGTTTCCAGAATATTACGGGGAGGTTGATGGTCAGCCTGAGGTGGTGGAACCAGGTGGATGACGACGGACGCAGTCAGTGGGTGTTTGAGTCGAGGAAGGTGAGATTCCCATGGTCTTGCTCTTATTTTGTTGTTGATTTGACCTGAGTTTTGACCTCTGGTACTGTGCTCTTGTTTGTCCCCAAGTTATTGACAGCTGACTCTACTGTGAGAATATCCTGTTGTTGTTTTTGTAGACCTCTGGAAAACAACAGGCATCTGAATCTGAGTCCAGAATCTTCTGGTTTGGGCTGATTGTTTGTCCGGCCATCTGGGTCATCCTCGCATTCAGCACCCTCATCTCCTTCAAGATTAAATGGGTGGTAGGTGCTTTAGTTCAAAGTTTACACATCTTCTGCAGTTCAAAGTTGTATTTAAATGTTTCCTTCATTTCCTGAAGCCTTTAAAATGATATTAAAGTCCCTCCCTCCTAAGTGGCTAGCTGGTTTGAATGACAGATGGACAGATGTATTTTCACCACTGGGCACTAATGAAAAGTTTTACGTGGTTTTCACAGCTATTGAAGCATTAATTAGTGGGTTATGTGAGAGTTCAGGCCCCTGGAATCATAACCTGCTTGTCTCCCTTTGCACACACACGCTGATTCCTGACATCCAGGTGATGAGCCGCAACGCTTCGTTTTCATTCAAAGGTCGACCAGCAGGACGGTTGCTCAGGTCGAAGATTACGATCTTAATGTCTGACTTTCGCCCTCACAGCCCGTCGTGATCATGGGCGTGGTGTTACAGGGCGCCAACCTCTACGGTTACGTGCGCTGTAAAGTGGGAGGCAAGACCAGTCTAAAGAACATGGCTACCAATTATTTTGGACAGCAGTTCCTCAAACAGGTGAGCTGGAATAAAAGACGCGGACTCAGTTGTCGCCGTGTGAAGCTCTGACGTGTGTCGTGTTTTCGATTGGCAGGCGCTGTCTAAAGAGGAGCCGTCGTAGAGAGCAGCTCTCCGTGTGTCTAGATCCTTTTAGCAGTTACAGTCATCCATTCAGCCCCGTCAGGTTTCTCTCAGAGGAACTGAAGCTTCCAGACTAACAGTATTGTTTTCCCATGGCATGTTTTGTCACGACATGAGGCTTGTTGCTCAACAAGAGGATGTAATGAATGAGTGTAAAATATTCCAGATGTGTAAATATGTATGTAAAGACACCGAGAATCTTTTTTTTTTTTTTTGTTCCAATATATTTGTAGGATTTTTCCCATTGGGATATTTTCTGGCTTTCATTTGATGCAAACTCTATAACCAATAACACACTAAACTAACAGTTCATAATAAAAAACTCCGTCTAGTCTTTTTTCCCCCTAAAACGCTTTGTTGAATTTCTGTCTTGGTACTGTAGCGCCTCCCAGTGGTCTAATGTGGTAAAATCAGGCAGACGAGATTTTCAGATCATATAAAAACAGGAATTACAACTTAATATAACCTATCAATAGAAGTGATGTTTCATTGTTTTGTTTTTTTAAGGTTGGATCATAACATACGTTGGGAGCACACGGAAGTTTTTACGCCTTTTAAACGGGTTTATATGTTTTGAAAAGTAATTCAAGATTTACTTTATTCATCCGCGTTGGGAAATTGAATGCCATGCGTAGCACTTAAATGTTAGAAAAATAACTTTGGTTATTCAAGTTATTAGCGTAAAAGTTTATTTAATTTATTTTTTGTCATTTAGATCTAATTATAGAGATTACACTCCAGTATATTTTCTCGATCAGGCGGTTGCAGCGGCAGGCAGGATGGGCAGTACCCGGAAGTAAGTCAAGTTACGTTACTGTCACACCGGAAGCGTGTAGCTACTTTTAAAAATAAGCCGTGTTCATATTCAAGATATAGGTTTGTAAAAAAAAAAAATTGAAATAAAATCACTGACGTTTTCACACCATGTATTTCTCGTAGCATCTTTCATAATTAAATTTCAATTTTAATTTCCTTTTATATATATATTTTTTTTACCGGTTTCGCTCGCAATGGATTTTACTTTGTTTACGAAACAGGAAACGCATATAGAAAAGCGGCTAAATTTACGTATTATAGCTCATTAGCACAACATTAGCACTGGGTCATGATTGTTGTCGTTTTTATGCCTTAACCCGACTCGTTATTCACAGTTAAATCTTCGGGGGCCGCCCTTCGATGGGCATTTTATCCAGGATGATCCCGACCGAAGACGCGTCCGCCAGGAAGCGGGAAATCGAGGAGAAACTGAAGCAGGTCAGAAAGGAGAGACAGGAAGCTGGAGGCACGAGCCTTTTGGTCAAATACAGATGGAAGATGTTACATTTATGTTAAACCTCATCGACCGACTGTTAAAATGTCGCGCATCACCGATATAAGCGAATAAGATGTGCCCGCTGTGTGTAATTTCAGGAGCAGGAGACCCTTTCATTTATAAGAGAAAATCTAGAAAAGAGTGATCAGCTGACCAAGGGAATGGTAAACACACACACACATACACACAAAAGAAAATCAGTTTGCAGATATCAGCTTCCATTAACCTCTGAGTGTGACTGCTGCGTGTTGTGGTTTGAAAATGCTAAAATTATCTGCCATTTAGCCCATTTTTATATTTTGATGTCTCAATCAAAATTCCAGAGTATGTAACCCTGGTCCACCAACGCACAGCTGTTTTTTATTCCAAGATTTAAATTTCCCCTTATCTTGATTTCATTATCCTCTTAAATGTGATCTTTTATGTGGTAGACTTGTCACTCATTACCAGAGCAGCCTTCACTGACCTCTGACCTCTGCCCGAAGGTCTCCATCCTGTCTTCCTTCGAGAGTCGTCTGATGCAGCTGGAGAACTCCATCATCCCAGTACACAAACAGACGGAGAACCTGCAGCGTCTGCAGGAAAACGTGGACAAGACCCTGTCCTGCATGGACCACGTCATCAGCTATTACCACGTGGCCAAAGACACGGACAGGATCATCAGAGAAGGGTGAGACGTCACTCCATCAGCGGTGCCGCCGCTTGAGTTGGAAAAAACGTGACTCCGTTGTTCTTTTTTCTTCAGGCCGACCGGCAGACTGGACGAGTATCTGGCTTGTATTGCAAAGATTCAAAAAGCTGTGGAATATTTCCAGGACAATAATCCGGACAGCCCAGAACTCAACACAGTGGTACACTTTGATTGACGCTAACTGGGAGTCTCAGAGAGCTGTTTGCCTGCTTAACCGCTACACTAATAGCTTCATCTTTGGCAGCAGTTTCCAATTGCAGTGTCATAAACCCCCCAAATCTGTACTTGTTTGCAGAAAGCACGCTTTGAGAAGGGGAAAGAGCTGCTGGAGGCAGAGTTCCGCAACCTTCTGACCCGCTACAGCAAGCCCGTCCCTCCCATCCTCATCCTAGACGCCATCAGTGTGGACGAGGAACTGGAGGTGCAGGAGGAGGTGGTGCTGGAGCACCTCCCCGAAGCCGTGCTCCAGGACATCATCTGCATCGCTGGCTGGCTGGTGGAATACGGCCGCAACCAGGGTGCGACCTCTTCCTTCCTGAGTTCCACAGAGACGGAAAGAGACGTTTTAGAACCGGCGCTGAGCTTTACCAAACGTTTGTTTCTGTTTGCAGATTTCATGAACGTTTACTTCCAGATCAGATCCAATCAGCTGGATCGATCCATCAAAGGACTGAAGGAACACTTCCGGAAGAACAGCGCCTCCTCCGGTGTCCCCTACTCACCTGCCGTCCAAACCAAACGCAAGGACACGCCCACCAAAAAGGTTCCTAAGCGACCAGGTCAGCGGTGATTCCCTGAATATCACTGATCACATCACAGGCCAGCCTCATGATTCCCTCACTCTGATAACTCACCGGGCTGCGTCCTCACACGGTGCTCTGTAAATTTATCCTCCACTAATGTTTCTTTTCCTCTCCTTTAATCCCAATCTTGTGAGTGTAGTCTACATCCCAGGTAAACGCAACGCTGCCGTGCGTGTCGCTGCTGCGCGCCAGGCGCCTCGTTTCACTGCACGTGGTCGTGTCGCTGCTCACTTTGTCATGTCTGTTTTTTCCTGCGTGTGGTTTTAATGTTGAAAACTGCAGCAATGGCGACAGCAAAGAAGCTACTGAATCCAAACAGAAAATGAGGAATTAACATATGGATGATCCTCGGTGTTGTTGAGGAGCCATGTTTATTGTTAGTTCTGGACAAAAAGTCATAAATCATAAATAGATAATGTTAATTTATGGATCTAAAGGTGTTGAAATAATTCAGTTTTTGTCTGTTTGAGGCAAACTGATCACTTTAAATGTCCCAATTTATGTCCCAACTGCTCAAATTGTTAAAATGTATTTACAAATCAGCATAAACTTGATGTCACTGTTGCTGCAGTTTTCCCTCCAGGCCAGTAGAGGCAGCAGATTGTGTGACTGCAGAATCAGGATGAATGTTTAGCAGCACGGTTGGGATCATTTTTACAAATCTGATCTTTATTCACTCACAGCTGCTTCTGTTTCTCCGCAGAAATGTTAAATAGGTAAAAAATCGTAGCCGCCGGCAGACACAACCTCAGCAAAGTCAGAACGTTGAGATTCTCTTATTATATTTTAACACCTTTCATTCATAGTTGAGCTTCAGCAGCATCAGACTACAGTAAAAACAACTAACAGCACTCCAGAAATGAATGTTCTTATTTTCAAGGGATTTTTTTTACATTTTTCCTTGGAGACCTTGAAGAACCTAAACTAAATGAATCAGTCGTCTAGCTGGATGAAACGTTCCCTGATCATCCTCCCTGTTGCTTTTACCTTTGCTAAAAATGACACCTGTGAGTGCTGCCATCTTATGCCGATGTCGTTTGGAGCCAGGGGGCGGAGCCATGTGTGTTTGATGACCTGGAGGGGGGAGGGGCTTATGTGCAGCGGTGCGTTTGAGTGTGTCGATGTTGAGCGAGCGTTTGATGTGTCTCACGTGTCGTGACCTTGTCTGACCTCCCTGCCGTGTTTGTGTAGCCGTGGTTGTCGGCGCTGCTCTGGCGCTGTAGAGGTGTGGGCGGTGCCCTGTGTTTCACCTCCTAGCTCTCTCTGTCTTCTTCTTCTGTTTCCTGGCTGTCTGGACCTCTCTGACCTCCTCCTCCTCCTCCTCCTCTGGACTCATGTGTTCATGGGACCAGGGACCATTCGCAAGGCTCAGAACCTTCTGAAACAGTACTCACAGCATGGGCTGGATGGGAAAAAGGGGGGCTCTAACCTCACTCCTCTGGAAGGTAACACCACTCCTCCTCCTCCTCCTCCTCTTCCTCCTCATCTGTTTGGGTTCTCCTCCTCACTCACGGTGCAAACATGTCGTTTACACGCACCTTACGCATCACAACAGCTTTCATCGGAAATCTGAACAGTCATGAGTCACATACAAACACGGAGCTTTTCAATTTAAGTTTGACCCAGGAGCCATTTTATTTTATTTTATTGGATCAAAGGCGAAAAATCTACAGCTCAACTCCAAAGATGTTTATTCTGACTCTTTCATCAGTCGACTTTACAAAAAACTCACATGAAACTAATCCGGGCATAATTTTTTTGAGCGTTAATTTAAATGCATGTGCAACAGCAAAAGATTTTATGACTCGATCATTTAGAAAAAACAACCCAACATAATTCGGAAACACGAATCTCTGCAGGAGGCTGTGAAATGCATCATGGGAAATGTAGGAAAGGAAATGAAATCATTTGTTTCGAACCTAAAGATAATTTTAAACCTTTTTAAAATTTTCTGTACATAAAGCTGTTGTGAGCCCCCACACACACACACACACACACACACTCTTCTATGGGTGCGCTCTCCCCTCCTGCTGGGTGCTTGGTGGTTGGTACCGACGTTTTCAGGTTCAGGTCTAGTTTGGACCCCCGGTGGTTTGACTAAATCCCGGGTCCCTGCTGCCCCCACCTCACCCACCAGGTTACGATCACGACTTGAGGGTCAAACTGATGACTGATGCCCTGACAGAGAAGCACGGGGGCGCCGCAGGTGAGTGCTGGGAACTTGGAACAGAAGGGGCGCGCACACACACACGCAGACACACACACATAATAACATGACAAATCACCGGTTTCATTAATTTTGTAAAGTCACAGATTTTTATTACATTTGTTGGGAAATTTCATAGAAAGATCCAAATGAATTCACCACTTTACCATAAAGGGCTGTAAAAAAATAAAAATAAAAAAAGAAAGCAACTTGGTGTCAACAAGACCACTTGTTAAAGATGTCAAACTGATCGTTCTGTTGTTTGTCCGAAAATAATGATCTGGTCATGTCACGCACTCTGTAAGTATCATTCCTTAACTCACACACCCTCTCACTCACTCACACACACACACACACCCACACACACACGCGTATGTCATGGCTGCCAGGAGGGGACACGATTGTACATCCTTTTATTGTATCGTACGCTGGTCTTGAGCATCACGAGAACCTTTGATGATGTATTTCCTGTTTTATTCATACACAAACCTGTGAAGCTCAGACGGATCAGCTGCTCTTTACACAAATATCTTCCCGTTTGACGTGTTCTCTCCAGGGAAAGACGACGTCCTGGACATCGAGATCGACTCCTACATCCACTGCATCAGCGCCTTTGTCAAGCTGGCCCAGAGCGAGTACGCCCTCCTGCTGGAGATCATCCCCGAGCACCATCAGAAGAAGACGTTTGACTCGCTCATTCAGGTATTGAAGCTAAATCAGATACGACTCGTTTACGCTCGACTCAATCGTGACAGGTTACAGTAATCGCTCAAACTGTCCACAGGAGGCGCTAGACAACCTGATGCTGGAGGGAGACAACATTGTGTCGGCGGCTCGCAGGGCCATCATGCGCCACGACTACTCGGCGGTCCTCACCATCTTTCCCATCCTCCGACACTTGAAGATGAACAAGTCAGAGTTTGACTCCACTCTGCAGGTGTGGACGGTCGTCTCAGCTGTTCTAGGAGTGGGAGTTCGCCTTGCGCGAAGGCTGATGAGATCTTTGTCTGCTGCAGGGCACGGCGGCGAGCACAAAGAACAAGCTGCCCACGCTCATCACCTCCATGGAAACCATCGGAGCCAAAGCTCTGGAGGAGTTTGCAGACAGCATCAAGGCAACGTGCACGCGCCTGAATCTACCGTTGACGATCAATTATCGGTGATGTTTGGCTGAACTCAGACTTGTGTGATTGCAGAATGATCCGGATAAAGAGTACAACATGCCCAAGGACGGAACGGTCCACGAGCTGACGAGCAACGTAAGTCCGCCGTCGATGCCTCTCTGTATGGATGACAGTTTTTCTGTCTCCGTGGAAACGGCTAACGGTGCCAGACTGGTTGCACTAAGCTAACACTTTTCCTCCCACAGGCTATCCTGTTCCTGCAGCAGCTGCTGGACTTCCAAGAGACAGCCGGAGCCATGTTGGCCTCACAAGGTAAAACCAAAAGGACCCGACCGGTGAGCTGCTCTGCCGCCGCGCGAGCACGCCGCTTCCCGTCGGACTTATCAGCAGACCTTGTCGTCCGATCGTAGCTTCTTTAGCCTCGGAACATTGAGTCTGAGAACAGACGGGTTCAGGATCTCTGCAATGATCTTAGATTTAAATAAAGACGAACGAAGGAAAGTGATCGGTGACATCATCAGGCCAACGTCAATATTTCAGAGAAGACTGGCGTCGACTCTCAGGCTGAATGTGGAGGCGTCCAACATGTTTCTCCTTCCGTTTCCTCCTCTTCCTCCTGGTTTTTAACCTTCATTTGGGATGATGGATTTAGTGAATACTCCAGGTTTGTTTGTTCTGTACTAACATCTCTTCTAACCTTTGACCTCTTCTCTTCTCTCCGCTCTTTTTCTACCGCTCGCCACTTTTAGTTCTGGGGGATACTTACAATATTCCGTTAGACCCCCGAGGTAAGAAGAGCAGCAGTGATGAAGATGATTTTAATCAGACAGAACTTGGCTTCATGTTTCTTCGCTTTATGAACTAAAATCAAGTTATTTAGAATTATAACCTAAGTAAAAAGTTTATTTTAGCTTATTGAAAATTCTGTTTTCTTCATAATGTAAGGAGCAAACAATAATAATTGATATTTGTGTTTCTGGAAATGTTCTGTCATCAGAGTCCAGCTCTTCGGCGAGCAGCTACACCTCCGAGTTCAACAAAAGGCTCCTCAGTACTTACATATGTGAGTGTACAGGTGTGACCTCGGGTGGGCGGGGCTTGTCCTTCTAACTGACGGGTGGGCGTGTCCTCGCAGGTAAGGTGTTGGGAAACCTGCAGCTCAACCTGCTCAGCAAATCTAAAGTGTACGAAGACGCCGCTCTGAGGGCCATCTTCCTGCACAACAACTACAACTACATCCTGAAGTCGCTGGAGAAGTGAGTGCTCCACTTCCTGTCTGCTCCACTTCCTGTCTGCTCCACTTCCTGTCTGCTCCACTTCCTGTCTGCTCCTCCCTCGTCTTCATCTCCGTTCCTCCTCTTCTCTTTACGTCACCATGCCAACTGTCCAGCGCTCAGATGCGATGGATCCCAACAGCTGACTGACTTGCTCCTTTACGGATCTTTTGGTTTTATGGGATGTTTTAGGCGGAATCGTCACTTGAATAACGATCCCTTATCGATTAACATCTTCAGGTCTGAGCTGATCCAGCTGGTGACGGTGACGCAGAAGAGAGCTGAGAGTTTGTACAGAGAGCTGATCGAGCAGCAGATCATCTCGTACAAAAGCAGGTAGACCTTTTTTTTAATGAATCACCTCGCTGACCTCTGACCTGCTGGCTGACCTCTGACCTCTAACTTGCTCCGTTCTGTTGCAGCTGGTTCAAAGTCACAGAACACCTGTCGGAGAAGAACATGCCCGTCTTCCAGCCCGGCACGAAGGTCAGAACCTTGTTCAGCTCCTCTGAAAAGCTTCAACACCTGAACGATTGTAGTTTCACCTGAACGTCAGGATCCGGTTCTGGACAGAACGTTCCGGGTTTATAGTGGAGAATTTTCCTTAGATGTTTGTAGTAACACCAGTTCTTCCTCCTGCAGCTGAAGGACAAAGAGCGACAGATCATCAAAGACAAGTTCAAGGTGAGCTCGCGACTCGGGTGGGAGCATCAAAACTGGCCGTTTAGCCTCCGTCTGACCTCTGACCCCCGTTTCAGGGTTTCAACGACGGCCTGGAGGAGCTGTGTAAGACCCAGAAGGGTTGGGCCATCCCTGACAAAGAGCAGCGCGATTTCATCCGCCGGTCACAGAAGACGGTGGTGTCGGAGGCCTACAGGGCGTTCCTGCAGCGGTGAGCGCCGACCAATCCCACCGCAACAGTGTCACTGCGGCTTGTGTCTCCGACAACCACCGACCGTCCCAGTCCCTGTCGGACAAACACAAACACACAGAATTTAGGCTTTTGTTCCTGGCGGTTCTCATATTGATACGATCAGAATTGTTCGTTACTTCACGATGGAGGTTCTGTTGTTCTTTAGACCTCAAGCCCGTCACAGCAACACTGTAGAAACTGTAAAAAACGCTGTCGGATGTCATTTTGGACTTCTTGATAATGTCCGTAGCTGCCAGCCAATCAGAGCGCTCCGTGTGCTGACTGTCGCTTTGTTCTTCCAGATGTGCCAACATCTCCTTCACCAAAAACCCTGAAAAATACCACAAATATCATCCTGAGCACGTGGAACAGATGATCGAGAAGCTATTCGACACTTCTGCCTGAGCCCGTCTGCCGTTGCCCACGCTCCCTGAACACACCACCATGAAAGCACTAAAGCCCCTCCCCCAACTATGGCCCCTCCCCCCGGTGTTTGTACAATAACAAAACTGATGTATTTATGTAATAAGGCCATTGATGCTCATTTAAAATATAATAAATAGAATCCTGTCAACATTTTCAACAGTTTGTGTTATTGTATCAATGAGGCAGGCAAAATGAAGTTTTTTTGGGGTCATTGATTGGTCTGAAGTGAAATTGATTATTAGGAGGGTAAAAAGTGATGCGTTTAATTGAATCAGCACATTTCAGCATCTTTAACACCCACACTGACATACCGTATTTTCTGGACTATATGTCGCTCCGGAGTTTAAGTCGCACTAGCCAGAAAATGCATAATAAAGAAGAAAAATAGATATATAAGTCACACTGGACTATAAGTCGCATTTTGGGGGAAAATTTATTTGATAAAATACGAGACCAAGAACATATATTGCATCTTGAAAGGCAATTAGCAATCCATTAGCATGGATTAGCAATAGGGTTGCGGTATGAAAATAGTAAATCAGAGGAGGTGTGCCCCCTGGTATAATTCACATATCAGGACCTTCAAGCAGAAAGCGCGCAGACTAGAAAGGAAGTGGCATTCTTGTAAAATAGACAGCTATCATGTAGCCTGGAAAGACTGTCTATTAGTTTACAAAAAGGCCCTCCGTAAGGCTAGAAAAGATTATTTTTCTTCTTTAATTGAGGAAAATAAGAACAACCCCAGGTTTCTTTTCAGCACTGTGGCCAAATTAACTGAGAGTCACAGTGTTTTAGATCCACGTATCCCTTCTTCCCTTAGTGGTGAAGACTTCATGAGCTTCTTCACTGATAAAGTTCTAGCCATCAGAGAAAAAGCTAACCAGGCCATCCCTACAACTGGACCATCACCAGATGTGCTGACTGTGGGAACATACAGGGTCTCCAACGAGCCCTTAAACTCCTTCAGCCCTATATATTTTTCTGAGGCGTCTTCGCTAATTCAGAAATCCAAGACCACCACGTGTCTTTTAGATCCCATCCCAACACACCTGTTGAAGGATGTTTTACCAATGATAGGCAGTTCTATCCTGGACCAGATCAATGGTTCTTTAGTGACAGGTTATGTACCCCGGTCCTACAAGGTGGCAGTGATTAAGCCGTTGCTTAAAAAACCATCACTGGATCCCGATGTCTTAGCAAATTATAGGCCAATATCCAACCTTCCTTTTATCTCCAACGTTCTTGAGAAGGTTGTGGTGACTCAGTTACTGGAGCACCTGCAGAGGAACAGCCTGTTTGAGATGTTTCAGTCAGGCTTTAGAGCTCACCACAGCACAGAAACAGCACTTCTTAAAGTTACTAATAATCTTCTCATAGCTTCAGATCATGGACTGGTCTCTATGCTGGTTCTGCTGGATCTCAGTGCTGCTTTTGATACAGTTGATCACAGCATCCTGTTACAGAGACTGGAACATGTGATTGGGATTAAAGGGACAGCACTAGACTGGTTTAGATCATATTTATCTGATAGATACCAGTTTGCTCGTGTCCATGGTGTTCCCTCCTCATACAGTAGGGTTAGCCATGGAGTTCCTCAAGGTTCTGTACTTGGACCAATCCTCTTCACATTGTACATGCTTCCCTTAGGGAACATTATTCGGCAGCATGGGATAATTTTTCATTGTTATGCTGATGACACTCAGCTCTATTTATCCATGAAACCAGAGGAGACAGAGAAGTTAGTGAAGCTTCAGACCTGTCTTAAAGACATAAAGTCCTGGATGTCTTCAAATGTCCTCCTCCTTAACCCAGGAAAAACTGAGGTCATGGTGTTTGGTCCTGAACCTCTCTGGGATAGATTAGATCACATGATCACTCTAGATGGTATCTCATTAACATCTAGTCTCTCTGTGAGGAATCTAGGAGTAACTTTTGATCAAAATCTCTCCTTCAACTCACACATTAAATTAGTCTCTAGAAGTGCCTTTTTTCACCTGAGGAACATCACAAAGATCAGGAAGCTACTGACCCACCATGATGCTGAAAAGTTAATTGATGCATTTGTTACTTCCAGGCTGGACTATTGTAATTCTTTATTATCAGGGTGTCCAAACAACTCTTTAAGAAGCCTCCAAAATGCTGCAGCCAGAGTTCTGACAGGTATTGACAAAAGAGATCACATAACTCCTGTAATGGCGTCACTTCATTGGCTGCCCGTTACATTTAGAATAATTTTTAAAACCCTTCTTTTGACCTACAAGGTCCTCAAAGGCCGAGCTCCATCCTACCTGGAGGAGCTAGTGATACCTTACCAGCCCAATAGACCGCTCCGCTCTCAGAATGCTGGTCTACTTGTGGTTCCCAGAGTTTCTAGGAGTAGAATGGGGGGCCGAGCATTTAGCTACCAGGCCCCCCTGCTATGGAACCAGCTCCCTGTCCAGGTACGGGAGGCTGACTCCATCTCTACTTTTAAGATTAGACTTAAAACCTTCCTCTTTGAAAAAGCGTATTGTTACTAATTCTGTAGTTCCAGTTACTATCATAGACAGACAAATTATCATACTTGGGGGGTCGTCTAATCATTAGGTTAACATCTTAGCTGTGCTGTTATAGGCCAAGGCTGCCGGGGCCCAGAAACATGATCACCTGACAGGCCTCTGTCACCCCACAGGGTCATGGTTTCCTCTCCTCTCCTCTCCTCTCCTCTCCTCTCCTCTCCTCTCCTCTCCTCTCCTCTCCTCTCCTCTCCTCTCCTCTCCCCTCTTTACCCAGCCGGCCATCAGCAGGAGGGTCCCCCTACATGAGCCTGGTCCTGCTCAAGGTTTTTTCCTGTTAAAGGGGAGTTTTTCCTTGCCACTGTTGCTTGTCTGGGGTCAGGCCCTGGGATTCTGGAAAGCGCCTTGAAACATTTTTGATCGTAAAAGGCGCTATATAAATAAAGATTGCTTGATTGATTGATCGATTGATTGGTATGCTAACGTAACAAATTCTACTACAGGACCCACAACGAACTGAGTACGTTATTAATGTAACATATTAAAAGTTATTCAGATAACTATAGCATAAAGAACATCCGAGCAAGTTTACCAAACAATCAAGTCTAACGCCATAGACGGAGCACCGCTTCTTCTTCTGCGTCTCTAAAGGAACTCGTTCCTCAGGTACACACGCCTAGAGCGCCCTCTTGTGGTTGTCAGTGTGAAAATAACGAACATGTGAAATTCTGTAACAATGTATTTATTTAACATATAAGTCGCTCTGGAGTACAAGTCGCACCCCCTGACAAACTATGAAAAAAAGTGCGACTTATAGTCTGGAAAATATGGTACTTAACAAGACTCAGCGTTAGACCGACAGTGGTGAAGATACATGATATATTTGCTATATTTGAGGGGAAAATACTGAATATTTTATACGAGACTAAATAAAATGTTGTATAGATTAAACAAACAAACAAACGTAGTGTTGTGTCAGTTATTATCACTTGTAAATACATAAAATATAACCTTAAAAGCAGATGGAGCACCTGTTCTCAGGTGAAACGGTTCTCCTCTTGACCACCAGATGGCGGCACAACTACACTTTCCTGCTCGTGACTGTCCGCAATATTTTAGCTACAACAAACTTAAAGAAGGATTAAAGAACTCAAAACTGGAGTTAATCTTACATAATGTTAGGATATTGGCAATATATATTATACACAAATCTAAATTCTTGAATGTGATCTTATATTTAAGACATTAAATTGTTCTGACAGCTAAAAATGCAACTATATCAGTATTTATTTATTTGTTGATTTAAATTTATGGGTTTCCTATTGCTTGTTGTCTATATTGTTTTTAGCTGCTGTTGCTCAACCTTTAAGTACAATTGTGTTGGAAATTCTTCCACTTGTAAGGTTTGTTTTACTAAATAAACATTAAAATAGGGTCAGGCGATGATCTCGCCATCATGTGACCCTCGAGGTGAGAGGAAAAACGCACCTGAGAGCTGTTTTCTGATTGGTCCAGAGAGTTTTGAGGCTTCCTTTCACACCTGAGCACATTGGAGAAAAGGTGAGCTGCACCACATCTGTTCACCACACAGGAAATGACATCACCAGAGATCAGCTGGATAGACTGGTCCTGAACTGGAACCAGTGAGGACGAACTGGACGTGAAACGACACCTGACACCACCTGAAAGAGTTTTGGGAGGAAAATCAGACAGATTTAACTACAAATATTTCCTCAGCGTACTTTGTTTCGACTTTGTTAAAATTGTAAATGTACAGCATGAATAAAGAGGGACAAATTGTGTTCTTTCCCCTCAAATTGTGCAGCTCGTTAAAAAAAACAACCCCAAAAAACAGAAGAATTTCAGAAAAATCTAAAATCATCTTATGTTCAGCAAGTTTCCATTTGTTAACATGTTGCGAGTGTGTGTTCTGCCGAGTGTGTGATGCTGACGTCCGCAGGGGGCGGAGTCAGCCGCAGCGACCTCCGAACATCAAACTCAGAGCTAAGGTCAGCTAAAAAGCTGCAGCCTCCTCGCCTGACCTACCGTCCCACACTTTATAAACTTTAATGTGTCCAGCAGATAACGTCAGTGTTTCATTAGAACTCCGCTCCACCAGAACTCGAGCTGGCTGCGCTGGGTTCTGGCTCGCACGCCGCCTCTCGAACGCTTTTACGAGTCCAGAAATCAATTCAGGAAACTGGCGATGGCGTTGGGTAACCAAACGGTGCCGTGAACCTGCGGAGAAATTAGCTGTGTTGGTTTATTAGCGCCAGTTCATAGCTAATTGTGCAGCTTTAACATCTGGAACTTGCCCGAGTGGTAACATATTCTGGGACTGCGGCCAAAGGTCGCTTGAATTCTGACTCCAGAACAGCCCGATCAAAAACCAGGATGTGATTGGGCTGTTTACATCCAGATGAACCCGGGGGAATTTTCAAATTCTCAACTCTGCAGTAACCAGAGAGACTGAAAAAGCTCGGATGCTAATTAGCTTAGCTCAAATGTTTCGACGTTAGTAAACCGGAGGGGGCTGAACTTATCAATTAAAGTAAATTTAGGGTCGAGGTCATAGGCCAAATCAAGTTCTAGACAGGAACATTAGGGAGATGTTCGTGATTCTGAAGTCACTGTGTGACAGACAGACAGACCGTCCGCAGGCATTACAATCTGCTAGCAGCTTTTGTGCTAAGCTATTTAGAACAAAGCGATCTCCACAGACACCAGCGGTAGATAATTCAGGATCGAATGATCCGAGTTTGTGCTGCTGGTCCGACCGTTGGGCTCAATCTTTCCATGAGGCAACAGTTTGTCTGGATGTGCTCAGAGGTCACAGAGGTCAAGCCTGGACACGCGCATCCGAAGGAGGTTCAACAGGAAGTGAACCGAAGCTGTGAAAGAAACCACAATCACGCAAACTGTGTGTGGTTTCCAGCTCCTTGCTACGAGCTCTCGCGTTCTGCAGCCCAGACTGAGTTATTCAACCCCCCCACCGCACAAATGGTTTTAATAGAAGGTCTGCATGACTGGGCTGCGGCCACACATCAAATCTTGAGGAGTGATAGTTTACTTAGCCTAAATACTCCCGATTAGACAAACTGAAACATTGTTGTTCTGCGGTGGAAACTCAAGGACCCGTTGGCCGAGTTTGTTCACCACGTTCCGGAAAAAGCGGCGCTCGAGGCCTTTTCATCCCGCGAAAACCACGACGGCTGGCACGAGTGGAAAAAGGAACAACAACCGAAGTCGAAGAAACTGAGCTCAAATCAAAAACGGTTATGAAAAAAAAAAAAAAAAAACCCTCCCGAAAAGAACGTCGTCACAGCAGCGCAGGCGACTTCTGTAACTACTGAAAAACAGCCAACCACAAACGTTCGCCTCATGATGTCACTTTTTCCTCTCGTTGATCAGAAACAGGGCGCAGCGCCTGTCTGCTGCACCCACCATTAAAGACACTCTGCTTTTATCATCCCACCATCCAACGACTTAATCGCTTTGATTAAACAAACGACTTCATGCCATTTCATTTAAAGGAGATAAGCCGGGAAATTATAATTAGATCGATGAAATTCTGCCTTTAAATGAAGCCATGTTTTTATTTAAATAATGGAAAAACACACAAAAAACACATCATAAAATAGAAATTAGACACAAAAAACAGCAATAACAGACAGGGAAGCAGTAATAGCCTACACAGAAGAGTAATAACACACAGCAAAACAGTAATAACAGACAGGGAAACTGTAATAACATGGAGCAAAACAGAATATACAAGAAAACAAATAATAAACAGGAAAAGAGTACTAACGCGCAAAAACCGAAATGACACCCAAGAAAAGCAGCCACACACAGTAAACACTAATAACACACATAAACACACAAAAAATATTAGTAAAACACAAAATCATAAACTAAAACTATGCAAAATACATGCAAAAGCAATAATAAGAAATAAAGAGGAATAACATACAAACATTTTTAAAACAGACGCAAAAAGGACCAAATTAAAAAAGCAAGTGGAGACTTTCTTGATTGTTTCTTGATTGCATCGTTATTGAACTTAATTGACTCCGTTCCCTTGTTTCCATGGTGACCCACCCATCCCAGGGCAGGCTGCCTCTGCCTTCTGCCGACCTGAGCACCCGTCCATCGCGTCCTCGTCTCATGTATTATGTGTTAAATTGTGTCCACAAAATTGAGCAAAATCAGAGCCGAGTCGGAACATTTCTGCCTCTCGGACCATAAAAGTCTGAGGAACGTGAGTTTTCAGAGCTCAAACACTGTTAAAGTTTTGGGTTTTTACTAGAAACGCAGCGTTTTACATCCATAAATGAAGCAATAAAGGCACGTGTTATGTTTCGGCCCAGAAAGACCCGTCTTTTAAAATTGGGTTTAGTTTGTTAACGCCGTTTCTTTTTAGGTTGGAGAACACGTCACACCATGGAGGCAACTTCCTGCCTGGCAACCGGCAACAGGTGGAGATGCACTCACTTTAGTGGCTAAAGCTCATTAAACATGAAACTATGCATAAAAACGTGCTAAATATGGATCTTTAATCACGTCTGACGTCCGTCGCTACTGTTGGAAACGAGCCTCCGTCGCCTCCACGAACTCTGTGAACTCGGAGTTTCGGCCATCAAGGCAAAATAGCTGTTTTTCTATTTATTCTGAAGCAGTCATTACCCCCCCTCCCCCCCCCCCCCCCCACACACACACACGTCTGCCCCTGCAGCCCCGACACCCCCTCTGTCCCCTCAGAGGCCAGCAGGAATAAAGCGGCTCTGCCACGCAAGGAAAGATTTTCCACCACTTTAACGAGAATCACAGACAGAAGAGAGGAAATGTGCAGGGTATTTATAGAAAAACGACAGGAATGCAAGCCCCCTAATTGTGCTTAGTCTACCCCAGCGCCCCCCCCCCCCCCCCAGCAAAGCCTGTGAAAAGGAAACATAAAAAGAAAATTTCCAAACAGATTCAAAATTGAAAAGACAAGTTTAACTGATGCTTTATTTAAATATGTATATCTGTTTTGGAATTGTTCCATTTCCTGATCTTGATGGGGGGGGGGGGGGGGGGGTCATTGACCTCCTCCCTTGTACGTCCCGTGCCAGAAGGTCACAGTGGCCTCCATCTGTCAAGGTCAGGAAACCAGTAAAACCAGGGAGGGTGGGAGGAAGATGTCAGCCATGGTTAATGTTCCTGGTGTTCCTGGTTTTCTTGATGTTCCTGATGTTTCTGGTGTTCCTGATGTTCCTGGTGTTCCTGGTTTTCCTGATGTTCCTGATGTTCCTGGTATTCCTGGTTTTCTTGACGTTCCTGATGTTTCTGGTGTTCCCAGCATTCCTGGTGTTCCCAGCATTTCTGGTGTTTCTGATGTTCCTGATGTTCAGCGGGATCAGGGCTGCTGGAGCTCCAGCGGTCTGCTGTAATCTCTGGACGCGAAGGCACTGGAGAGGATTAGCAGCTCCAGCAGTAGCCTGGACCTCAGACGGCCAAACGGAGAGTTATTGCTGCTGACGTCTGGAGAAAAAACACGGAGAACGTTGCACTTCCCGTCACGTCACTGTCCGGGAAACCGATCTCAACGCCTCAGCTCTTCGCTCCGGTTTTCGTGTGTGACGTTTACAGATAAATCTAAGATCCTCAGATCGGATTTCAAGGCTCGGGCAGCCTCGCTGCAGCAGCCGAGTCCCATTAGGAACCATCTAGTGAGCGAAATCAAAGGTTCCAGATGGAGAAGAGACAAAAATGTCCTTTAAATCAAACCAAACGAAGCCTCTAATGCGAAGGATGACCTCAGTCAAACATATACTTTTATTTCCATTGCGTCAGCCTCTCTCCTCTGGAGGTCGGACCTGCTGTTCCCAGTCCTCCAGCTCCAGGATCATCAGAAGAACCCGAGGAACCAGTCAAGTTCATCTCGCGTCGGTCCCTTCACCTCCACCGGAGCGGTTCCGCGCCAAATCAGCTCCTGAAAGTGGAACCGGGCCGAGCTTAACTGGGCGATTAAATCCATTAAGTGAAGCTGGAGCAGGTGGATGAAAGATCAGAGGGATGAGCAGCATGGAAAACCACCGTAATCTGCTGGTGTAATCTAAAACACTCCCAGTGTAACGCAACCGCATGTGCTGTCAACGTTATGTCATTTTGCATGCAACCAGACGGTCAGAGCGCGCACATCTGCGGGTCCAAGGCTGCTGGTGTAAAAACACCCAAACATCCGCTCCACCAGTGTTTGGATTTCTCCATAATGAGGTATGGTGATGGATGGAGCTGGCGGGAATCACGGGACGGTGCACGTCGGCCAATGGGAGCTCTGGTTCGGGATGACTGCCGTACTACTTCATTTCTTTATTTACTCTGCAGGGCCACATGCTGGTGTTTACCCTCAAACAGGCAGAAGACGGAGAGGGAGGCGGAGGGATCGCATGGCGTTATTTAGCAAACACGGCGGCGATGCGGCGAGTTTTTTAATCTCCTGTTGTCCCCCCGCCTTCCCGTCGGGTTGAAGACGCTCCTCGTTTGGGCTGTTTTCCCTCTCAGAGTTGGTTGTTTTTCCTTCCTCAAAGACAAAATCTTAGAGATGATAAATACGGCGTCACTCTTCCGACCGGCGACCAATCACGGTGTCTGAATCTGTGATTGGATCTTAGGTAAACAGACCATAATATTACTGCCAAGTGATTAACAGAATTAATGGCTATTGGCGCCATACAGAGTTACATTTTTATATTGAGATTTTTAAAGTGTGTTTCTCTACACAAAACTCCAATAGAAATATAGATGCTAGCACCCATGGAGGGGGATCGGCCTCAATGTTTACATAAATATCTTAAATAATTCGTGCTGAACGCGCCAAAGATGGTAACAAACTGTCTACCCTGGACCTCTGACCGAGCTCATTAACGTGAAATAAAACGTAGCTTTGTCGGCTTGGCCCACGTTTTTTTTCCCCATTGGTCAGGTTCAGCTCGCCGTGCTATGCTAGCGTCATTTCCTTGGCGTTCCTCTGCACTTCAGCCTTTGTTAAGCAGCTGTTGACGCCACAGAAGTGAAAGTGAAGTGAAATGATCCAAGCCCGACCGCGGCGACATAGCTTTAGCCTGACCCAGAGGTATTAAAACCTGATTTCTTCACTTAGAACTACACGACCAGATGCCACAGGCCACTCGTGGAGCCCGACACACAAACAAAATGATGTAATGAAATATGAATAAATGAAAACTGCGGTTGAAATCCTAACAAAAGGTGGAGATAATTTAAAAATGCTGTTAGCATGACTTTCGTATTCAGGGTGTTGTCTTAAGTTAAAAGCTGAAATATTGGAGTCCGTGTAAATGATTTGTCTGTGTGCCGCTGCCAGAAACAGGCCTGGTTCTGGGCCAGGTTCTTGTCATGTCCAACTCCAGCAGTGGGAAGTCGTAAAAAAGTGATCCGTTACATTAAGAAAAGTCTGAAGGGGTCTCATTAAAAATAAAATAGAGACGGGGTGGAGCAGCGCTGGATCAGCCATCTTCAGCATGTTTCCTCCTGATCTCACAGCTGTGCGTGTCATTAAAGATCTGATCTAAAACTCCCCGTCGCGGGGTCAGCGCAGGCCTCCGGGCCCGACTCCATCCTCCGGGATCCGCTCCATCCTCCATCTGAAACTGTCCGAAACGTTCACGCTCCACCGGCTCAGCCGCATTACAAAACCTGGACCGGCTCGCAGCTGCTGGATCCGGAACCGATCAAGTCTTTAGCAGTTGAACAAACAGGAAGTAGAATTCAAATTTGCCGCGTTTGGATTTATTTGCTCCATTCAAACTTGATCTGTGTCTTTGCTTTGCGATGTCTCGCCGCTCTCCCAGTTTAAGTTGTAGTTGTTTATTGTCCGTGTCCGTATTTTTATGCCCCAGAGTTGATCCCCGGTGTTTTTGTTCACATTTTTCAATCGTTCTGTTTCTTTCAGGTCGGGTCCAAAATGCTCCCGGGTTTGCACGTGTGCCGCCGGCGTGGTGGCCTGCCCGTCCTGACCCCTCGAGCGCAGACCTCCGACGGCGACGGTTATTCCGTGTCTGCTGTTTTTTCCCTGCGTTTTCTGGATGAACGCAGCTGGTGATGGAGCGCCGGATCATGTTGATACAGTTGGCTTCCTCGAGGCTCGTCAACAGTCCCTGAAGAGAAAGAAATGGATCGGGCCCCCGGCTCAAACCACCCCCCCCGACTGCTGAGGTTGGGGCCCACACAGCTGAACCCCGAGCCCATTTCCAGTCCTGCTGGCCTCTCTAACTGGACATCGATTATTTGTTCCGGTGTCGCCGTCCTGGAACTGACACGAGACATGTGACCTGAGAATCGCCTCTCGAGCCCCGAAACCACCAGAGACGTGGACGTTTTCCTTTGTTCTGCTGATCTGAAAGCGGAATAAATCCCCGGATATCTGCCACGGAACCTTCGAACAAGTCCAGTGGATTTGAGCAGCACACAGGACCACCCTTCAGCAGAGGAAGTACTGTAGATCTCTCACACATGAAGGAAAATCTGAGTCACTGCTCGCTTCCAATAAATCTGTTTGAACCGGGTCGGATTCCAACACATGCCCGCTGCGGCGCTGGGGAATTTAGCTCCTTGAGGATGAAAACATACCTGCGCTGTTGATCTGAAACCAGCCCGACAGACGATGGAGAGTCGTCAGAGATAAACGGGTGCATGAGCTGATGTTTGTGTTGGACCGGAGACTCTGAGCCGCATCACTGATCCATCTCCGGTGCCCCTGATCCTGCGCAAACTGGTCCGAATGTAACACATTTTAGGGCGGCAGTGATTTAAAAAAAGAAAGTGAATTGTTTTTTAAAATTTAGCTGCAAATAACAGAGGCTGCAATTCCAAGACAGACCAATGGGGGGCGATCAACAACACGAGTGGATGGACATCGTCAATACACATCCAAAAATAAAAAATAAATAAATCTTCATTGATGTGATACAAATCTGGCTCTAAATATTTATTTTTTCCTCATTCTTGACTCGAGTGTGCGGCGAGTTTATATACGAAGGATGTGATCAGACATTATGAGCGCCAAAGTGACTTAAAAAGAGAAAATATAGAGAAGACTGATGGCGTTCAACACTAAAACCTGCAGGAGCTGCTGCAGGTATCAAAGACAGGACCTGATCCAGAGATACCTGGTTTAACCATGACTGAAACACCCCACCCCGAAATCCTCGGGAATACCGTCGATACGCTTTAAAAGGCAGCAATAGAGTTGTCCGCGCGCCCGACAGTCCGCCATGATGTCATGACAAGGCGACGGCAGGAAGTTGACGCAAACGTTAACACATCGGGGTGTGTGTGGCTGTTTGAGTAACGAGCACTCAACGAAATTAGCAAACCAAGTGTGTGTTCAAAAGCCCACCTTTCTGGTTGTGACCTCTCCCTGGGGAGGCAATGAGGTCATGCTACTCAGGAACACACTCATCCGTGAGGACAATGGAGTGGCTGAAATTTCCCAGGGTGCAGTGCTGAGCCGTATGGGAACCAATGCCATATTTTCATTTTATTTCCTGATTGACCGGCTAATATCGCAAAACTGCTTCCGTCCTCTGCCTTCAAGAAGGAAAACAAAAAAAAGTGAAGTTAACACCCAAAACTGAAGGTTCCTTCCCGGTGTAACAATACAACACGCAGCACACGATGTCGGGCGTGTGGCTGTGAAATTCAGCCTGGATGAAAACAAAACCTGCGGAGCTGCGAACGGAATCCTCGCTCAGCGAAACCAGCAGGAAGCCTTAAACACGGCTGACTCTGAAGGTGCTTGGATGCTCCTGTGTGTCTGCTGGTATCAGCAGTTACGGTACAGTTGACCCAGCCTCGAGTGGAAAGTCACCTGTGGGAGAGTCTGGGACGGCGCCCCTCCTGGCCCATCAGACTCAGACCGACGGTTGTGGAACGATTTGAGGAACGACGGGTTCAGAGGCGGCCAACTGACTAAACCCCACACATTTGTCTGCTGAGCCTGCAGACTAAGAAGTAAGAGTTTAAGGCTCGGGAGGTGTTTGGTTTCTAAAACACGGCATTGCTAAGGTGACAGAACTTGTGACCGATCCTTATCGTTAGGGAAAGAGCCGTTTCTGCCTTCAGACCTCCGATGTTGTGGCTGAGAAGATTGGGAACACCTGAAGGTGGATTAGGAGCCACGACTTGGGGCTCCGGCCAACACAAAGCATCTTTAAATAGACGCGATGACGGTGTCACCTCGCGCTGACCCGATAAACACGCGCTCCGAAAAGACTCTTGGACAGACATCCATCGTGTGCAAACAATTTCAACGGAAAAATAAAAATCTGTGCTTCCAGATGCGCATCAGCGGTCTTCCTGTTCTTGAGACAATATGCCGATAGCTTTCGTAAGCCCGAACATCTGTCCAATCCGGCTGCAGAGCCGAACCGGGAGCGTTAGAATCCGGGTACCTTCGTGTTATGTTACAGGTGATCCGTTTTCATTCGGAATTATCAACAAAAACATCACTTTCCTGGAGATTTCAGAGCAAATGTCACATGAATCCCAGTTTTTGAAGAAACACCCTACTTTGGGGAACAGGGTGGTCGCTGACGTGCCAGCTGGGTCTCATTTGGCGGCTATTGCCCCCTCGTTATTTTATTGAATCATATCTGTTTCCTGTTGCGGTACCTCTAGCATCCGAAAATCTGCTGCGGCAGCCTGACATCACTCAGGAGCGTGTGGCGTGTGTGATTATGGGTATCTGGTGAGCCCGGGGTCCGGCCTTCGTGCGGGTAGGTAGAGACTGCGGCGGTGGCAGAACCTTCCAGGAATATCTCAAATAAATCAGGTGTGATGGCTGAAGGGGGAAAAATTCCATGTGCACTCTCCAAATATTCCTTCAACCAGGAAATCCAAAGTTTAGCACCTTTTGTCACGTCAAGAACGTTTCGCCATCGGGAGTAAACAAATTCTTTTTCCACTTGGTTGTTTTCCCGGCAGTAGAGGAATCATCCATTTATGCACCTCCGTCAGGCGATCCGACATTTTCCAATACATTCCCGACAACGCTGCAAATAACTGCGGTTAAACACAGTGATTCGAACAGGAAACAGGAAAAAGTGCAGAAGTCATTGTGATCGAGTGGGACTGGAGGGGTGTAGGGGGGTTCAAATAGGGGTGTCCCTGTCCGATGAGCTGGGCGGGGCTTAGCTCTGAAATCAGGTGCGGGTAAGAATATACAGGTGAAACACAAGGTGTAGATTCAGCCGCCGTATCCAGGTCACTGTGGCTTTGACCTTGACCCTCACATCATGACCTTGGCCCCTCCCTCTGTAAGCTTCATGTTGGCTGAGAGGTTCAGAAATCTGAAAATAGTTGCTGGTTGACTTAAAGCTGCTGTTTTGATTGTTTGTCCACCTGAGAATCGCCAGAAGGGGCAAAGTGGAGGTCGATGGCGTCACAACAACTAACCCTAACCTGCTCTGAACAGAGGGGGCAGTACCTCAACTGTCTCCGGCGAGAGTTCAAATATTTAGACGTGAATGAGAATGAACAGTGGAATTTAGAGGGAAAAAAGTAAAAACACTTTTAAAACCTCAAACTCTGTCTGACCTCAGACTTATAACATTGAGTGTTGAAAATAAATGTGAGTATCGCTGCGCAGGAAATGGAAAACCACACACGTGGCCTCTGAAGTTTACTTTAACGCTAGCTTAGCTCAGTTTGACTGCGAATGATTGTGATCATTGACAGCATTTTCCTACATTTTTGATTACTTACGCATATTCGATTATGTCGCCGGGCGACAGTCAAAAAACAGGATCAAACATGATCCAACTCAAAACGACAATGATGACAAGCCTCAGCAAATATAGCCCTTGTTTACTTTTTGTAGCGCCGGTGACTTTACAAGAAAACTTCCTGACTTCCTGTGGCATGCCAGGCTCACTGTTGCCTCTAGAGGCAGCGCACGGTATTACAAGACGGCTCCTGGATGAATAACCTCAAAAAATAATATAAAACTGCACAAGCTTCAGTTAAAGTGGTTAAACTCCACGTCCCTCATCTGGAGGCGCCATTAAAGCAGTCAAGGTGTTGTTGGCCTGCAGCGCCAGCAAACCGGCTCTGGGAAGCGAATCAGTGGGAATACTGAGGCAGGGTCGATCGGCGATGGCGCACGGGCTCCTATACAAATCAGAGAGTGCGGATGATTTGTGGGAGGTCTCGCGTTTGGCAGGACAACTGTTGTTTCAAAGTTAAAATCACAAAAAAAGGTAAAAAGAATGAAACCATTTCCACTCTCAGCACCAATGCTGATCCCACTGACCAGGACTTGTTTGCAGTCTGAGTGGATTCCATAAAAGGTTTTTGCAGGCTTGTGGTCGGCCAGAGCTGTAAACTGCAGTCAGAATTTTCCTGGTAGAAAATGAATCCCCAAACACAAACGCGGATGTCCACCGACCAACAAACGGCAGCGTCGCTCTCATAAAGTTAGAGAACAATTAAATACTGGAAAGGGACATTTGCACTTTTCTTTCCAGCACTTTAGTTAGATTTGTTTTCAATTTAAATACAAACGACGCCCAGGGACACGGCGAGTTACAACACACCATGTTGAGTGTGTTGGGGCAGTTTTACTCAGCATTGACTGCAGGGCAGCCACTAGCTTCCAAACAAAACAAAAGAATTTGGGCCAAAACGAAGGAAATAATAATAAAGGGATCACAAATCACCGCCGTGGTTCATTAAAGTTATCGTTACGATCAGTCGGCGCGAGATCAGCGTGGTTGGTCTGTCTGTTGTATTTGTAACTTTCGCCCTTAAACGCGAAGAAAACTTTTGTTTTTCTTTACTCCAATCCAATAAATAAAGTCTCAGAAGGCCAAAGAGTCTGGACTCCTGGATCACATTCCACAGCTGGAACCGCATTCTGAACTCACTGAGGCTCACCTTCGTGCGAAGGTCGCAGCTGATCCGAGTCCCGGACCCCACACCGACCTCCCTCCGTCTTCTGCAGCGACATTGGAGACTGAGACCCCCCCCCCCCCCCCCCCCCCCCCCCCTTCCCCCAGGCCCCATCGGCCGCTGCTTCACAGGTTTCACAGCCGAACGTGTGGCTGCGTTTCGCTGTGTTTACACGGAGACCTTCCCCACAGCGCGGCTTGGGCCACCCAGCCGCAACACTCCGTGAAAACCCGGGATTGGGACTTCAAAGACCTCCGGGATTACTCCAGTCAGCAGCATGAAATAACACTGTGACAAACACGACTCACATGGCGGATACAACGTCCCGCATCCGCTCGCGCTCTGGACTCAATCAGACTGCTTATAAAAGGTCCAAAATTAAACCAGGCCCTTTCGCTGCCATGTGGCTTCGCGGTCGGGCTGGAGCCGAACACAAACAGGTCTGCGCTCGGTGAGACAGGTGCTTTGAGGGAACCTCTGCCATCAACACCTGACAAAGGCTGGTGCTTCAGGAGAAAGTGATGAAAATGTGCACGTCTGGGGCTTTTCCTTTTAACCTTTTAGATCTAAGTGCTCAGATTGCTTTCATCAAAATCCCAACGACTTTCTCCCAAGACGGGGACCAGACGAAGCCTCCGATTGGCTAGTTTGCCAGCAGGAAACAGACCAGCGCCGAGGTGGCGTACAGCAGCAAAGACCCCGGGATGAATCTGGGACAGCTGCACCACAGCAACCAGATCCACAACCATCCGACATGTTCAGCTCAAACGGGAACGTCCTTCCAAAACTGCATGATCAGGAAAATTGGTCAGTTTTCAAAATAAAATACCCCTCACTATCTTCCCGTTTATAAAACCCTAAGGAAATGCTCAAAACCACCAATCCTGAGGACGGAGCCACCGGCGGACCAATTCTACGGCCCACACGACACAACTCTGCTGGAAATGTGGGTTATGAAGCCACCGCAGGTAGTGACGTAACCTTATTTTGAAACGAGGATCTACAGGCCTCACTAATGAGTCAACATGGAGTTTTGCTGTCCTCTTTTTCCCGCACTTTCCATCTCTGCTGCAGCAAAACTCTGGCGTGAAGACGAGGGTGTCGGAGTGTGTGTCCAGGTTCTGTCTGCAGCAGCTGTGAAAACACACGCGCACGCAGCGCCACCTGGTTCGTTCGTGCACAGGTGAGCCACGCAGGAGCGTTTCGTTTCCAGCTCCCAAGCATTTGATGTTCTTCAGCTGTATTTGTGGGCACCGGTTGTGTAATTGGTGACACATTCATGACGCTGAGCCAGAGAAGTAAAATTCGACTTCTAATTTGGTCCAACATTCCTGAGTTCCACTTGTCCTTTTCACTTTAGTTCACAAATTTGACTCATTTTCACGAAACCTGAGCTTAGTTTAGCGGCTAATTTTCTTTCATGAGAAATTCGCGGCACTAAAGTAAGCGTGCTCGCAACAAAAGGAAAAACATTTCTCTTGCCAATCAAAATGGAACTCCAGCTGCTGCAACAGACAGACAGTCGGGACTTCGGCATCATGTGATCAACGCAAGGTCAGATTTTAAAACTACCCAGAGAGTCGGATGAATGCAAATCACCAAACTTCTTAGAGAGTGTGTGTGTGAGTTCAATGTCGTCTACCGTGTAATCAATGTTTATGGCTAACTAACTGTCAGCAGGCACATTTTAGCACTTCCCATTGCTGCACGCTCCACAGGCAGCTTCGGGAATGTTTTGCAGCCCCCGCGCGCAATTAAATAACAACGCTCCAGCGCCAATTAATTCAAAATTTAAAACTCCATTGTGTTTTTTTTTTTCTAACTCGTCTCCCTCAACCTCTCCAGAGAGCCGGTTTGCTGGCTAACTTGGCTGGCTGTCCATATGTGACCACAGTATTAGCGTCGTAGCATGAGCGTTACAAAGCAGCCTTAACCACATTAACATCGGTGTTGAACAAAATTTGTGAGGCTAATTTCTTGGCAACCATCCTGGTTTCCGTGCATTTCATTTCATTGTGTTTAGGGGGTCAAACTGCTGTGAGAGGCTGGCGTTGCTCTGAAACAACAGCCTTTCTTCGTGTCCTGACACGTTAGGTTGGGCTTTGATTTAACTTCTGATTAGACTCCATACGAACATGAAACACGATCACCAAAAAAAACACTCGCATTCCTCCTGGTTGGATATTTTTGTGCAGTCAGGAGAACAGTCACATCTTTTCCATGAGGACTCGCGCGTTAGCACGCTAACTTACATCCCTGCAACACGATCCGCTGACGTTTGACGTCACGTCAGTTTCTTCACCTATTTATTCGTCATTAAAGTGGACTGGGGAGACTTAAAAAAAAGAAACCAGTCTGCGTTATTACAGATGTGTGTGGGAGCATGTATGCATACATGTACGTGACAGAGACAGAATGAGGTTCTGCGTGCCTGCCGAGTCATCTGGATCTGATCAGCGTTTCCCAGTGAAGAGGTCCGGCTGCGAGGTCTTACAGTGTGCGGCGGTGAACTGCAGAGGCCGATGGTGCGCTCCAGCACTGTGACGGCTGCGAGCCCTCCGTCCGCGTGGGGCTCTCGGTTACATAAAGGCTCCCAAAAGCAACGTATTGATCAAAGCGCCGCCGCTTGAGGCGCGGCCGGCCTGTCTGGGAAAACCTGGAGGTGAGAGGATGACAGAGAGCAACACATGTTCAGAAGTGATGATTCCGATGTTTGTTCTGGTCGGCAAGTGGAGCGAAAACAGATTCAAATTGAAAACGGTCCTGCAAAACAAGACCGCCGGGGTGTGGGGGTGTGTGTGGGGTTGCTGGTGATGGGTGGGTGGGGGGGGGGAATAATATTTGTGGGTAAAGTAGCTGTCTGTTCCCGTGTGCTGAACTGGAATGAAATTCAATTAGGGAGTTCAGCGCTGTCAGTAGGAGCAGATGTAAACAGATGCAGGAATGCGGCGGCCGGGCTCTGGGTGACTCAGACGCCATCTCCGCCTCGGTAATGTGTGGCACGGACCGGGAACACATGGCAGCAACGCGCTTTGGCCCGCTCCCACCGGTTTATGGAAGCAGATGAAACCAGACACGCGAATGGATGCCGGGGCGGCCCGCTGGCCCCTCGTCGGCGTCCGTCTGCACGCCTGCGTGTGCGTGTGCTTTCTCTCAGAGCGACTGCTGCATTTCATTTTGCAACATTTATCTGCCCGCGCTGTGGCCTCCGAGGGCCAGCTGTTGTCTGCCGCGGTTACAGATGTATGCTAACTAGCAGCAGAGCTCTCGCTCCTCCACAACAACCCACAAAAAGAAAAAAAATCCTTTAATAATAATAATACGGCGTTTGGCCGAGTCCGCCCACCCAACACAATGGCCCATACCAGACGAGTGCATCACCCTCTCGGAAAGAATGAACACATCGCCTCTAATGCGTTCCCAATGGGTGCAGGTATTTGTCAGGGATCTGCAGCGGGACTGGTCCCGTAAGTAGGCCATGATGCACACACAAACACACGCGCACGGGACACCTAGATATTGATCAACTTAAGAAAATGCGTGTGATGAATGAAAGCCGCCGTTTGGATCTGGGGGCTCAGAGTTGGCCCGGGTCAGTGGTTCAGGCGGCGGCCGGTGCTCCCGAGGACGTCACGTGGGCCCCTTGGAAAGTGGACTAAGTGCGATCTGTGTGCAGGTCCCCAGTTTGTTCTGTTTCTTGGTGAGGAAGTGGACTTGGTGGACCCTAGCAACACCAGAACCACTCCAGAGCCTCTCCAGACAGCCTCACTCACCAGGTGACCGGGACAGCACTCTGGGTTTAGCTGAAGGAGACGGTCATTTGTTGAATTTTGTGTTTCCGCTCGCTGCGACTTTCCGTGTTTCATTGACAGGTGGCCCGGCTGGTTTCAGGTGGACGTTTGCTTTGTGCGAAGATTTAAAAACTAGATGCTGCTTTACATTCCGGGACTTCTTTTGTTTTCATTGGGAGGACATCAGAACAAGCAAACACACATTTCCAGGCACCCTCAAGGACTTTACCTGGCTTTGCACGCATTTTCTGAGGGTAGATATCAAAAGTTACCGTCAACAGAGACCCTCCGTCATCCTAATCAACCCAGTGACAGAGAAGGACACAGAAGTCCAGTAGAAAATGGGAGCACATGCTGGTTTGAGACTGCGTGCTGCTTTTTATTCCCTCATTTCCTGCTTCGCCGTGGCCCCACACGCGGTGCCCCACCAGTTCTGACTGGATCTCACCTCGGAACGCATGAAACCAACGGGTGTGTAATATATTACTGGCAGAGACGGACGTTCAAAGGTTAAGAGCACGAGCTGGCGTTCTGTTCTACTTTTGCTACATCGGCGCTCTCAGGATGCTGGCACAGCGCCAGCACATTATGAGTTTCCGGCGAGGCTCGCCAGGGCGCCCGAACACGGAGTCGGGCCGGGCTGCACACTAGCGCTGACCGCCAACGTCACCGTTGAAGCCTGAACGGCTGACATCACCGCCTCAGCCTCCACAGGAAACTGGCCGGTTTAAGGTCGGAAACTTCTGTAGGTTAACGCAAAGAGAAAAAAACCGGATCATTTGTGAGGAGCAGCAGCTGCTCATGCCGAACTCTCCATCGGCTTCCTGCACGCTACGCTAACGTTATGCTAGGCGGTAATATTTGCATTTCCCATCAGCGTGAACTGGGATCCGTGCACCAACATCAGCGCGGACAGAGAAACATGCCTATAAGTAGAAATGATTTCATGATCGTGTGGCTGGGATTGAACCGGTGACTTTATCGACGTGGTATTTCTGCTGTTCGGCCTTCCCAACGCCAGAAAAACATAACAATGGTTCGGGCAAGCGGAGCTTTTAAATGCCTTTAATGAAGAAGGAAAAAAAATGGTTTAACCAATTCCCCAAAATCCACATCAAATCAAACAAGCCGACAGAACTCACACTTCAGAAAGCTCGTGTTCGTATAAAAAGAAATATGTTTTTCCATGTCACGTCTCATTTGCTTGTTCGGTAATCAAATTCAGCCCAACTTGGCCAAATAATTGAGTCCAGCCTGGAACTGAATTGATTTATACGCTGAAACATCTAAGGTCATTAAATAGTTGCTATTAAGCTACAACAGAAGGCAAGGATTTGGTTCAGATGGCCCGTACAAAGTCTTAGTGCGCACAATAACGTGTCTGCGGTCTAACAAGAAACACGAAGTAATAAGCTCTTTAAAATGGGACGAACGCGTTCTTCTTGCCTGCGGCACTGCTCCGCTTTGTTCTGGTGGGAGAGATTTATGGTTTGGTTGTTAGTTCAAAGCCACGGCTGTAAATTCTGCAGGGAGACGGGACAGGAAGAGTGGACTGTACCCTAACCCCGGCAGATTTAATACCAGAACTGGAAGTGTATGAGTAGAACTTTCCATATGGACAAGACGCACCAGCCGGGCTGATCCATCACAGGCTCGAGCCTCCTTCAAGAAGCTGCAGAAAATCAACTACATCCTCTACCTGGCAACACCCCGACGACAGCAACCAGAACCTGCTGGGCTCTTCAGGACACGACCCGCCGGAGGTTCCATCTCATCATATAAAGCCTTCAGCATCTGTTTGAGGCGTCGCCTATTAGAACACTTTCAGAACGTCTAGGTGTCATAAAGGCTAATAAGCGCCTCAAATGGTGCAAAGTCAGTGAAATATGGAGTGAGGTGAAAACAATCCTGCGCAAGCAAAGACCGGATAACGTGTGGATAACGTGGAGGGTGAGTGTGGGAAAATATCATGGAAAATATTAGCAAAACGGAAAATGTTACAGGTAGTTGGAATACAAGAGATATTATAACAATATAATGCATTCTGAGCTCGTGATGACAAATCCCCCAGAACAACATGAAATCTCACTCTTCAGAACACACACACACACACACACACACACACACACACACACACAGGATTGTTTCACTAACGAGCTGCTTTGGCTCCATTTGAGTTATGGGCATGAGGCGCGTTTCCACTGCAGGAACTCACGGGGCCGTTGGTCCGTGTCCTCCACAGTGGGAACCTCCATCAGGAACTTTCAAGGGGCCTAACCGAGTCCCCGCTTCAGGATAGGTCCTTAGATCGTCCCCAAAAAAACTCCTGGGTGGGGCTTGAGGTTTACTCGGTGCCGATTGGGAGTAGGAAGTGATGGCAAGAAATCAGCGAAACGAGATTCTTCCGTAAACAAATTCTCCTCTCGTTCGTAGAGCCCACACGTATCCGCCTCAACTCCTTTCACGTTTACCTCCTTCCTCCTCGTTGTCTTCGTCCTTAGGATACTTGTGACTGTGACACTCATAACGTCACCGAGAGGTCCCACCCCGCATTGGAGATACGACCATCGTGGGAAACGATTCCAGTAAAGTTTGTGTCAACCTTAACAGGTCCAGTGTGTCAGATATGGTGCCATCTAGTGGTGAGAATGAAGAGCACAGGTACCGAGAGTGTGTCCTTCAGCTTTATTTCACCACAAACAAGAGAAGATGCGAATCAAAAATTTGAAATCAGAAATCAGAAATTTGTTCATTTCGTGTCAACGTGGACATACGGAGAACAAAAGTGCGCAGGAAGGGGGTTGGGCTGTAGTCTCAGCCATTGCTGAAAATTAGGTTCTCTTCAGCGACCCGGTTCCTGCGAGTCCAGTCCGAAGTGTCTTCGCTCCGCAGTTGGCTCACTCCCAGGGACGATCCTGGAGAAACCATTCCATGTCATCAGCAGACGGGAGGAGGTAATGAGGCTGTTTATTGTCACAGGTGGAACAGAGTGTCGCTGAGGTTGGAGGCCCAGCGGGAGGAACCAGCAGAGTTCAGAATGAAGCTCCATCCGGGCCGGGCCGGGCCTCAGACATGTGACTGCAGCACCGTCACTGACGACAACAATCACGTTTCCATTTCACAAGTCCAGCGCTGCAGAACTTTTTCAGACTTCCCTTATTTATCAAGGAAACACAATTAGCGAAACTAGCTTTTAGGATTCTTTTTGTGACCATCACCAAAAAAAAGGATTATTTCCGTATAAAATCTGAACATGAAGGCGAGAGGCACGACATCACCAGGTTAGGGTGGCATCTTTTGCTAACCCCGCAATGCTAGCAGGACAGATTCTGGATGGTTGGAATGTGGGTAACAAACCCTTAGAATGTTCAGATTACAAACGTCTTTCATTCATCTTTCCAGGTGGTCAAGAGTCAACCACCCTCTCCCCTGATGGTAGTTACCGCAAATGCGCCACATTGACACTCATTTTTGCTCTAAACAGTTGAGATTAAAGGAAGGCGAAGCTTCTCCACACCTGGACCCACCCACAACCCTCTGCCATCCCAGTCTGTGCCCATTTGGGCATTACGGAGGCTCCGCCCACCACTGTAACGCGGCAACCTTAGAACATCTTCAGCATCTACACGGCGGCTGTTCCACCTTGCCGTGGAGTCCAATTTCATTAGTCAATCACATTTTTGTTGGGGTTTGTCAGTAGTTGGCTCAAATCTAGGAGGGGGATTATCCGTCTCTCTGTGGTCTTCGGCCGAGGCCTCCAGCTGCTGTCAGAACATCTGCTTCGGGGTCGACAGAAGCTCCGATCGTGCCAACGTTGCACTTCAGCGGGTCCTCTTCCCCCCCGTGCACGTGCTCCGCGCCTTGATTGGCTGATTAACCGGCGCTATATTAATGATAATAGGACTTTAATCGTCGGGGATAGAGCTGCACTGGCTGATTTATGGCGTACTCGCAGCGGTTTTAACAGGTAAGACAAACGACTACTAAAACAGGACTTTGTCCCCACATACCGCTGGTTCAGTCATTTCTCAGCTGGAGTTTAATGTACAATGAAAGTCTCCGAGCACAAACTTCCAGCTGTGATGACCTCCCAGCCGGGACGCCGCTTTTTAAGGTAGGATTGAAATTTTTGCAGACCGGCCGCAGCATTTGAGGACGGACGTTCCTTCCCGCGTTTGAGCCGCTCGGCTGTTAAAAGATTACAGAATCCATTTGTGGCTCCTGCAGAGATCAGTTTGTGAATGGGCCTCAGATCTTATGAAACTCTCATCTCTTGTAAAACGTTTGGCCGCGTTACTGTTTTACCTCAGCGGACTTTAAATCAAAGCGGGGGCCAGAGCTTTTCTCTGAGATGAGGCTCACTGGTCCGATGGGAAACCTCGCAGTCGCTGCCGGTGATTCAAAGCCGATGATATTTTTAGTGCAGCCGGAATGTGATTATTTAAACACCAGCACGTCCAAGTGATCTGAACGAGGGAATCGTTTGGGCCTTCGCGGCAGAGGACGCTACTTCTGGCAGACGTCGGGTTTCTTATGTTTCTTAAAAAGACATCATGTTGGGGGGGCGGGAAACGACGCCAGGGGAAACTGAACCAGAGTCGGGAGTGGAGACGAAACAGGCTGCATTTAAAGGTTAATATAGAGGGAGCTGTTTTTATTGGCTGTTTACACCGCCGCATTAATAGCCAGTAAACAGCACAATGTTTTTCAAGGTAATTCGCAGACACTTGTGATTTTATGGATTTATGGCACGATAAAGAGGGTTTACAAACCAATCTGTCATTAAAAGCAATTAACTTAACAGAGATGATAATTTTATGAAAGGGCGCGGTTAAATTAGCATGCTAGCGGCTGTAAAGAGTTTATGAAGCCATTACATGCGTGGTGATGCCGATGCAGGCCCTGCAGCGGCATCACACACTCTTATTTATCATTGTTCTGTAGCTGGAGGAAAAGAAAACAGGCTGGCCATAGTTCCTGGGGTCATTAAACAGGAGAGACACAAAGAGCTGCAGTTTAATGTAGCAACACCACAGCTTTACAGTAAACAAATGGACTCAGGACTTCAGTCTGGGGTAAAAGTTGCTCGGCGGTTGCAGATTTTCTGGCTAAAATGTATCCAAGTCTAAAACAGAAACTCTTGGCACCAATAATGAAAGGGCAACTAAAAAACAACAACAACCGGATTTAAAAAAATGCGCATCACGTGCTACGCTAGCTTAATACTAGCTGTTAAACACATTGGCAGCTTCCTACCGCCAAAATGTTTGTTTGCTTCTTCCGACTTTTCGGAGGAGTCACACTCATTTCACGCCAACCGCGCACAACTGCTGGAATACACACTACATGCATGCCAGCACTCGCAAACACACACGCTGCGCAGATGGCCGCGCGGACAAAGGTCACGCACGCATGCCGGACACAAATGTGGATCGGTGGGAAGCCGGGATTCCTGAGTGGACGCCTGGGACGATCCCAGCAGAGACAGGCGGTCCTGGAGGAGCCCAAGTGAAATGAGGGAGTTAAAAAAAAAAGCGTAAACAGGTGCGTTTCTGCAAAACGTCTGCAACACCAAGCAGTTATGATCGTAGCGCCGCGTACACACGTGACCAGGTGCAACGTATATCGATGAAGGAGCATAGCTCAGGTTTGGGCTTTGACCTTTACGTCACACTGAACGAACGTCTCCCAGGTTTTCATATTTAGAGGCAACGAAGGCGTCTTTGAGTAAAAGGGGTCAGAATTTGTGCAGAGAAAAAGTTAGCGGCGTTATTATTTTCGCTACCTCGGTTCACCTTTTCTATGATGCAACCTGTCCATCTGTTAAAGCCCCCTAAAAGCAAAGATTTGGACGGATGATTTTGCTTTTATTTGAAAATGTTTTGCTGTTTTTCCTGAAGTTCTGGAAGATGGAGTGCTCAGAGAGCCGCCAGTGTCGGCACTGGACGCCGTTAAATCTAAAGTTACGCTGTCTTGGCCCCAAGTTCAAACGTTTGACCAGACTTCTGTGCACAAACACTGCAGCTCATGGATTTTTGTGGATCATTTTTATTGGGAACAAATTATTTCTCCTTTCTTGGAAATGAGGTGATTTCTTATGGGTCCACATTTTGTTGAGACCCTCATTAACCCACCGAATGTGTGTACACGTAACACTTTGATGTTCACAAGGACGCGTTAGTTCACGTTTTAAAAATGCGGTCAGGTTCATAAACATAAAAACTGGCCGAGATTCATGGCGATTTGCTGTGAGGACCCCCCACTGTGCCCCAAATAATAAAGAAAAGCAGCGAGCCATTTCATGCGTTTTCTTACAAAAATACTTGCATTACGTAGCCTGCAGTGTAAATAAAGCACCGAATGCTGCTCGTCGTTACCTTACGGGGACGATTTTGTTGCTGCAAACATCTGCTTACACGCAACCTGAAACGGCACCTCGACCGTCCCGACAGTCAGAATTACCCAGGTGACCAAACTGAGTTGATTTCAAATGCTGTTCTTGGTGCTCATTTTAAGTAGCTTAGCCACAGTTACTTAATGACCTGTTAGCAAACGAACCCTCCATTGTCTGGACTGAAAAGCAGAACTCGGGTTACAGATGTGGTCTCGTATTAACCGTCAGTCTGTCCTCCATACTGCAATAACAATATGGACAAACAGATCTGGGATGGTGGAAACGGGAGACTGTCAGGTCAACGCAACTTTAGTGCCCTGCTGGTGCAGGTGTGTATTGTGTGAACAGTCTGTAGGCTGCTGGGTACTTGTATAACTCCGTTCTGTTGCTCCGTTAGCTCAGTTAGCGTGCTAACATTGACGCTGATGGGTTTGAACAGATCTGATGGCGAATGACTCCACGTGATCTCACTGGACCACCCCACCCGTTATCTGCTATTAGCTAAACAATCTGGGGGTTTCCCAAAAGAAACGGGCAGTTTTCAGGCAGTTTTCCTGACAAACTCAGGCGAGGCGACGGCAGGTGAAGTCTGGCGTACGACAAAAATGGCTGCAAACAACCTCATTTCAAATATGCCCCCTGACTCCTCATGAATACTAAACCTCTGATAGGATTGTGTAGGAGGAGATGCTAAATCTGCTCTCCAGTTTCCACACCAGTCACACCTCCACGTTCACCTGTGCGAAGGCTCACCTGTGCGAGAGGCCATGTGAGGCTGAGGGGAGGTGCTCAACTCTGATTGGCTGCCAGGTGACAATCTGTGACGGCGTTCAGCTCCAAAGACGGATTTTTAACGCTGGTTCAGACGTTTCTGGAACAGATTGAAGAGGGAAAGGAGAGGTAGAAGTGAAGGTAGGACAATCTGAAATCTACTGTTTCAGCTCAGAATTTTTACCGTTGGACCAAAAAGATTCAGGCTCAAACCCTTGTGAAAAGATTTTTCCACGCCTGTGGTCCAAGTTAGAGTGTTTTCATGGTCACAAACGATGCAGGATGTATTTTGCATTCTGAATAATGTAATATATCAAATAGGTTAAGTCAAACGGGCTCTATGAAATCAGAAGCTGCGGGCTGACGGATAAAGATCTGAAAGACACGAAGGTAGTGCTGAGCAAACAATCGGTAATCTGAGCTACAGTTTCAAGCACAGTAACTTAATCCTTAAATGGTTAAAGACGCGCAGCGGGACGTGATCTTGCAAACTAAAATCTGATCAAATATACCCAACTAAGGCTGACTGAAAAATACTTTTAAGAGGAATACCAGGCACAAATGATATTTATATCTACGCTCTACCTTACTTATTTTACTTTCCACCGTTTGCTGTGGTGAAATCTACGGGGGGGGGGGGGGGGGGGGAAACACCTTAAAAGGTGTTGATTTCTGAATATCTTCTGTATTTGATGAAAATAGCGTAAAGGTGCGCGGTGACACCACTGCTGACACAACAGATCAGCCTGTGTTTCATAAATACAGCTCTTATTGTTCTTCTAAACAAGAACACTCATTCTGAAGGTCAGGTTAGTCTTTAAAAACCTCCAAACTTTGACAACAAGAATGCCCGAACGGAAGAGGAGGGCAAAGGGCATTAATCATTTACGGTCCTTTTTTTTATTTTATTCAATGGTTTTAGGACCTGAGATGAGGCAGGAGTGTGACGTCGCATCGCACTCTTTGCGGCCGTCAATCAAATTGTCGTCATGGCGACAGCTAATTACCAAAGACACATCGTACACAGAGGATGGTGCAAACTAGGGGATTATCACGCACACTCAGTTAACTGGGTCCAACGTCCATTGTCAACTGTACACTTACGTAAATGCTGAAGGAAGTTTAGCATCTAAAATCCGTTATAATCAAATAGATTAACTGTCCTCTAAGTATGCAAGTGTAGGAAGAACCCAAATCTGGGCTTTTCGAATATTTTGTACCCTTCCGGTATCGTGACCGCGCCGGGGAGATAAGGAGTAATTGACAATGAATCCAAAATTGAGATGAAGCCCCACGTCTGGTTTCAAGTGCTTCATCTTGTGATTTCTGATGGAGCGAAACGTGGCATGTTCTGCTTCGTTTGCCACTTTGAATCTTGGATGAACCATTAACCTCCGGGAAGGGAAATACAAAACTTATTCTGATTATATACAAAACGTCTGTTAAGTCGTACATAAAATCTGATAACCAGACCATAAAATAAAAAAAAAAAACCTTGTCCTGAAATAAAAACCATCAAAGGTTTAGAGGACAAGCAGCTTGTTAAGATGGAAATCTTCTGCAGCCTTGTGGTTTTGGAGGTCATTAGAGGTGGCAGAAAGCTTCCGGGCAGAGCAGAGACTGGCCACCCGTGTCCACGGTTCTGTTCCAGTGAACCACACACGAAGTGGCACAATGTCATTAGCAACAAGTGAGCATGTAATGGAGTGGTAAGTGCCCCAAGCAGGAGAGGAAACAAGCCGATTGCAACAAGTTGTTTGTAGAGGTCAATTGTGGTTTCAGACCTTTATTTAGAATGAGAGGATGAAAACGAGACCGGCACGGTTCTGTGAGAACCGTCGAGTTCAGAAATAGAAAGGTACCCTAGCTTTGTTCACCGTGGAAGCTTTAAAACATCAGGGTGCCTGGTGGTCCCACCAGTGGGATGTTTTTCATACAAAACAGTCTGACCGAAACAGGCAAATACCCTTTCTTTTCAGGACAGCTTGTCTCCTCCGGGTTCGACAAATCTGTCAGGGTGGAGCCGAAAACACCTGATTGGCCCTTAAAACTCTGTGGGAAGAATCTGTGGTCCCTAGCTGGAGAAGAATCAGAACTCGAGGAGAGCCTATATCACTCAGTCGGTTTAAAAAATGTGTCATATCTAAAATGGCGCTACCCCATTTCCACTAAACTCTCATTTACTGTTGTAAAAACAGTCTAAAGTGGTGCAGATTTTCAGAACCCTGATGGGGGTCAGAGATCAGCCAGATCTGGTCTCGTGTGTCGTGACCCGCGTCGCTCAGCTCGATCGGCTCTAAGTGATTTGGGACAGTCGAACTGTGCAGCCAGTCAGCCAGACTGACACAGATTTGGAGGTTAGGCAGTAAATTCTGGGAGGGATTCTGATCGAAAACGAATGAGGCCGAGAGCAAAGGATGCTGGGAGTACACTGGTTAAAAAATAAAAATAAAAATTTGCCCCCTGAGGGTACAAAAAATACCAAAGGACGCTCGGTAAAAATTTGATTCGTTTTTGGCTGAAAGACAGATTAAATGTAAAATTTGTTGAGTGAATTCTGCAGCCAAACCTGAGGCCTTTTAACGTAATGTTTCATTTAGTAGAAAGCAGGTTCCCGATTATAGCGCCCCCTCCTGGTGACGTCTACCCCGTCGTCTAATACCATCATTACATTACTAAAAATATCCTTTTAATCTCTTTTCTAGGCTCTGGAAGATGCCTAAACAATATTCATCAGTGACAGCGACTGAAGACATCAGCGTCAAGACCGAGAATGGACTAAAACCCAAGAAAAACCTCTACATTCGCAAAGAGGGCAGCTCTAATGTGGTGTTCCGACATGTTCCTGAGGAGTGGTTGCTGTTCGTCACCGACATCTTTACCACGCTGGTGGAGATCAGATGGAGGGTGATGTTCCTGATTTTTGCCCTTTCTTACATCCTGTCGTGGCTTTTCTTTGGCGTCCTCTTCTGGGTGATTGCTCTTGCCCACAACGATATCAAAGACCACAACAATCAACCGTGTGTGTACGAGGTACGAAGCTTCACGGCCGCCTTCCTCTTCTCCCTTGAAACCCAAACCACTATTGGCTATGGTTTCAGAGGAATGTCAGAGAACTGCATGATCGCCATTGTCGTGGTCACCGTGCAGGACGTCATCAGCTGCTTCATCGACACGTTCGTTATCGGGATCGTCGTCGCCAAAATGGCCTCAGCCAGAAAGAGGGCGCAGACAGTGGGCTTTAGCAACTGCGCTGTCATCAACCTCCACGATGGCCACTTGTGTCTCTCCTGGAGGGTGGGGGACTTCCGACAGCACCATCTGGTGGAGGGGACGGCTCAAGCCCAAATCGTCCGCTCCACAGTGTACGCGTCGGGAAAAATGGACCTGAGCTTTGAAGATCTAGTGATACAGCAGAGGGATATCGTCCTGGCCACACCCACCACCATCTTCCATAAGATTGAACCTGGCAGCCCTTTTTACAAGATGAGGTTAGTGGATCTACGGAAAGAGGACTTTGAGCTGGTGGTGTCGTTCACCTACACAGACGATTACACGGGTACGCTGCATCAGACCCGGACTTCCTACACTCCCAGTGACATTCTCTGGGGTCAGCTGTTCCAGGAGATGATCCGAACCAGCAGGAGGTACTATCGGGTGGATTACGCCTTGTTCAATCACACCGCCAGAGTGCTGGTGCCCGAGGGCAGCGCTGAGGAATACGAACTGAAGAAGCAAGTACGGGCCACTCCGAGACAATCGCCACGACATTCACTGAGAGCTTCTCCGCGCCCGTCTCCAAGACCGCAAAAAAAAGATCATCACGGGAACCTTCTGAAGTCCCCCACAATTACTGTGGAGCTCATGAAGGACAGTCGCCCAGAACCAACAAATGAGCAACGGTCTGCCAGCCAAAGAGAAGAATAATAGGTGGAACATCAGAAGCTGCGCACTCGACCACTTCAGCTAAAGTCAGACGCTGACAGAGCAGGGGAGCTCCAGCTGAAGATGAAGGGCAGAGATGGGGGCGGAGCTAAATTAGCATAGAAGTAGACTGATTAAATAGACTGCGATTGCACAACCAACCATCTGAAAAAAAACAAAAAACGCCGCCAACAGTATGACAGAAGTCTCACGGCTGATTAAACAAAAGTATAAAGATAATATTACACATTTTGTGATGCTTCTGGTGGTGGAATCCTTTCTTTCCTTCTTTTCTATGACCAGGTTGTTTTCAAGCATGTTTCAGGTTGTTTTGCAGTGATTATGATATTACTATTATTGAGAGATGTAACAAAGATAGTAGTTAAAAACAATAAAGTTATGTCTGACTGTCAAGTTGACACTCAGATTATTATTTCACAAATTCTTCAAACAGATTCAGGTTTCAATGCTTCGATTTCTGTGTTTAAAGATGTGGCTGGGAAAAAAAATGAGAAGAATCCAAAGAAGAAAATGGAGGGTTGACAGAAATAAGAGTGTTTGTCTTTCAGTGGGATTAAGACAAATTGCAACATGGATATGGATGAAAAGGTCTTGACTCATAAGATCCTGGATCCAAGGACTTTTAAAGGATCCTTTAACATTTGGCTTCATTTTGATCATCTGGCTTCTGTGATGTTTAAAGATCGTAAAACTAAACGTAAAGTTACATACAACATCTCCCTAAAAATAGTGTAAGGTTGACAGTTCCACCATTTAATGAAAGTCAGGTCTGCAGGTCTCTGATGTTGACCAACAGTAACAGCAGGGAGCTGCGATGAGCCTTAAATGTCCCGGAACACTGCACACACTTTTCCTCCAGAGGCTGCAGTCAGACAAGTTTAACCAGCACTTCAGATTCACTGAACTCCTCCTTTTCCCTCGGCTGCTTGCCGTGCGTGCGTGCGTGCGTGTTGCTTATTCCTGTCAGCAGCTACCACGCAGCATGCAACACACTTATTGCTGGAAATTGGGCATGGAAAAGCAAACACACACACACACACAGGTGGTTCAGTCTAAATATATGTGCAGCTATAAATATTCAACACTAAAAATAAAAGCCGGCGCAGTTTGATGGGCAGACTAAGAAACGTGCAGCCGGAGGTTCATGTTTGTCACGCAGGAAGATGATTTAGTCAAGAGGTTTTAGGGACCCGAGCATGACCTAAAATTATAGAGCAACAGATGCATAGTCCAAACATCCGAAGCAACCTGATAGCTCAGTGGAGAAAGACAGTCATATCATAATACAGGCATGTCGGGCTCTTACCGAGTGAGTCATTTTTTCCGATAGAACACATTTTCCATACCCACATAAAAAATAATAATAATAACATGTATAAAAACAACAAACATCTCTATACATGGCAGAGGGCGCAGGTGATGAAGAGCACAAAATTGGTGTTATTAAAAAAAGTTAATTTCAACCTACATATTCCAGAGTTGTTCATTTCTTCACCCCTCCTGACATTTGCAATCAAACCCCACGTGGTCCAGAGTGAATATTTCTGATAGGTTTGCATCTGAATTTTGGGAACTCTTTGACCCCCAACAGCACTATTTTTACGCGTCCCTCCTGTGAACACCCTATGGATGAAACGCGTAGACACAATGCGGCCGCCGTCCCGTTGTGTCTACTTGACACGCGCTCCCCCCTCCTCCCACTATTGGCCAGAGGCGGAGGGCGTGGGCGGGGCGTGCCGGCGCGTAACCTTTTAAAGTGGTTTGCGAGGAGCCAGCGCGCGGCACATGAGCGAGACCGGTCCGCCGGAGCGCGAGGGAAGTTTCTCACCTGAACCCGATCCGTCAAAACAAATAAAAGTGACGAATAATTACAAGAGACACGCGCGTGGAAAGGACGCGGAGAGTAACGGAGGTCAAAAACAAAAAAAAAAACAACAAACCGGCTGGATTATATTTGATGAGCTGAACTCAACAAGTCACAGATGAGCAACAGGTACAAGAGCAGCAGACACCTCTTTTCCAGCCTCCTCTCACGCTTTAACCCGCGCTTGCTTCACGCATGTCGGAGCTGTTTTAACAAAGATGCGGGATGATTTGTGCTCCGTTGCGCGCAGATGTCCTGGTCCTTTTACGCACGACTTTCCCCCCTCTCTCTCTCTCTCTTTTTTTTTATAGGAAAACCACCTTTCATCGCAATTCTGCTTTCAGGAATTTCTGATAATTCCTCATTTTGGAAAGCACGTTTCTTTCATTCTGTGGCGGGTGTGTGCGTGTGCGATTGCATCAGAAGTCAGGCTTTTTTCCCCCTCCTCTCCCGCACCTGTTAACATTTGTCGCAGGCATTTGCTTCATTGTGAGCAGATCTGTTCTTCTGTCCACAGACAGTTTGAAAACCAAACCATGTGTGTGATATAATCATGTTACAACCCTTTCGACCACTGTTTTGTTGTTTTTTAAAAAAAAAAAGAAATTGCATCTACTCCCCACATTTGGTGGTGTTTATGGACTTTTGTTCCTGCAGCATCTGTGTAAAAGATGGATGCACGGTTTGACTTTGAACTTCTAAGTGATAAAGTTGCAGACACGTTGCATCAGCCAGATTTACTTACTACAGCAGCTCTGCAGCAGCAGGTTGACTCAGTCTGTGTTGCTAGGACGGTCAAAACTAATGAGAAGTGCTGCGCTAGTTGGGGAGAATCCACCGAGGACGGCCATTACTGCAACCCCCAGAGGTTTCTGTCAGAGTCAACAAGCTGCTCGACTCTGCTGGTGAAAGATTCTGTCCTGAACCAGCCCGACCAGGCCCGTGCAGCTCCTCTACTGCCCAAAACTAATTTAATGCAGAGGATGCCACAAAAACTCTGCACAAGCTTCTAATTCAAATAAAGGATTAATATGTTATAAAATATCATAACAGGGGCCCAGAAGAGACATTTAAAACGGTCTAAAATAGTGACATGAGTGACAGCAGTGTTTAAGCCTGGGGGGAAACATGTACAGACAAAGAGAAATTTAAATAAAAGTACATTTGCCTCCAGACTGGAGTGCAGTGGAGTTTTTTTTTTTTTTTTTTTTTTTAAATGAAACTGTAGTGGAGTACTTGAGAAAGTGCTTCCAGTCACTGATCGATCAGACTGATCAATGCTGGCAGCCGAATTGTGAGAACTGAAGGATTCTTGCAAACAAACAGTAATAATAATAATAATAATTTGCTTAACAATAACTGCAATAATAATAGTAGGATTACATGTTCAATGTGACGCAAAAGAACTCAGAACTTTCGGTGCACAGTCAGTTTGTTGCGGCGGAGATTCTCAGTTGGGTTTTTTAACGGATCCATCAGTTCATGGGATCCTGTAGAAGCGCTGAAACCCACAGTCCTTCATGAACTGATGGAGCCAATGCGGGGCAGCCAAAGAAAACAAATGGACTTTGTATGTGACCGACGACGGGAGCTGAGAGCAATTACAGGGTGGCCTCTCCCAGTGAAGGCTGAAATGTTAGAGGAGGGTTAAATATCACTGCTGGCACAGGACCGGTTCTGTTGACGCTGGGTTTGCAGTGTTTGATGGGTTTTCTCAGGCTGCATTCACATCTCCGCTTCATTGGAGATCTCCGCTTCAGAAGCTAAACTGCTGGGTTTGTGTGCGTGCTTCTGGAATCCCTTCGGCTCAGACTTCGTCTCTTTTGTCTCCCAGCAGATGGACTTCATGAGGTCCAGTCCGCCGGCGAAAGAAGAGTGAGGTCTTCGTTCTGATCTTCACAAGAGAGGCTGAAGAGCTCCTTCAGCCCCGCCTCCATCTCGTCACCATTTCCTCTCAGAGCTGGTCCCCGAAAAGCGTTTCGAAACTGTTTCTCCAACGCTTCTTCCAGAAACTTGGGCTGTTTTCCAAAGCAGAAGCAGCACAGCCCTCCCAGACTGAGGTGATGGGAAGTGTGCGAGACAGCCACTACAGCATTGTGTCATCAGAGGAGGACGGCATGAAGCTAGCCACAATGGCGGTGCCCAACGGCTACGGTAACGGCAAAGGTAAGGTGCACACGAGGCACCAACCGCAGAGCAGATTTGTGAAGAAAGACGGCCACTGCAACGTGCAGTTCATCAACGTTAGTGAGAAGGGCCAGCGCTACCTGGCAGACATCTTTACTACCTGTGTTGACATCCGCTGGCGGTTTATGTTGATTATCTTCTCCCTGGCCTTCCTCCTGTCGTGGCTGTTCTTCGGCTGCATCTTCTGGCTGGTGGCCATCTTTCACGGGGATTTGGAAAACAACACTCAGAAATGCATCTCCAATGTCAGCAGCTTCACCGCCGCCTTCCTGTTCTCCATCGAGACCCAAACCACCATAGGCTACGGCTACAGATACGTGACGGACGAGTGCCCGGTGGCCGTCTTTGTGGTGGTTTTCCAAAGCATCGTGGGCTGTATAATTGACGCCTTCATCATCGGTGCCGTCATGGCCAAGATGGCAAAGCCCAAGAAGAGGAACGAAACTCTGGTTTTCAGCCATAACGCCACCGTAGCTATGAGGGACAACAAGCTGTGCCTGATGTGGCGTGTGGGCAACCTCAGGAAGAGCCACCTGGTGGAGGCACACGTCAGAGCGCAGCTCCTGAAATCCAGAACGACGGCGGAGGGGGAGTACATCCCCCTCGATCAAATGGACATAGACGTGGGCTTCGACAGCGGAGTCGACCGCATCTTCCTGGTCTCGCCCATCACCATCGTCCACGAGATCAACGAGGACAGTCCCTTCTACAACATGAGCAAACAGGACCTGGACAGCTCAGAGTTTGAAATCGTGGTCATCCTGGAGGGCATGGTGGAGGCCACAGCCATGACCACGCAGTGCCGCAGCTCCTACGTCGCCGACGAGATCCTCTGGGGCCATCGGTTCGAGCCGGTGCTCTTCGAGGAGAAGAACTACTACAAGGTGGACTATTCCCGCTTCCATAAGACATACGAGGTGCCGAGCACACCTCTCTGCAGCGCCAGAGACCTGGCGGAGAAAAAATACATTCTCTCGAACTCAAACTCTTTCTGCTACGAAAACGAGATGGCGCTGGACAATAAAGAGGATACGGACGAGGGAAACGGGGGCAGCGTGGGGCCCGACGGCACTCAGACGGACAACATCTCAGAGAACGAGCACACCCAGGCAACGGTGCTGCTAGAACCCAGATCGCTGAGACGGGAGTCCGAAATATGACCGGTCAGGCCTCACTCGAGAGATTTTCTGGGGGGAAAAAAAAAAAAAAAATCGTATCTCATCTCTGCTCCAGAAGGGCCCGACGGGCCCCGAGGGGCCTGGGTGGGAAGGCCAGCTGAATGGTACTGCTGTGATGAGGTTTAGAACTTTGTGTGTAGGCAACAGTCTGAAACCCACAAAACAGCAACGTGAACCACATTGTAGGAAGAATTCTCCGTCACGTCCCCGCGAGCGTGCGCTCGGCGTCCGGCGACTGCGAGGCCACGAAGAGGGCAGGGGTCACGGCGTGTCCCCGGGCCCCTCCGAATCGGGTGTTTTCTTTGAAGAATACGTTTTTGTGCTGCTAGAAAATAGTGTGCTCTCTCAAGTACATGTAACACGGATGTCTGGAACACAGGTACAAGTATCTGTTCAGGAGCTGGTCTCACAGCAGACATCTCACTAGTCCAAGCAATCGCACCGGTAACATTCTGCAAATGTCTCGTAAGAACCTGGCGCGACAGCACTGATTTCCCCAACTTTTTGCTTTTATCTTTGGAGTTGCTGATCCATATCTGTGATTCAGTGCCGGCCTGGTCGATAGGAACACGTCGAGAGGTAGAGAAGAGTAGTTAATTACAGCATCGGTTAACTTAAAGCGACTGTGGAAACAGGAGATTCTGAATGTTCTTACAAGTGCTGCTGCTTCTTTGTTTTTAACGGTTGATTAAAAAGAAAAAAAAACGCCAAAGAGTATTATTATCATAGATATGTCTGTAAAAACATGAGCTTTGGTACAGCGAGCTAGAATGTTTTAATAAGGTTTGTCATTCATGAATGTGTGCACAACTTTTTTTTTTTTTTTTTTTTAAACAGTTAATCTGTCATCTTGAGCCGCTTCATCAAGCCTAAATTTGAAAGAAAAAAAAGAAAAAAGGGTTAAAAGTGAAGGGATGTAAATCGGCAGGGTGACTTTAACCAGAATGGGTTTTTTTTGGGTTTTTTTTTAAAAGCTCAACCTGCTTTAAAAAAAGGTTATAAAACAAGAAGTGGCGTAGATCTACAGTGTTACGTTCGGAGACGCTAAAAACCTCGAGTCTCCTGATGAAACATGCTTCTTTTTTTTTTTTTTTAAAAATCACCCTTCTAGTTTTTCCACACTACTTGAGCTTTTTTTTTTTTTTTTTTTACATGAGGTTTGAAACTGTGTAGCTCAGAAGGCCGACTGTACCGAGTCTGCATCCAAGCAAACTTATATCCTGCATCGTTTTATTCTCTAAAGGAAAACAGATCCCACACGTGTACATACCCCCCCCCCCACACACACACAGATAGTTTGTCTTCCGAATGTACTGCAAAAACACAGAATGTACAGTTTTTGTATTAATATTGATATTGTATATTGTTCTTTTCAATAAAATGTCAGTTGACAGTCTGATTCCTGTCAGTTGTCTGTGGTATCTAAATATTTCCACATCAGACCATGTTTATTCAGATCTAATATTTGATTTTTAACGCCAAACGGGACACTAAAGAGGCGATATTTTAGTTCTCATGGGTCCTGTGGAGGATTTTAATTGCCCTTTTTGCTATATACAGACAGCCATAATTACAATAAATTACAGTCATTTATTAATGCCAGAAACTGTTTTCCTGTAGCCTCATAACTGCAATTATCTCTCCAGGACACACACACACACACACACACACACACAGTCCAATAAAGTCAAACGCTAAGACAAGTGTTAACTGCTCCAGTCCAGTTTTAGATAGCTGAAAATAATAAAAGTGTAATTAAATGTGTTCCAGGGTGATCTGCTTTTATTTTAAAAGCCCCCCCCCCCCCCCCCAAAGCCTTTAGAGGGGAGAACAACACCTCTCGGGCTCGTTCTCATCTATCAAGTGTCGTTCTAACACAAACCACCTGCTGGTTCGACACCCTGGTCCCCAACCAGTTCACTCATCCGTCACCCTCCAGCTCTGTCGCACCACTTTCTACAGATATGACGTCATTTGTAAGGTTTTATTTAGATTAGTTGGAAAATGTTTTGGCTGTAGTTGCTCATTAGCAGCATCGTGGTGCTAATTCGTGCTAGCATTTAACTGTAAATTTGACATGCATGTTCCTCGGCTAACCCCCCCTGTCCAGAGAGAACCCTTTTACCCCTTTTTGACTTCCACCACTGGACGTCTTCCTGTCAACCGCTCAGAAGAACCGTGGTTGTGAACCAAGCTGAATGGAAAATTCCTCAGTTCACCATCAAGGAAAACTGACGTTAATGTCAACTTGCGGAGTGGAGCTGCAGTCAGAACACGAGCTCCGGCTTCTGCGTGTGTGTTCCGTCCATCTGACATTAAGCAGTTACGGTAGTTGATTCATCCCGGTTATTTCGGAAAAGGGGAAGAGAGGGAATGAGTCAGAGTGCGTTGTTTCGGGTGCTTATTATAATCAGGGTGAGTACTTCATATTTCCTCGATGAGAAATAATTTCAAAATCACATTTCAACCGCAAACTAAATCATGCATCCAGAAAAATACAATGGAAGAAAATCAACGTATTTATTTATTCTTCGCTAAACAAAACTCTTTTTTTTTTTTTTTCCACGGCATAAGAGGGGGCACCGGTTTGTCCCCATGGGCGAAACTGGTGGGAAACTAAGGAGTTCCTTTCCGGTCACACCATTTAAATTACTTTTATTTATTGGGTTATTAATTTAAAGCTGAAGCAGGAAAGGCACAATGAGGCTACTTCCTGTCTGAGAGGAAAAGTAGTGCCACATTGTGAGGCTGTGCGCGGTGTTGCAGCGCTGTAGGTGAACGACTGTGTTTCTATTGTGCCGCTCGTCTTGCTGGCTGTTTATGAAAACAATAACACCGTATCAGCAGAGTAAACATCCAAAGGTAAATGTTAGGCCGGCCTCCATTATTCCCAAATAAACCCCTCATATATCCAGTGTCCAAACTGTTTATCTTTTATCACTATTTATTTGTGTTTTATACATCACGCTGCACAGCTGACTGAACCGCGTCTAAACCGTAGCGGGACCGCAACCTGGAAACAACAATGTTGGGGTGAAAAGCTTGGACCCGCAACACAAACACGGCCGCCGCTCCCGGACTATGACCGGAACCGCTGGCTTTTATCGGAGCTGCTGGGAACCGAACCGACAAAACCTTCAAACGCGCCGGGGCCCTCGTCAGACCTGTGATCCTCCGGCTGTTTTGTCTTTGGGTCAAGCCCAAGTCTTCCTGTTTCACACGGCCCCCCGCGAACGCAGACAAAACCAAAAGCTGCTCAGAAACATCGACGCGGCAAACGCCACCGACCGCATGAACCGCCTGAAAGCTTCTGTCAGGACGAGGAATCGGGCGACCAAGAACCAACCCAGCGTGTCCCGGGTATCCGATGACTGTGGTGGTCCTGCTGGGTGTCAAAGAACCGGTGTATCATGGCTGGAGTCACTAGCTAGGAAGAGCGTGAGTTCTAAACCTGAAACGATGAGCCTAAATGGTTCTAATGGGTCCAAAAGTTTGAGCGGAGCCTTCAGCCTCAGTGCAACAGAACCAGAATCAACAGCAGGTTGGTTCGTATTGCTGGTGCCTGGAGCGTCTCCTGTCAAACCTCTTTTTATGAATCGCTGGATCATCTGCTAAGCTTTTTCGGTGTTTGCCACGGTAACACGACCCATTTTGCTTCCTGCCACGTCTGGAACACTCCTGGCCTGCAGGCTCACTTGAGACTATAAACTGTTTGCTCACTACACACCAGTTGGTTTTAAATGGGAATATTTGCATCAACGTGTTTGCGGTTCTCAAAAAAAAGGGCTTTAAACTCCTCATTTGTTAGAGTAAATATCCCCGCAGCGTGGATTCGGGTCCTGGGACCCAACATGAACTTGAACTCAACCCCCTATTTTGAATTTGTGGATTTGCAGAGTACAAAAATGCTTCCGACTCATTAAAAGAAACAATTTAGAGAAAATAATCCTAATTTTGCTGAAGGCACTATGACATCAGGCATGTAAATACAGCAGAGACTCCAATATGATGGCTGGGTTCACGTCAGGGTAGCCAGACCTTGACCCGCATGCACTCGAGGGCCGGACCAGATGGTAGCACATGTGTAATGAGTGGCAGATTTTTGTATTAAACAAGTTAAACAAAAAGTAAAAGTCAAAAAGTAAACAGCGCTCTGTTGCCGTGCGCTAAGTGACTCATCAGAAATTCTGAAAGAAAGAATGAGAGCTGCCGTGCAAACTGAACGGATGAATCATCCCCCCGAAGAGAATCCTGCATCTGCTCCCTGGGAGGAAACCCGCATGCCGACAGAAACTTTCACATTTGACGTCACGCACGGTAGAAAAACCCAAACTCAAAACACAGTTGCTCAGTTGCTCTGGCGTCAACATCGGGATTAAGCTGAAAATAGTCCAGTTCTTGTCCCCCAACGCATCAGCGCGTGGCACTACTTTACAGACGGGGTATGTTGACCTGAGGTGAGCAGGGATACACTGACCGTAAGGGAGGTGGAACATGCTCGTGTGCAGGGTGTCACGTCAGAGAAACCCGACTCTTTGACAGATGGGGCTTTCCTCTTATTTACTTTGGAACCGCCAGGGGAGGTTGGACCGCAGGAGGCGCTCATAAACACGCTGGACGCTAACACGACAATCAACCGCCAGGAAAAGACGTCGAGAGGAAGCGGCCGTGACGTTAGCGTCTCAAGCCGAGGCCGCGGCCCCACACAGGTAAATCAAACATGTAAATTTAAAACGTAAACTGGGTTATTTAGCCGGATGTAAGACGTTATTTAGCCAGATGTAAGACGTGCAACGATAACCTGCAGCTAACTGATATGCTAGCACAGAGGCCTCGTCTTTGTGTGTATTTATCATATTATGTAATCCTAGAGTCAAGAACATACAGAGGGAGGAAGAAGTGGGGTTTTTTTTTTATTTGTTTTCGCTTTTTTCATGATTTTTGTGAAAATAGCTGTGCTACTCGCCAACCCATAGCGACTAGCACAGCCCCGACCTCGGATTCAAGTACCCTAGGATCATGGGTGCCGCATGGCTTGAAACATTTTTTGTTCACTTTCATGTTTTCGCACAACAGATGAGAAATTTTTGTCAAAAGAAAAATAAAAAATTCCTTTTGGTTCTCCTGGTTGGGAAAAAAAAAGCGGCATTACCAACTCCACAGACTGACAATAACAGGTTCCAAAGTCAAAGGGCTACAGTTTGTTCAACAAATTCCAGTTGTGATCCTCCTATTATCCGTCTATAAAATACCCACAAGAATGTCAGGTTGGCAGAAAAGCAAAAGAATGCGAGCAATGCGAGCGGCAGCACGGTGTCGCTCCATTGCATCACAGTCGTTAGGCCTTTTGTGGCCGACCACAACAGGATGACAAAGCTTCCACAGAGGGTGACACGGACACGTGAAGGGTTAACGGACCCCTGCTGCCTCGTGCACCCCCCCCACACACACACACACATTAATGACCAGGACACACTCCCATCAGCACCAACATCATTACCAGGCTAAATCATTTTGTCAATTAAATCTTGACGTTTTATAGACTACCATACAAATTAAATAAAAACTAAAAAAAAGAGGGCGGGCCCGGGGTGGGGGCGGGGGCGGGGGTGGTGAGGCCATAGACTCGACAGTAATTACTGTTGGATTTATGGTGTCACAAACGTCGGAGGGATCATAAACAAGTGTGTCACCAGCAGCAGGAACCACCGCGCGTCACATGATCCCGCCAATTAAAAGACCATTCAGACAAATGTGGATGCGCGAGCGGGTGACCCAGAGAAACCCTCCTGCTCTCGTTGTTCTGGATGTCACTTGTGTGTCACCTGTATTTATTACCCGCGCCAGCAGTGACTGGTCGGCCAAGTCCACACCCGCTGCCCTTAAACGTCCATAAACGTAAATAATTGACAGACTGGCTTATGTAACAAAGAACATTTTCACTTTCCCCTCTTAGGGCACCGACCTATTGAGCAACAGCTCAGCTCCTAATCATAAACGACGGTTTCCAATATTAACCTATATAACCAACTATAAACATTGGACCGCGGCGGCGGCGTGCGGGACGGCTGCATGTGCGCCAATTTGACTGTGTGTGTTTTACAGCAGCTGCAGGGCGGTTAAATCATATTGTGTAATATTAGAAAGCAGGAACAGCGGTTGGAGGAGGCCTTGGCACGGACGCGGCTCATCATGACCAGGCTGCCAACGACGCGGCGCTGGAACGTAGATGTTGATCATATTTTTAAACCGGTGACGTCAAACCCTGAAACTGGGCTGACAGAACAAACGTCTCTTCCCCGAAGCTCAGATTCCTGTTTTTGATTGTGCTGCACAGAATATTCATCAAAAAAAAAAGAGAGAGAAAAAACATTCCCCTCTAATGAAGTCTATAAGATTTATGAATGCAGCGTAAACATCTGTCACAGCGTGAACAGAACAACCGCTGCCGAGCACAACTGGCTGATCGGACAGGGCCGCCCTCGCATCATTCGTGACGCCTCACCCCTGGCTTGTTGCTTTTAGCATCGAGCTAACATTAGCACCGACTGATGCTTAAACTGAATCACTGTCACTCAACAGCAGTCACTTTTTATTTAGCAAATTATTTTTGCAGACTGTTCAGCAGTCTGGCAGGAAGTCCTCTGTGCCCTATAGGGGCTCCATCACAGGTGTGTCAATGTTCCCACATCAGTAACAGGTGGGATTACTCATGTAATCTAACCACTGTTTATGCAGACTGCAGATTACCTGGGACTGTTCCTCCTGCCGGTGGTCGAGCAACAAATCGGACGTGATCATAGCGTCTGGTTAGCATCACGCTGGCTTTTTTACGCTAGGTTATGCCACGCTAAAAATATGGCTCTCCAGATTTGGGTGGTGAAGTCAGACTTGACGGGTTCACAGGGTCAGTTTTTCACATTTTTCTCACTCAAGATTTGAAGTGAGATTGTGGGAATAAAAAAAAAATTAAAAAAAACGTTTTCAAAAGAAAAAACAAAGATGTAAAAGATGTTTGAGCTTGGTGCCAAAAAAATAAAAGCAGATATTTATGATATACTAACAACAAAATAGTTTTACAATTGAGGAAATCTATGATTACTGTACATTATTTTAGCCAACACTGTTGAAGTTCCAACAGTAAAATGCTGATTTCCTGGAAATAAATCAATTTCTTCAGCTACTGACGATCTCTTCGGTGGGATTTTTGTCAACAACTCCAACCACTCTCATTATTGCACACTTGCTTATTTCATTTTGATTAAATGTTTTTGGTTATATGTGACCAAAGACAAAATTGTTTAATGGGACGGCGATTAAATGGGGTTAAGACCCTGGGTCCCTCACCTGCATCGCGAGCTTTACCTCCTTTCTCGATGTCTAACTTTAGCTTAAAAGTTAAATTCGGTCTAGACATCTCTATGACGACCAAAGCAACATGGGCCTTTAATGTGGAGAAAGTGTTTCAACCAGAGTTATGAAGAGCACAAAAACAGTGAGCACAGCCTGCACAGAGGAACAAGATACACTCTTCACCCACCCCCAACCCCACCTTTGTTGTTGCCATGAGGACCCAGTCAGGAGAGGACAACGCTAACAACCAACAACGTCAGCTCTGCATCGAAACTCCCCTGAGGGAGGTTTGGAGCAGCGACAGTGTTCAAGTATTATGTTTGTGTAGGACTCAATAACCCCACCGTGCAACTCCCTAGAAGGTGCGTTTACCGAACTGCCGCACGCCTTACAATTATGACCCTTTCGGTAACCACAGTAACCTGTCACTTGCTGATGTCAGTGTGTCTGTCAAACCGCCCGTCTAGCATGTATGTAAATTGTCCATCATACTGAAGACAGTGGAGTTTTTGACACCGTTGAGGAGGCATTGCCAGGCCCTGATGTCCGCCTCCACCAGACGGGGCAGCTTGTCCTCAATCACATCACAGATATCCAGCTTCTACGGCACATTCCCCTGGCTAACAGGCTTGCGCCTACTGAACAGTTCCAGGAACCAGTCGGGCCAGGAGGCGACGACATGGGGCAATACCCATGGCAAGGAACAAGTCCTCAGAGTGGTGCACATTGCTGCTTCTATCCGACAGAGAGGATTGTTCAGGGTTGACATGTTGGCCCCTGTGGCCATGAGGAGGGGTTGAGAGCTGTGACCACGCAGCATGTGTAGAGCTTGAATGAAGAGAGGAACGACAGCAGAACACAGTCTGGCTCTGGTGAAACGCTCTCCCCGAGTTGGTTACGTGATGTTTTCTCTATTAACTGGACAACTGGTCCCTCCAAACCCCCGAAATCACACAGCCTCGCCAGCTCACGTAATGCTGATACACAGTCTGACCCTGTTCCAGGTCCTCTTACAAAACTCGACAGTGCATCTGCCGGCTTCTTCCGGAGCTGAAGTTAGCCTTCGTGGCTGTGACACTTATCCGAGAAAGTGAGCAGGGCGAAGATTTACTATCCCTTCTGCTTGGGACAATGACACCAGAGCCTCCGCTAGGCCCGTGTGCACCAAAGCCAGCAAGTAATTCTCAAACAATGCCGGCCACCGATCCCAGGGAACAACTGGATCACCAGTAACAGGCAGAAGAGGAGCGCAGACATCCTCAATTGTTTGTGTAGGAATCAACAACCACATCCTGTGGCTTCCTTGAAGTTGCGTGCACTTTACATTTACAACCTCTGCTGTGAACCAATTAGCAAGAAAGTCAAAGTAACCTTCCCCGTCGTGGATAACATGACAGGGTCCAACAGGACATAAACAACACAAAACTGAACAGTTCAGACCCAGGGTCAAGATTAAAGAAGACAATACAGCCACCAAAACAGAGAGGAGACTCCAACTTGGCTCCTTTCAAACCAGCTACTGTTAGCAGAGTTAGCAAAAATCAGGTGTCCGGATATTTAATAGGATTATGAGTATGTGTGGAAAAAAATTGATAAACATGCTGTGTTGAGCAGGTGCTGGAACTACAAGCTACAAGTAAAACTGGTTGAAACTGTTCTTTTCCAGAAACGTGTTGTGGACACATGGTGTTGGGAAAAAAGCCGCTGTTGGATGTTCACGTACACTTCTGCTAAGGTTCACAATAACAGGCCGGGGGTGATTGATGCTGACAAGCCCTGGCTTTTTATGGATGCTAATGGTGCTGCGTGTGTTTGCCGCTGCCACCTGGCCCCATGCCCCTGCTGTCGCTGCTGCCTTGGTCCATAGTCACAGGCTCTGTGTCTCTGTCTCCGTAGCAACCAGAGGCCTGTTTAACCAGGTAAACACATCTTAGAAAATCTTGTTTAATGTTGAGATCATTTACTGATGGTTAGATTTTAACCACATTAGCTTTTGCGGCCGCTGCAACATCTGAATTAAAGCTAGTTAGCTTCATTAGCCGTTTTTCACAGCCCGACTGGCAGGACTACCCTTGTTTATTTCAGGCTGCATGTAAACAGAGCATATCTGTATGGCTCCTTGATTAAATGCCGACTCCCAGGACACCCATTCAGGTCCCCTGCAGGTCTCACCCAGGACCACAATCCAGGGAGTCCTTTAGAAGCTCCTTTAGAGTGGGAGGCATCCCAAAGGCGGTAGCTATAGTAAACATGCTGGTCTGAGCAACACGCAGGCTCATCAGTGTGTTTACCGCAGAACCTAAAGACAGACAAGTGTCGCCGAGATACCACATTAGTTTGTAGTTCTGTCCCTGCAGAGTTCTGGAGGTTCTCTTGGTGAGAAGACACAGGAGAGGAACCAGCAAAACTTTAGATGTTGGTGATTTTAACTTACTAAACTTGTAGAGACCGTGATGCTAAGACTAGCGCTGCAGTCCTGCTAAAGCTATTTAGTCCTGGATCTTCTCTGGCGTTGGTGCCTCAAATCTCTAAATTCGCCAACGCCTGATCTCCAAAGACAAATCAAAGAAGTAATTTAATCTGAAAGCGATGGAGCTGGATGATGCGATTAAAGGAGGAAGGAGGACACGGAGCTTTTCATGCACATCTAATCAGGATGGCCGTTATCGGGAGCGGCCCGAGATGCATCCTGAGATAAGGGGGAGAGGAAAGAGCTCCTCTTATTCTGCCATCAATAGAGCCGTTTGTTTCTTCAGCTGAGAACCCACTTCCATGTGCCGTTCACACACTCGGGGAGCGTCCAGGCTTCGTGTGGCCTCAGATTATATAATCTGCGAAGGGCTCCAGATCAGCCGCTCAAATGTTCTCCCAGTAATCACCGGTTTGGATCCAGCTGCCAGGGTGTTTCAGACAATCGTTAAAAATGATAAAGGTCATCATCGTGAGGGCACCGTCTGCATTTTTGCCACCTTCTGCCACTTTAATCAAACAATCTGGATAATCCAATCAGAATAAAGCCCAATAAGTGATCGGCAGTGGGCCCGGTCGGACCGCCACAGAGGTCCGTGTGGGCTGACGCGTGGACAGTTCCTGGTGCTGCCGCCGGCTCATTCACAAATGGATGAACGCGTGGAGAACTTGATGTAAACTGGTTTCCTGTGTCTTTCACCGGAGCGGAGGCGCCGCTGTGACCCCTTTTAAAACACAAACACCTTTTTCCTCCGTCAGGTTGGAAACTATTTTGGATTGAATGTTCTTTGCGAGCAGGCAGCTATTTCAGCATGTTTATGGAAATTACCCAGCAGGCATCTGTCATCCTTTTGTCCAGTCTGACACAGGCTGGTTGTACTTTTCCACTGGTCCTGACACCGCTCCGTAACCGTGGAGACAGACCTCAAAAACCACCTGATGCGAAATCTCTTAATCTGAGCATTAGGTGGACATCAGGATCATCGGTGCAGCTTCTCAGCTGCCCGATGGAAGACTTACATTTAGAGAATTTATTTATTTATTTATTTTATTTATTTATTTATTTCCTGACCTTTACCTAAATTCAGAGAGAAACACATCCAGCACAAGTTGGGTTGTTCATGGAAACCTGATCCAAAAGGCTGTAATCCAACAAAATTTGGCCATAAATCATAAAAATATCCTCATTAAGGAAAAAAAACAAAACAATTACACACATTTTGAATGTACAGAATAGAAACTTTACTCCACTTTAATGCCTTGACGGCCTTTTTTGAGGCCTTTCAGGAGCAAAACAAAAGGCTTCTTATCTTTTAATTTCACTCAAAAAGGTGTTAATAATTGGATTTAAACATTTAATATCCTGCTGCTCCTACCCTTGCTAGACAACCACACTCTGAATCAGTCTGAATTCACATTGACGTTTCTTCTGTTAAACGAGAACAGAGAAACTCCCGAACTCCCGGCACCACCCGGACCTCCTGAACCATGACCGCCTGTGAACTGCCGAGCCTCTCAGCCTGAAGACGCCTTTCTTTCCTTTTTAATCGATGAGAAACTCGATCTTTCCTCCATCTGTGGCCTGCACTTATGTGACATGCGATAGTTACCCCGGACACGCCCTCGCGGCTCGGTCAAAGCGGCGACGGCGGTGGGAGGCTTTGGGAAAATGTGGGCTCGCACAACGCTTCTCAGTTTAGGAATGACCCCGAGAGCCCCCAGGGGCGCGCACGTGAAGGCTCTCGTGTGCATGATTCCGCAACAGCAGAAGCATCGGTGCTTAAGAACATTCCAACGATAACCACGAGATGCACGGACAGAAGCTACGAGCTCCCTGTGGCGAACACAGCAGCAGCTATTACACCTGTTATAAACACGGCATCGTGTTATTACGCCCCACAGCGGGACCCAGAGAGCTGCGGCGACTTATGCCATGACGAGAAGCAGGAAACGTGCGTTAGCGCCGCGCTCTGCGTGTGAAACGGCTCCAGCAGGACACAAAGTGTATTTCGGAACGCCGCGACGGGGTCTCGGGTTGCAGCGCAGTTGTCCTGCCCTTCCTGCAGCAACAGCGGTTAAAATATTCCTCTGGAATCTTTGGACGACACTGGAAACGGGTCAGAGGACTCTAAAAACAGACCCAGGCCCGAAAGTCATTGTCTCCCGAATGTCACACCCATTTTTTCCCCTCGGCCACAGCTGTTTCACACGGGCAGCTTGACAACTGGCCGGAGGGGAACGTGGATGTTGCGGAGGTCAGGGCAGCGCTGAAGAAGTGTGGGAAATCCCAGGGCGGGATGCTCTGGAAGTGACAAGCCAGAGAAAAAGAACCTGTTAACGCGGGCGGGAATAATGGGAATTTGGGTCCTCTTATCTGCACACGCTTTATTTTAAAAGAAGGGTGTTAAGAGTGGGGGGAAACCAAAGGAATTCTTTAAAACACTTCCACACGCAACAGTTCCCCTCCTGCCTCGCGAGGTGGAGGTTCAGCAGAAGAGAAACCAGGGCGGTGAAGAGGGGGCAGCACGCGCCCCCGCCGCCACGTTTGTTTGGGCCGCTCGTCCGTCGACCGCCCGGGGCCTTGACTCTTCCCGACTGTTTCCGCGGTGAACAGCTGGGATCTAAATATACACGCCGGGACTTCCTAACTTCAGGAAAAAGTCAGCAGCGAGCTCACGACTCCGATCCTCCCGCACGTTTCCTGAAAGAGCAAAACCCCCAAAACAGCAGCAGCATGTGGAGGTCAAACGGGGTCAAAACCATTTGGCTTCACCGGTTCGTTTCCATATTATCAATTAAGTGGCATCTTAAAAACACACTGGAGACCCCCCTGCCGACCCCCCCGCCCCCGCAGCGATACATGCAGCTGTCTGACCGACATTCCCACGCACAATTAACTCTTCCACACAGACAGATAATAAACGGACTCATTTGTATTATATTACATTTATTTTTTTCACTACAGAAACATTTCTGATGCCGGTAAAAGAATTTCTGCAGCGTCAGGATGTAAAGGGATTAAACGGCGACGGAGAGCCGGATTACGTTGGACCAGCCCGGGTTCTGATGCATTTAAGATCATTTATCGTTAGATTTATCGTTAATTATACTGTACGTGCACTCGCTCGCCAGGTGTCCGTTATTGCCGCGGTGTCAGCCCAGAGACCCCTGGAGAGGTGTCACTGCGACGTGTTCTCCGGGACCAGAGAACAATAGGCGGAACCGGCTGCCGTGGGAGCTGCTGTAACTCAGCGGTCGGGCTGTTTACAGGCGGCCGGACGGACGCCGCTCTGCGTCAGCGTTTACGGGTCGACCTTCGCGCCAGGTTTCAGCATAAGATTAATTAAAGGGTCCAAATTTCCTGATCTCATTCGCCAGCTCAGCTTATTTGTTCTGGATTCCTCCAAGAGTTCCGCTGACAATAGGACACTTTCGGATTCTGCGGCTCTTCTCAGAAGCCCCGGGCGTCATTGCGAAACTCCCATGATTCATAGCGGCTCGACCTCTGTGTTGGGGTACAAGCGTGAGGATGCAGCTGTCCCCGTTTAAATAATAAATATTGTTCCACCTTTGTCCCCGCAGGGTCGTCGCAAATAGAGTTTCTTTAAAAACAGTCTCGTCTTCTGCAGCTCCGGTTACCGTCGCTACCGTAGCCGCCGCTCGGATGCCGATACGGGGATTTGTGACACATTTTTTCGACGTCTGCAGGAACCTTTTGGGGGCGGCAACACGCCAGCGGGATCAGATTTAAACGCTTCACCCCTCGTGCCTCTGTTTTTATGTGGGGACGTCGACAAATGTCACGTCAGCCACGCGGAGGTGATTACGAGCACCGATCTCAGCCGCGATCCGCTTTCAGGCTGTGAGCGTAAACAAGGCCGCGGCGGACACAACAACATCCGACCATTGAGACGGGAACAATCAGAGTCGGATCATGTCATCGCAATAAACATCTACTGTGGGCTCAGGATCAGGCCTGATTTTGAATATTTAATTGGAAATGCTAAGTCATTTAGCGTAGCAGTGCCCAAATCCAATCCTCAAAGGCCGCAGGAGAGCCGGGTTTTCCGTCCTACCAGGTAGACATCGCTTTTACCTGGGATCCCTCTTTCCTTGGCCTGGTAGGACAGAAAACCCGGCTCACTAAACCCTGTTCATGGTTGTGTTGCTAATGGCGTGCGTCAGACCAGCGTCTCGCCCTGAAAACTAGGCTGATTTGTTACCGGAGGGAGGACACGTCCTGTTGAAATCTGTGGACATTCTCTCTAAAAATAAAGCAACAGCGGATCCGTCCTGCCACTGAACTGGTCGTGAGAGGATGTTGCAAAAGTATTGCAGCGACATTTGTGCCGACCGTTCGCACCAACGACCACGTTCGGCTCAGTTTAATGACATATCCTGAAAATGTTTACACCAAAGCTACACTCAAACTCACAATTCAGACTTTTGACTCCTTAAAAACGCGTCGATTAAACTGTTTTTAGTCATTCTTGATTTTTTTTTTCCTGCTTGCAGAAACACTCGGATGAGACAACAGGAAAGAGTCAAAAGTAGAAATTGTTCTGGTGTTTCCAGTAATAAATTTCATAATTGGGGGGAAAAAAACAAAAACGTTAATTCACCAGCGAATTACATCCGGCACACGTTCAAGTACAAATGTCTAAAGTCCAACTGTAATTTATGCTCGGCCCCCCAGAACTGCCACCCTTCAGAGTTATACCAGTATGACCCAGACTTTAATGGCTTCTGGGGCAGTTTATCCCGGTGGGGGTCTCCCGGGGTGACCAGGTCAAAAGTCAGGAAGTGGGACAATAGGGAAGGGGGACAAACAAGGACCCTGGATCATCTGCCATGTAATGTAGCACCATTGTCTCCGTAATAATAAGGACATTTAATTCATATGGTACAAATATTGTGCGTCAGGAACCTGCTGTCACGGGCCGAAACATTGACACTTGCTAGGAAACTGTGATCGCAAAGCTTCGGTTTTAACTGCGGATTAAAGCGGACAAAGATGGACTCATCTTTCATTGTTGCAGTTCGCAGGGATACGAGCGCGGGCAGAGGCATGATGGGATGCCCTCTCCAGGGTCTAAATTTAAAGGTTCTATTTTATCTCGGACAACGGGAAAATAAAAAAAAACGCGGCAACATGATCAGCTAGCATTTTCCACGTGGAAAAAATTTCGCAGACCCAAATTAGCGACGGGGAGGGAAAAAAATACGCAATCTGCTTTTCATCGGGAACGTCCCTTTGATGACCCGGTTTTACGCCCCGGTGCAATTGTGCAGTGTTGAGTTACAGGAGCAGAAGGACGGGTGGAAAGAGGGATAAGCCCTCGACATCGATCCACTTGTTCACCACAAGCTACATAATTCCATCTTTTCTCACTTCAACCAAACAATTCGGTCCTTAATCTGGACTAAAAGGGCCAATCAGAGATCAGAATGTTTCTTTTCTTTGATGTTCTGGTCACTCCAGGCCTCTGAATATTAACCCTCTTTTAATCTACAGCAGTTAGCATGCGGGGGAAGAGGGCATGGGGGGGTGGGAGGGACGTGCGGTCACGCTTCTATATGAATCCTACAAAGGAAAACTCGTGCAGACAACTCGTGCGCACATCAACACTTAAGTATAGAATCGGACTTTTAACGGGAGCCCGGCGACCCACTTCAGCAGGTGTCACGCTGTTACCGGGTAGAGTTCCAGCCTCAAAACAAAGCGATTTGATGGGCAGTTGTGCAGCCGAGTTAATCCCCACATTCTGCAGGAGCGGCCCCACAGCCAGCGTGTGTGTGTGGGGGGGGGGGCCACTTGTAAACGTGTCCACGTGAAGGTCAACAATGCTGACGATGCCGGACCGTCGGCCAGCTGTACGGTATTAAAGGAGCGCTAACATATTTGTGACATTCAGACAGGGTCCTGACTGGAAACCAGCGGGGAACACTTTCGCTGCATTTTGGAGATTAACAACCAGAGTCTATTTTATACACTGATAAATCGCTACCGTGTGGGGGCGGTGTGACATTTTTCTGCTGATCCTATCGTGGCGATATTTCACTGATATTGAACAGATGCTTGAAATCCAACACTTACAGTAGATTACAACTTAATCTGCTCATTGTTGGGTAGCAGAGTTGACAGAGCGGAACTGCACTACCACGTTTTACCACTAGAGGCTCAAAACAACCAATTAAGTCATTTAAAATAATAACACAGATTTTATTATGTTGAAGTTAATCCTTCATATAATGTCAAGCCACGCGCATGATATTAAATAGTAAAGTTATGTGAGAACTCGTCTTTTTTAGGTCATTTAGTTCAATTTAGTTTAAAAGTGATGACCTTGCAGCAATAAGTATATAAATATTTAATCTTATACAAATTTGCCCATCTGCAACATTAGAAGTTATTATTAAATTATCCCTAATGGGGAACTAAACAGGATAATCGGATTTATGCTGCAGATGCGCGCAAATTGTCAAATATTAGAAGCCGACTATTAACTGAGCTGTTTCCGGTGGAGACTTTGGCGTCTCCCGTCACTTCCGGAAGTCTTTGGGCCACGGAAGAGCAGCAGCAGCCGGTCGGAGTGTCGGACAGGCGGCGCGAAGCAGGAAGCTCCGAAAACTATACATTCTTCCCCCATAAATCGGGTAAATAGTGAAAGTAGCATCAACTTTCCCAGGTATCTACCTGTCAATAAACCATAAAGGGGGCGGGGCAGACGCAGTTAAAAAGCCCGCCAGTCCAAAGGGTGCGTTTGATTAGCTTCACAGCGTCTCCAGGCGGAGAGGAGCCGATAATTTGAGACCTTGTACTAAAAACAAACCAAAACATAAATCTTGGGCTCGTGTGACTGCGACTTTGACGAGTTAGAATGATTTTAAAATGGGAGCAGTTTTTAATTTGCTATTATTTTAATAATAACAGTGGTCTTGCCCAGGTATTGCCCCGGCTGTCCCTACTGAACGATGAGGAATAGTGGAAGAGATGGCAGCTGGAACGAAGCCTGTTATCAACAGTTGACCCACTCTGCCAAACAGCCATGTGGTTGTCAACGGCGACGTTGGGCGTCACGTGAAGGGCGACATCCGCCTGCACATGTCTGACCCACTGAAAGTAACTCTGTGGTATCCAAAAATGTGAAGGCAAATCCCCTGTTCAGCCCCTTGCTGTCAGACTGCAGTAGCGCTCATAAGCCCCTCCCCCACCGCAATGATATAAAGTGATGCTTAAAGTTGGATGTTCCTCCGATGTGTCTCACCTGGGGAGGTCCCACCATCCTGCAGGACTAATATTCATGCTACACGGGCCCCTATTGTGTGTGTGTGTGTGTGTGTGTGTGTGTGTTGAAAGACATGTTTTCCACAGACGGGCCTCGTCACTGTGAATCAGAACGACTGTTTTCCTGGAGGCAACTTTAGTTTCCACCTGTTTGTAGCTGCAGGTTCACATGTCAGGAGGCCTCAGTTTCCCTTCATGCTTTGCTCCGCTCGTCTTTCCTTTCTTCTTTGTTGGATCGGGGGTCCGAACAAGGAAGCTTTAGTTGTTGCACCGGATGACCCTGAATGCACCGCTCCCACTTGGCTTATAACTTTAACACTTCTTCTTCCCCTTGACCACAAACGGGACTTGGTGGCTTCCTCTTTGACTTCCTGTGTGTGTGTTTGTGTGTGTGTGTGTGATCAGAGTTCTTATGCAAGCCATCTCTTTAGGGAAACACAGTCCTTGTATTTGGAAAGTGTTTTTATTGAAGGTTTTTGTTAAATATATGAGATTTCTGGCATGCATGATTATTTTTTAATGAGCACCATCCTGCTTCGGATGTAAATCAGGATGTGTTTAATTGTTTTTGGTCATTTTCTTTAGGATCCTTAACAAAAGACAGTTATCATCACACAGTGTGATTGTAGCTGTGTTTGTCACTTCGCTGACCTCATGATTGTTTCCCGACCCCCTCTGTCATGGACGCATGAGGCCGAAGAAGAGCAGGAAATGGGGCATATTCTCGGATTTTATCACTTATTACAGGGAATTCCCTCTTCCATAACTTCCCAATGTGAGTCAGATGACAGCTGACCTCAGATTTTTGATTCAAAAAGACAACAGGAATATTCCTCAGCCTGATTCACGGCTTTCTGGAGCAGGAAAACACCTCTGGGATTGGAGGGGGGGTCAAGAGGATGTTGTTGGAGTGTTGGATCCTGTTTTCTTCCTTTTTCCTGACAAGTTGCAGGTGCAAAAGCAGCCCCCCCCTACCCACACACACACACACACCACCCCCTCTGCCCCCAACTAAACCAGTTCATTGTCACAGACTGAACCATTGTCAGCCACAGGGGTGAAGGACAACAGAAGAGATTAAAATTTAAAGTTCAGGCAGGTTTGTGGGGAAATAAAGGGTCACTACACCTTTTCAGCCGACGCCACGGTTACCGCATCGCTGAATTTGTCTTTAAAGAAAAGTGGTACCTTTAAATCATCACAATAGGTGTGCGTGTCCCAGCAGACAGCATCAGCAGTAAACGTTGATCTAGTTAGCATGCTAGGCTAATGTGCACAAAGTTCCCACCTAAAAGTCTGTGGGAGCCTCTTGACTTCTGTCAACACGTGTTAAAACGCAGGGCGGCGGGGAGGCCCGATGAGAAGAACAACAACGCGTGACGTCGCAGCATTTTCCACTTTCTAAGAACGCAGGATGAAGTTTTCCAAAATGGAGGACGAAGAGTCTTGAGAGGTGACAGGAAGGAAGTGGAAGAGCAGCAAAACTAAAAATAATCACCTCCAAACTTGAAAGTCTGGGCGGAGGAAGTCACATCATGGTTGCTGGGATGTGCGTCAAAACACACGGAGCAGGTGGTGTGTGTGTGTGTGTGTTGTGACCAGACAGTTTATGTTTTGCCTCTTTTGTTTTGCCCGACACTCTCTCATCTTCCGCCTGTGTCCAGTAGATGTTGTCGTTTTATTTTTATCTTTTTTTCCCCCGCAACATCCTCAAACGGTACGTGTCCGGAAGTTCGGCGGGTCCACTTCCCTAAGCTAGCTGCCTCGTAGCGGCTGAGCTACGCGACTGTCCCCAGTCAACCTTCTGTGAGTGTTCAAATCAATCAAGTTTAAGTTAGTCGAGTTAAGCTTATTAAGCTAGTGATAAATCCTGACCGATTATCAGGATAATAGCCACCCAGTTAGCGTAAAGGGACGATTCCCGGTTACACGTGAGGCCTCTCGTGTTACCTGCTGTTCGCTATAGAGACCGGAGAAGCTGTAGGATTAAAAAATGGAGGCTGAGCATGTGTAAAAATACATTTTTGTTTATTTCCATCATGAATTGCGCACGATCAGTTTGAGCAACCTTTTTTTTTTTTTTAATAGAAATTCACTGAGCTCTACGTGAACAGTCATCAGTCTTTAGCAGAGGCTTTACAGATGTGTTAATGCAGAGACACCCCCCCAACACACACACACACACACACGCACACAACCAGTGAAAACAGGTGAACTCAGCAGGTGAGACGTAAACATACTGGCAGACGGGAAGTCCAAAACAAAGGCCGTCACATCAGAGGCTGATGCAGCACGGAGGGCAACGGTCAAGGTCATCATTTCCCCGGGAAGAGCGGAGCAAAGACAGGCGCTCTTTCCCGATTAATTTTTTTTTTTTTTTTTTAAAGAACGGATGAGTCATGTGACAGGAAGAAACAATCTGAAAATATCAAATGCAAAAGTGACACGTCCAGATTTAGTGGGACAGGACGCGTGAAGGGCTCCCGGCACAGCTGGACAGGAACCAAGTCATTGTCGCGTTACTGTTGAGTTTCATCATCATTTGTTCTGCTGTAAATGAAATAAATATTAAATGGCGACGCGGCTTCGCAGAGGCGTCACGTGTCTGTTAAGAACTCTCCGAGTTGGAAAAGAGTTTTGGACAGAATCTCATTCTGTAGAAATTCTTGTCCTTATCAAGACTTTTCACCAGCGTCGCTATTTCCATTCCTCTGCTGCCCCCCTGTGGAGGAAAAAATAAATACAACAAGCGACGCCTTCACGGGAATCCGGATTACGTGACACTCCCGCCGGATTACGTTTTAGAATCCAAAAGTAAGGAGATGATGAAACCCCGCCCTCCCGCCACAGGTCAGACCGTGAAGGCAACACGGGAGAGCAACAAACAGGAAACAGCAAGCTCAAACAGGAAGCGGGACACCTGCGTCATTCCTGCTCCAACGTGTTTCATCTCACAGAGGCACAAAGAAGGCAAACACACACACTGACACACACCTCTCTGCTGATCGATCAAGTTTTCTGAGAGAAAACAGCAGTTTGAAATAAATAAGAAATAAACTGCAAAAAAAATCTGATCGTGAATTATAATAATTACAATAATCTTAATAATAATAATAATAATATCCAGTCCTTTTCATGATAAACAGTGAGTAAAGAGGCTCCTGATTGGCTCAGAACGAATTCACCGCTGTACAACGTGACATGGACACACACACTCACACACACACACCTTGCACTCATGTGTGTGTGCGTGTGTGTGATGCTGGGCTGCGCGACTGATCTGTTTCATTTCCATTTTTGCTAATTCGTTCACGCAGCAGGAAAATCACAGCTTTTATTTTTAATCCAGGGGAAAAAAATGCCCATAAGGGGAAAATAAAAGTCTGATTCTGGGGAAAACCCGGGCCGCTGCGGGAACCCGAATTTGCTTAGCATCCGCTCCGGATCACATGTTTGAAGCCGTTTACGGCCTGAAAATGTTCTGGTCGGGTTGGATCAGCAGCCCAACACGCACGCTCGCACGCACACGTGCGCGCAGAGCCCAGAAACCTCAGATTCGATGGGTTTAAACAGCTGTAGGCGGCGGATCACCTGTGCATGCAGTCACTGGATAAATGTACATGGAGATTACACAGCGCTCGTTTAGTCGCGCACGTCTATAGAATCTGAACCTTCTGAGTTTCAACATAATAACTTCTTTAAAAACTTCTGTGAACCCACGCGGTCACCTGATGCATCGAAGCCGAGGTCGCGTTTTCTGCATCCGACTTCCTAAATTATCCCAGGTCCGGTGTGGACGCCTCCCCCTCCTGCTTCCTCACCCTCTGGAGGAGAGGGAGGGAGGGGGCGCGGAGTCCTGCGGGTCGGATTGGTGAATCTGTTTGGCTCCTCCCTCCCCTCGTGTCCTCTGGCGGGCCCTCAGTCCCCCAGGATGACCTGGACAAAGCTCGCCACGTCCGTTTCTTTGGTGTCGTGGGAGGTGAAGAAAGGATGTTGCTGCGGAGGAGACGGATCGGTTCAGAAAGTTCTCCAATATCCTGGTAGGCCTAACAAATCTGTGCTCCTGTTTCATAAATATTTGATACAATATCCCAGTAGTGACATTAAAGCCCCATTTCTAAAAACAAGCGCGCATTTAACGTTCTTATCTGATGTTTTCAGGCGGAAACTTCGCCAGTAACTGTGCTTCTGCTGCCCCCTATCGGTCACTAACATCATTACACCAACGTTATTGATTTCTTTACTGAGCTACTTTATATTTCTATTGTATGTTTTTAAAAACATTTTAAATGGTCCTTTCTTTCATTAATGCTCAATTTCCCCCCTGTTTAAAGCTGCCAGACATCAAAGCCACTCACCATCAGTTCTGTGTAAGTCGGACGCTCTTTGGAAACTTTCTTCAAACTGCAAAAAACGCAGAAAAGCGAACAGAAACTTAAACCTTTCCGGAGATTTTCCGGGTGAAAAAGCAGCAGGAGGATAGAAAGGCCCACCACTGAGAGCTGAAGTCCACAAACTCGGGGGAGAACTGGCCGGCGGGAAGTTGAGGCGAAGGCTCCTCCACCACCTGCTTCAGCTGCTGGAACGGCGTCCCCCACGAGTCGTACGGGAAACGCAGGATGGCGAGCTCGATCTGGGACGAGAAGAGGGAGAACAACTCACTGGTTAAAGGGACTTTTACCGTGAGCGACAGCGACGGGACGACGCTTCATTCACCATGGTGATTCCTAAACTCCAGATGTCGGATTTGACGTTGTAGCCTTTCTGGTTCGTCTCCGGGTTGATTCTCTCCGGCTGTGGGACACGCGGACGAGGTGGCGTCAAAGGTCTTACACACAAATGCAACTTTACTCCGTCAATGCTAACAGGCTAGCCTGTTTCTACTCTCTTAGCATCGTCTACGGCCCCTGAAGCTAACGCCTCTGCTGCCCCCTGGTGGCTGCAGCGCCGCTCAATTCTGCCGACCTGGACGGAACGATTGGTTACCGCCATGTAGGGTTTGCAGCCAGCGTCCATGGTCTTCGCCACCGAGTCCACCAGGTAGCCGCTGATGCCGAAGTCGCACATCTTCACCTGACCCTGAGTGTTGATCAGCACGTTGGACGGTTTCACATCTGTGGCGACAGAGACGGGAGAAGCTCGTCAGCAGCTGAAGGAGCCGTCGCAGAGGCGGAAGCGAGCCGCGGCGCCGTCACCTCGATGGATGACCTGCAGGTTGCTGTGCAGATGCTCCAGAGCTTTGACGATCTGTAAACAAGAGGAACATTGTTAAGGCGCCGCCAGCTGACGGGAAACGCTGCTTCCGAGTGCCACGCCCACCGAAACGGCGATCTTTCCTAGGATGTCCTCGGGGATGGTCAGGCCCTTCTCAATCACCTGCTTGTAGAACTTGTCCAGGGACGTGTCCATCAGCTCCATGCAGATCCACACATCGCCCTGGCAACGCAGATTTTGGAAGAGGTCAGGCCAGAAAAGACGGCCGAAAAAAAAACAACCCCGGAATAACCAGGATGCCTGGCAGACAGACAGGAAGTAGCTGATTTTCTCCAGTTTAGTCGGGACTGAGTGTCTCAGGATGTCAGACGGACCCTCAAATACCAACTCAGCTGAGCTTCACCGGCAGAAATACCACAAATACCCAAGTAAACACAGTTTACTACTGTAGCATCACCTATAAACCAGCGGCTATAGATTATAAGCCTCATTTTTACTGTGTCACACATTTGAATCAAGAGATTTGTAGTCTGCAACTTCTAAAATCTTCCATCAGAGGCTATCAACTGCCATCAGAAGCTAACAGCTGCCATCAGAAGCTACCGGCTGCCATTAGAAGCTACCAACTGCCATCAGAAGCTACCAACTGCCATCAGAAGCTACCAGCTGCCATTAGAAGCTACCAACTGCCATCAGAAGCTACCGGCTGCCATCAGAAGCTACCGGCTGCCATCAGAAGCTACCGGCTGCCATCAGAAGCTACCGGCTGCCATCAGAAGCTACCGGCTGCCATCAGAAGCTACCGGCTGCCATCAGAAGCTACCAACTGCCATCAGAAGCTACCAGCTGCCATCAGAAGCTACCAACTGCCATCAGAAGCTACCAGCTGCCATCAGAAGCTATCGGCTGCCATCAGAAGCTACCAGCTGCCATCAGAAGCTACCAACTGCCATCAGAAGCTACCAACTGCCATCAGAAGCTATCGGCTGCCATCAGAAGCTACCGGCTGCCATCAGAAGCTATCGGCTGCCATCAGAAGCTACCGGCTGCCATCAGAAGCTACCAACTGCCATCAGAAGCTATCGGCTGCCATCAGAAGCTACCGGCTGCCATCAGAAGCTATCGGCTGCCATCAGAAGCTACCAGCTGCCATCAGAAGCTACCAACTGCCATCAGAAGCTACCAACTGCCATCAGAAGCTATCGGCTGCCATCAGAAGCTACCAACTGCCATCAGAAGCTATCGGCTGCCATCAGAAGCTACCAGCTGCCATCAGAAGCTACCAACTGCCATCAGAAGCTATCGGCTGCCATCAGAAGCTACCAACTGCCATCAGAAGCTATCGGCTGCCATCAGAAGCTACCAGCTGCCATTAGAAGCTACCAACTGCCATCAGAAGCTACCGGCTGCCATCAGAAGCTACCAACTGCCATCAGAAGCTATCGGCTGCCATCAGAAGCTACCAGCTGCCATTAGAAGCTACCAACTGCCATCAGAAGCTACCGGCTGCCATCAGAAGCTACCAACTGCCATCAGAAGCTATCGGCTGCCATCAGAAGCTACCAGCTGCCATTAGAAGCTACCAACTGCCATCAGAAGCTACCAGCTGCCATCAGAAGCTATCGGCTGCCATCAGAAGCTACCAGCTGCCATTAGAAGCTACCAGCTGCCACCATCAGTTACCTCTCTGAAAAGGGCTCCGTAGAAGGTGACGGTGTAGAAACAGTCCACCGTCCTCATGGAGATGTCCAGGTCCATCAGCAGCCTCTTCTGCTCCTGCGTGTTCACCGTCGCCCGGATACGCTGCCGGACGAGAGTCCAGCCGGTTCAGGAGAGTCCAGAACGTTTGAAGCAAACTAGACCCGACCGCCGGCTCACCTTCACCGCCATGATCAGGCTGCTGGGCACGTGCCTCATCTTGTCCACCACCCCGTACGCTCCCCGGCCGAGCTCGGCGATCCGCTCCAGGTCGTCGGCCTTCACCTCGAAATTCTGCTCCACACACAACAGAGGTCGAAAGGTCGTCAGACGCCGCCGAATACATCGCTTTCCTTCCTGTCTCCTCAGAGACCAGGGGGAGCTAACTGGACCAGTGGCGCCCTCTAAAGGCCCGGCGACGCCACTGAGGGCGATTCTGATAACCCGACGTCCTGGGAACGTCTCGGATTAAAGGAGGAAACGCGTTCTCATGGCCGCCGTCGGGGAGACGCCTGAACTCTGATGTTTATCTTCTTCTGGGCTCGAGCTCGGCGGCGTCTCTGCCAACGGAAAATACCACCTATTTGATGAGTTTTAAACAAATATTTTTACAGCCTGCTGGGCAATAAAAGACATTCCAGTCTGTCCACAATCAGAAACATTCAATTCACCCACAACGTGGGGGGGGGGGCAAAGACAGAGAGAGAGAGAGAGAGGGCGAGCGTGGGACTGTACCAAACCAAAAGCAGACGGACGCAAGAGTAAACAGTGAGCAGTTACATAAGAGCGCAGAGAAAACAGGTTTAATCCTTGAATGGGACTGGAAGGGGGGGGCAGGAAAACCAGGTGAGGGTACCTTCTCTCCGATGGTCACACACGCCTTGGAGTCCAGATCCCTGGGGGGTCTGAAACACACAAAGGTGAAAAGCTCCAGCACAAACGGTTCTCAACATTTCTGCAGTGGTTTGATCCACGTTTGACGAAGAGGAAAAAATAATCTGGTTTGTGGCGGCGAAACTGGCGTCGGGTCAGAACGCCCCCTCTGCCGCTGCCGAGCGCCTCCGGACGAAGGCGGGAACGTCGAACGCTTCCGCTTTTGTCCCCCGTTAGCATTCGCATTAGCGACAGTCGGTCCCAACGCCCCTTCGGGAGGCGGCGGGCGGCAGCGGCAGAGGTGACGCAGGTCGGCGGCAGACCTACACGGGGGCCGGGGGCGGCTGCTCGAAGACCTCCTTCGGGAGCTTGAGCGCCGGCTTCTTCTTGGCTGTAAACACACAGAAAAAAAAGAAGCTAGTTATCCTCCCGGCGCTAAACGATACAGCGATCCAACAATATCGATAAACGCATCCGGGTGAGAGACGAATGGACGGGTCGTGATGTTAGCATCTGTATCCAGCCGCTGTGCTAGCAGCTGCGCTAGCTAAAGACCTTCCTAAAAGACCTTCGTCCCCAGACCATTGACCTGATGACCTGACCTGGCCCACGGGTGCAGAAAGTAAGTAAAGAGACAGGTAGCTGCGCTCCGTCGCACGAAACACTGACCCGAGGCCATGCTTCACGCACATGCGCGTGCATGTGCACGCACGCGGCGCTTCCCATGTTTGAACAGTGCAGGGCGTGACGCGTGACGCCTTTTGCTCCCTGCGTCGCCGCTCTGCAAAGCCGCATTGTTGTGCTGAAATGTCAGTTGGAGCCCCTCCCACACGCGCTCACTCGGGCAACAATGGTAATTGGAAACCGGCGCTCTGCTAACAGGTTAACGCTAACAACACGCCGATAAAACGCGGGCCCCCCCACCCCCCCTTCCTCGGTGGCTGAAGCCACGGGGGAGTAGATGTGGCAAAACAAACCCAAGCATGAAGTGTTTCCTGATACTTGTGAGTTTCTTGCACAACTAGAAGCTCCTGGTGAACACACCCAGACTGGGATGACTGGTGACAGCCTGACAGCTGATGGAGACTAGCTTAAGCGCGGTGGATCTCTCCCCCCCCCCCACCCAACAGCCTGTGTCTAACAGCAGCAGCAGCAGGATTCAACATGTGGCTCTTACAAAAACGTTAGCAGCTGCGCTAACATTGCTGTTAGCTCCTGAACCACATTTATGCTATGCTGATATCAGCATTGTTTTCTCCGGGGGCACAGGAGGGACTGTAGAAACACTGCCCCACCCCGACACCGGGGACCAGTTCCACCCTGGAGAAAATAGTCGATGCTCCCGCTGGTTCGTCGCTAGTCGCGATGACTCAGCAAAGTCACGTTAGCCGTTTTTTTTTTTTAAGCTGGTTTATTAAAGTGGCGCTGCTAGCGTTAGCTTTGAGCTTAACTAGCAGGATTACACCTACACAAGCGTCTTTAGCAATGTCAACAATACTATTGAGAGGTTTGCTTCTTTAGCTTTGCCGCGCTGTGGCTAGCCGGCTACCTGGACACTCCCAGACAACAAAGCTTTCTTTTCTCTTTTCAAAGGCCTCATCAAAGGGAACAGGAGCAACGTGATTTTCCTGCTGGGTCTCGTGATTTCTCTGGCGCACGCAAATCTAAAAGAGCCCGAAATGAGAGCGAAGAAACCTGCTGCCGCCGACCGAGACCACGAAACCAGTACAGAGACGAGCCGCTCGGGGGGGGGGGGGGGGGGCGGTGATTATGTAATCACTCCGGATCACCTAATGTTCTGTTCCGAGCGTAAAAAACAAGAACGCGAGCTGTTAGGTCTACCTGCTCCGGGGGTCTAACCTATCCCACACACCCACACGAGGAACCAGTTTGGTACAGACTGGCTCCATCCTGGTAACTGGTTCCAGAGCTCGTTAAGTGTCTCAAGGAGAACCGGGCCGGGAGCAGAACCCTCCGATTCAGGGAACCAGAAACGGAGCAGCAGGGGTTCCACGTTCTCCCCGGACTCTTGTTTTGGTGGAAAATCTCTGGAAGATACCACTGTGGTCCGGGATGGGGGGGGTGTGTTAGAGCTTGATGTTATGGTTCTGGTCCCAGTCCAGGGTTCTGGTTCTGGTTCCTGGCTCATGGCAGATGGTAAGACAGAAGCAGGACCAGGGTGCGTTTGTGCGTCCCAAAAAAGTATCAAAGAACATCTCTTTGATCTTGTTTAAAGCTGGGATCTGCGTTCTGACACGGATCTTGTCAGCGTTCCCGGCGCCCTCCGGCAGAACCGCTCGAACGCACACGTTCCCCCTCGCCGGGGCGGCTGAAGAGACTCGGGTCGGAACGCGTCGTTCCCAGCGTCCTCCGGATCGAGTTGCGCAAGTCGACAACGCAATTCCTTCCTCTATTTCTGCCGAGCTAAGCATCGGACCACGGCGGCCTAACTGGGACCAGCAACGTGCCTCATTCCTGCTGGTGTTCAGCACCAGAATGTTGTAGCCCCCCCTGCCCCCCCAACACCCCCTTGCCCCCCCCCCCCCCCAGGTCCTCAGCAGGCATTTCAGGGGGTTTTAAAAGGGAACAAATCGCTGCAGCACACCAAGGGTTAAACACGCCGCGAGCAGCCACACGAATCCAAACTATTCTGGGGGGGGGGCAGCAAATAAAAAAGTACCCCCCCCCACCCCTCCCAAAGATGGCAGCGTCTCTAAGTTACAGCTGTCAGGAGCTCCTTTGGGAAGCATGGTGTCACCAGCTCACCCTGCACTTCCTGTCACTGCGCCAGTGTCAGACTGCCCCCCCCCCCCCCCCCAGAACAAGAATAACCCCCCCAAGAACAAGAACCACCCCCACAGAGCCTTCGGCTCCAGCTCGTGTGTCCGTCCGCACGTCTGTAGGCAGGACAGATGTTTCCAGCACCTCCCGGCCTTCGCCCCCCCCCCCCCCACGAATGTGGCGTAGCCGAGGCAACAGGAAGTGCTGAGATTCTGGCTGTGGTCAGGATGAGCCAGAAGGTTGTGGGTTCAGCCCCCGGTTAGCACCAACTGTGGTGTCCGTGTGGGGTTCCCCTTCCATTAATACCCCCCACCCACCTCCAGGTCATAGCTCATATGAACAAATTAATTGCCCCACAGGGGCAAATAAAGCTGTTCTTTCTTTTAACAAAACAATGAATCAGTTTGTGTGAACAATTAAGGGAAAATCCTTTACTGGTTCACTGTAAACTGGATGTCTGGTCCACATCCAGGTGCTTGTTCTGCGCACGTGCGCGTGCACGAGGATGACAGCTCGTTATTCGTAAGAACATCGTCGACTGCAGCAACAATTTCTGTTGTCTCTTTCTAATAAAGGAAGGTTCGAGTTGATCCAAAACAGGAAGTTCCTCCATGTTGCCAGGTGAGCTCTCCACTCAGCTCGTGTGTGCGCGTGCTCCGCCACACCGGTGATTAAAAAAAAGTTGGGGTCAAAGTGTGGCGTCCGCGAGCCGCGCCAACATTGGCGCTTCAGCGGAACTGAGTGGAGAACTGTCACATGTTAAAGTCACATTTCTGCCCGAAAACTCCCAACGTGCCGCGAGCAACATTAAAAGTGCCATTTGCACGTCGTCGCTGCACGCGACCTGACGGCCGTCGTTCACCTTTGCGTGACGAACCGGAGCCTCACGCGCTGAACTCGTGCAGGAGTTCGTTACAAAGTGTCCTTGTCGGTCTCGTGACTCCTAAAAGACGCCCCTCGCGCTTAACATCACTGCCCGCAACCGTGCGCGAGTGAGCGCGCGCGCGCAGCATCGCCTTACCAGGAACTGTGCAAAAGGGGGAAGATCTGAAACAGGAAATGCAACTGACCCTCACAAAAGCGTGTTAACTTTAAAAATGCACGGGCCGTGCGCGAGCTGCAGGGGTGCACGCGGCGCCCCGTGCAGCACTGATTGCATGGCGGTAGTTGTGCACGGATCGGTGTGGTTCTCTTACCTCCTCTCGGCTGAGACATTTCCCCTTTGCTTTGATGGGGGGGAGGGGAAGCACAAAAGCCTTCTTTCTCGCTCCCTCCCTCCATCGCCGTCGCGCCGGAGCTTCAGCCGCTCGCCCTTTTTGCAACAAAGATGCAAAAACGAGCCTCGATCTTCATGCACTTGGAGCCCTTTTGCGTTCAAAGCGTGCGCGTCGGCACCCGCGGCCGCGGTACCAATGCACGGCGTCCGCGGCGTCGGGGAAAGCGCGATTTCTGCAAATACACTGCAAAAAAAATCCTCCGCAGCACTTACATGATGGGCCAAGAGCTGGCAGCTGAAAGCTCTTAACTTGGATCAGAGCGAGACCCTGCGAGAGTGCGTTCTTCCTGCTTGGAGCGCAAAGGATACTGGGAAATGTAGTACCAGCAGCCAACGCGCTCGGCTCTTGCTTATCTGCACGCGAGACTAAAATAACTTTGGACGAAAATCAGGAACTAATTGGTGGTTTCGATACCTAGCGGCGCCTGAAAGAGCTAACCTAAAACCAAATTACCGTCATTTCCAGCTGCCAAAGTCATTTTCATTGTGGAGAATTTATATTTGTATAGATGTGTTTAAATTTACTGCAACAATGTTAATAATTGTACCTGCAAAGTGCAAAGTAGTGTTTTTATTTGTTTATTTTAGTTTACTTTGTATTTCATCTTGACCATTTAAAAACAAACAAACACTGTGTTGTTATACTGTATTAGTAAAATGAACATTAATGCAGCCTTTGTATTTAAATACCAATTCAGGTGTGTTTGAAGAGAAACACACCAAAATTTCTAGTTTATATCTGCTACAAATTAAATTCAGCCATTAAAATCAGGAATCAATATGGCAGCATGACATTAATTTCATGAACAAATGCCCTTTAATGTTTTTATTTTACAACATTTTAGCAAAATGTCTGATTCTGTGATCTGCAAAAATAACAAATTACTTTATAATCACAGTTTACACAGCCAACCAAAAATGTCAGGAGAGTTTATGACAGTTTATTGGCACATTTGTTGGTTTTTCTTTTTGCATTTTTCACTCATCTTCATCAACAGACAAAAACCACCTTCGAAAAATCGGCTGAAACATTTCTGTAGGACAATTTTAAAACTTAAAAAAACCCCAACTTTATTAGGAATTCTATTGTTCAACACATCAGACATCGACTAATGAGGGGATCTACTCTGGTGTGAACTACAGCCTAAATGACTGAAATAAAAAATGACTTTTTCAGGTGTTTATTTACACCAGAGAACAAATGTTGCCTCACTTGAGGCTAAACTTCAGGATAAAACAACATGGAATCTAAACATCTATAAATGTGCATTTACTTCTATCGCAAATCTTGATCCTTGAAACAGCCTGTTGGTGTGATGACCTCTGACCTCTCTACTGTAAACGGGTAAAAAAATAGCACCAAAAAAAACCAAAATCAGTATTTCTGGATTTCAGCTCCAAGCGGAGGAGTCGATGAGGATAAAGGTGGAAATAAATATGTTTTTCTGACCAAGATCACAAAGAATATAAAAATATGGGGGGGGGGGGGTTGATGGGTTTGATGGCGTTTAGGTGACGATTGAGGAGGAGCCAGTGTGGCCCCTGGTTCAGTCCCGAGTACGTCACCGTTGTCCCCAACAACAGCGGCTCCACGTTACGCCACCAGTGGTGGAAGCAGCCTGGAGGACGATGGAACGCTCAGTTCTTGGTGGTTATGAGGGTTTGGTACAACGGTTTCACCACAATATGAAGGAAGAGCGAGCCGTCGATGAGGTAGTCGGACGTGCGGCGGTACAGGTCGGCCTGGGCCAAGAAGTCGCCGTTTTCCTCTGTGCTCTGGTGGAAGTTGTAGACGTGCTTCACCACCAGCTTCCCCTGCTGTTGGGCCATCACCAGCACCGTCTTCTGGAAATTCACCCCTGCAAAATCCGCGCTGGACGTGGCCGGCGTGATGATGATGCGCGGGCGCCCGCCATCCACCCGGGTCGGCTGCATGGCGCCCGTCTCGGTGTATATGGGTCTCATGCTGAGGGGCAGCCAGCGTGGCGAGAAGAGAGCGTTCCATGTGACACGCTTGCCGGAGTCGTGGCCGCTGGGCCCCAGCTGGGTCTGGAAGCTGGTGCTGCGGTCATCACGCGTCGGGGTGCTGATGATCCAGGATGAGCCCCACGAGGGCGACAGGTAGTTCCTGGGCACGAAGAGGCTGCAGTTCACGTCGAAGAACTTGGCCATGTGCAGAGGTGACGCAGAGTGGAACTGGTAGGACATGTAGAGCAGGTCCCGCACCGACTCCTGATAGCGAGCCAGCACGGGCGACTGCGTCTGCAGCCGGAAGAGCTCCCGCGGGGGCATCATGGCGTAGCGCACGGCCCTCAGGGCGTTCTCTGCCGTCAGACCGTCGGGCCCATTCTGAAGAATCCACGTCTCCAGAGCAGCAAAGAGCTCCATCTCGCTCTGCAGGATGAGATCGGAGCGCTGCAGCAGGGTCATGAGAAGCTGGCTGCTGATGCTCACCCACTCGCCGCTCTGCAGCAGCGCCGACAGGTTCCACGCCATGTACCGGAGGCAGCTCTCCTGCAGCGTCACGTCCCCAGCCTGCAGGGCGTAGTCATACCAGCCCGCCACGTGGCCCGATGGTGAGTCCCGAGCCAGGTTCTGGGTCATGTACTGAGTGATGCCCTGCTGGAGACCCATCACCTGATATTTGGTGGCCAGCTTGTGGAGCGGTGTGGCCTGGTCCAATCGAAGGGAGATGTCTCCACAGTACAGGTACCTGAGGAGGGCGGATGGAAGGACATCATGAACCCGTGTTCTACTGCTGTTGACCTCTAGGGGCAGTATGAGTCCATGAGTGACTGCATGGGGCCAGCAGAGGTGAATCTGAAGGACAAACATCGTGGTGCGTGATAGCGTGCGGTCGGTAGGCTCACCTGATGAACTTGTCGAAGACGGCGGCGCAGTCGGCGCTCTCTTTCAGGACGAGCAGGCTGCCGTTACGGCCCAGCAGCATCTCTTCGAAGGTGGGGCTCTGCAGGGAGAGCACCAGGGAGTGGACCTGGATCACCTTCACCTCGTCGGCGCTGGGCGTCTCCACCCGGAGCGACACGTCGCTGCCGTTGCCCTGGAGCAGCAGGGCTTCCAGACGCTGGACCACCGTCAGAGAGTGGCTGATGGCGTCCCCACCGCCACCGGCAGCCCCTTCCTGCACCCCACCGACCCCCATCACACCTGCCCGAGGAGAAGGTGAAGTTATCCAGGCAGATGAAGCTCATGGGACATTGTTTTCCTTTGTCAGTTGTTTGGGATCAGTAAACCTCGGCCTAACCCTACACCAGTTTCTCTGATCTGACCGATAGATGAGGTTACTGGGCCGACAGTGGGTCAGAATCGATCGTTCCAGCTGAGGGATTGTGGGTCACCATTAATTAAAACTGTCTCAACTGAGCCCCCCCCCCCCCCCCAGCCCCCCACCCCCCACGTCTGCATGGCCCAAGTGAAAAGTCCCATTGTGACCTAATTAAATGATTACATTTTTCAGTCGAGGTGACATCACAAACTTTAATTAACGGTGATCTAGGATTTAGAATTACTGGATTAAAACTCCTCTACGCTAATTCTAGCAACCAGTTCTCAGGTTCTATCTAGATCAAAGACCAACACCAGGGTGGAGAGTTCGCATTCATTCTTGGTGAAGGTCTCCACACATTTGATCTCCGTGTTCTTCTCTTCCCGTCATCGCCTGACCTACCTGCAGCGGCGGCCCAGGGCAGCAGCCAGAGGGTCAGCCTCATCTGGACCTGAACAGCTCGGTTCATCATCTCGCCACCACGATGCCGTCTGGACGTCTGGGCAGGACCGGTGCTCGTTACCCTCCCCACCCCCAGACCCTCGTCCATCGATCGATGGATGGAAACAGACCCAGGATGGTTTTCATCTTTTCAAATTAATCTCCTGTACTGATTGGGTCGGAGTTGTGGTGGGCGTGGTTTTGACAGTGATAGCGTGTTTGTGTGTGTGTGTGTGTGTGTGTGTGTGTGTGTGTGTGTGTGTGTGTGAAAATACTCGTTCTACTAGCAAAATGAGGACATTTTGAGACGTGCGGACATCAACAGTACTCACAACTTCAAAGGACTATTTAACAGTTAAGACGTGGTTTTAAGGTTGAGTTTAGGATTGAGTTTTGGTCAGAGATGAGGGTTGGTTGGGATGGTCAAGGTAAGGAGCTGGAGAATGTCCATGAAAGTCCTCACAGGGATTGAAGAACAGGAATGTGTGTGTGTGTGTGTGTGTGGGGGGGGTGTTGCTAAGAGAATAGCAGACAGCTGCAGAGTTGTGACTGTTACAAATGTAATAAAAGGAATAAAAGTGATTATGCAGCATTGACACAGGTTATTTTCATCACCATGACAACGAGTAAACAACAGAATTGTCTGGGCTGAACTTTCTTTTGCAAGAGTGCACATCCATATTTGTGTCAGTGAGTTCACCCACTTTAGTTTGTGCCCGACACGAGTACGTTAATCACAGCCGCAGGCTATCACGCGCCTCATGTGTGGCGGTGGGGGGTAAATGACGCGATCAATATTCATCTGTCCTTGATATATTAATCATCTCTTTTCACGTTTACAGCACGGATGTTTTCAGGCTCCTCCCACTCTGTGCATTTTGCTATGCTGTTATGTGTATTTACTAAAGATAAAAGTTAAAATATTTCAAGGAGAAGATTACAAAAACAGTTCTGCTGCTCTGAAGGTTCCCCAGAGCACAGTGACCTCCACAGGAGCAGAGATCCTGTGTGCTGAGGGGAGAAAGTTCCAGAAGGTCAACCATCACCAACCTGAGCTTCATGGCAGCTTGTCCACACAGAAGCTAAAGGCACCTGAAGGAACCAAGTTTTTGTTTTTAACTTATCGTGATTGGAGGAACCCAACTCATCATCTGGACAAGAGCGTCCCTAGAGTGAAGCACAGAGGGGCAGCATCATCTGATCAGCATCTCTGGAGACACCTGAACATATCTGTCCACCAACATCTACCCGATCAGACTGTTGACCACAGGTGTGTGTAAGTGTGACACTACCACCACCACCACCACCACCACCACCACCACCACCACCACCATCATCATCATCATCATCATCATCATCATCATCATCATCATCATCATCATCATCATCATCAGCTGCACGTTTAAACAGCGGCCCTCCAGATGCAAAACAGACAACATGTGTTTCCCCGACGCTTCCAGCAGAGGGAGCACGAGCACCACGTCATCCAAATAAAGGTGAAAACAAACTTCACGACAGACAGACAGAAAGGCAGACAGGCAGACAGACAGACAGGCAGGCAGGCAGGCAGGCAGGCAGGCAGGCCGGCAGACAGGCAGGCAGGCAGACAGACAGGCAGGCAGGCAGGCAGGCAGACAGGCAGGCAGGCAGGCAGGCAGACAGGCAGGCAGGCAGACAGACAGGCAGGCAGGCAGACAGTCAGGCAGACAGGCAGGCAGACAGGCAGACAGACAGACAGGCAGACAGGCAGGCAGGCAGGCAGGCAGGCAGACAGACAGACAGACAGACAGGAAGGCAGGCAGGCAGACAGACAGGCAGACAGACAGACAGACAGACAGACAGACAGACAGACAGACAGGCAGACAGACAGGAAGGCAGGCAGACAGGCAGGCAGACAAAAAGGCAACTGTTGAAGTGCAGAAAAGAAAAAGAACAGATGAAAGAAGCAGGTCAACCAAGTGCGTTGCATAAAAAAATGTAGCATTTAGGGCAGTTATGTCACAAATGTGTGTTTGTTTTGCTAAATAAAAAAAGGGAAAGACTCATATTTAACATCATAACTGAGTGAAATGTTAAAGTCACTGCTTTGGTATTTCTGAGTCTGCGATGTCAGTTTGCCAGTCAGCCTTTGGAAAATTGTTAGATTATTTTGATTATTGCGGTCGTACCAAGGGAAGTTAGCATTAGCATACACAATGACTTCACAGTGCTCTGCTGGACTTGGAATCACCTGTCTGCTGTAAGCTACGATTAGCACGAGCTAACTGCGGCAAACGTGACAACAGTGCTGAAAATTGGGGAAAGTGTGTGACCTAGTGAGGATTCACAGACAGTTCAGGCCGTCACGGAAGACACAGGCGTACTGAGCTTATATGTGAGCGGGGATAAGATGACAGTGCTTGTCTCACATTTCTGCCCTTTGGAAAGTGCAGCCTGACAGTTTGGAGAGCCGAGAATGTGGCCGGCGCTCAGGCAGAGGTGACCTTCGACGGCGCTGGGGCTCCTTTTCCTGTTTCTGCTCCATCTCTGCGGAGATTCATTCATTCACCGTTACAGGAAACTGTCATTTAAGCAAAGAGTAGGCAGGAATTCTATCTGATGCCTGGAGATGATGCTCGAACTCCCTAGAAATAACGTTCAGAAATAAATAATAAGCCCCTGACTGACTATGATCTATGTATTTTTACTTCTTGTTGTCAAATCCCATGGCGGTGTTACTTCAGTGTTTGTCTTAGATAACGCTGACATGAATAAACATGGCCGACAGCCACGCGATGTTGACATCATTGGAAGATGGTCATCGGATCGCGGGGAACAGATTTGGTTTGATTGTTACAGGACCCTAACACCTGAAGGACGTCCCTGGACCCTAACACCTGAAGGACGTCCCTGGACCCTAACACCTGAAGGACGTCCCTGGACCCTAACACCTGAAGGACTCTCAACACATCTGTGGTTCTCATTTAGGGTTAGGTGCAAGTTCAACTATTTCCTGAAACCGCTAGGGGGCACTAGACCCAGACCGTTTCTGCTGTATCTGACTTGTATTTCTGAGGATTTTGTGTCCATAAAAGGAAGATTTGTTGTCGGTGATCTTCATGAGGAATATGAGCTGCTGCAGCAGGAAACATTAGCCTTCAAATACAGCTGTAATTGTTCGGCGTGCGAAAACCAAGGGCTCTGATCAATAACGACTCGTGTCTGTGCATGATTATCAGCTCTGTCGAGGTTCATCAGCATGAGTGACCCCCCCACCCCCCTACCAAACCCCCGTTCACAGAAAAAATCAGACACGTTTGTTGTCAGGCCCAGCTGATGGATGAATTTGTTCCTCTTATCAAATCTATTCTTTTAATGAGCTGTTTGCTTTGGATTTTTACTGTTATCAGCGGAGCCAAATTTGCTTTCTCGGAGGATTTAGTGGAAAAATTTGGTTTCTGAGGTTCATGTCAACTTTAGAGTCAAGAGTTCTACATGTTGCGTGGACACATGTACATTTTACGACGACAACGATCTGAAGTTTAAAAATAGAATAAAATCACAACCCAGCTGTATTTGTGCATTTATTCCCCACACAGGCGGCCACTAGAGGGCGATAGAGATGGTTTGGTTTAGCTAGGCTGTGTTTAGATTAACTATAGTTATTCATGGTCCATGTTGAATCAAAACAGGAAGTGTTTCTGTCCCTTCGGCCGTGATGCTGCAGCAGCAGAAAAGAGCGCCCCCCTGCTGGGATGTTGTTTGATCGGTGGTTGTTGGATCGCCTTCACATGCTCGGGGGGGCCTGATGGTATGCCTGCCGTTCACCCCGACGTGATGTAAGAACCGACCCTCAGGTCGCGTCGCCTCTTCCTTCCGACATATTTGCTTATTAATTTTGTCTGTTTTTCACTTTTTTGGAACACAGCCTTCCAAAACATGGCTTTTTCTTCACTGCCTGATTTAACCGCGTCGTTGCTTCTTATCCCTCCCTCATTCACCTCTTTCCAGATCCGCCCCCCCCCTCCCCTCTCGCCCTCCCTGACGGTTCTCCTCTCCTCTTCCTCGGTTCGCTCACTGCAGCGATGCATCGGCTGCCTGGACTCGCAGAAGACGTGGAGTCCCAAAGGTTCCGATCACAGGAAAATAACTTCTGTGAGGGCCAAGACGACAAGGATGGAGACGGGAATCTGGAGTCCCTCGCTTGAACTGACATCTGGAACTTTTTTATATTCTATTGAGTGTTTCACCTCCGTCTGAAATAGGAGACCTTCTTACATGTTATTGCAGGTCTGGGTTAGGGCTCTCCATCCAACCCTCTTTGGGGTAAACCTTGTGCTCCTGCAGTTAGGCGTGCATGCGCCTCCTGCAGCATGTTTGCAGTGCTGAGACCCCCCCCCCCCCGCCCCTCCTTCCCAACTGCATTGTTGGTACAGGTGCACCGTTGCTTGATGAATAATTGAGAGGAGCCAGTGGAGCAGAGAAAGACCAGTTTAGCTTCTGGGTCATTGAAACCACCGCAGAGGCAGATCCTCCAGCCAGGGAGGATCGTCTGAAATCAGAAAACATGCGTCTACCTGGAGACCGGTGACCATAAGCTGGACGTTCGTCAGGACATCGTCAAGACAGAAGGTGGCTTCAGAGAGACTGTCGGTCAGTATTTGCTTTAGTTTGTTGTCCTTTGTCGTGCTCGTGATGTCAGGAGACGTCTTTCAAAGTATCAGAACCGTTCCAGAAATCAAATGCCATCCATCTTGGTGATGAACAACTGGTTACTTTATTATGATTTAAAAGAATTATTTTACTGCAAAGACAAGTCATCCGGGAAAGTGTTGAAATTTTGTATTTAAAAGCAGAGATATGTGTGTTCTTGATATGTGTGTTCTTCTATGAGCAAAGTGGGGAAATGTATGATCCTCGCATCGTCAAAGGATTGGATTTAGGGTCAGGGTCAGGGTTGGGGGGTTGGGGGGTTGGGGGGTTGGTTGTGATGCTTAAAGTTAGGAGCTGGGAAGTGCATTATGTCTCACAAAGATAGAAATGCATGGGTGTGTGTGTGTGTGTGTGTGTGAGTCTCAGTCAGTTAAGACCAAACAGGAAATCGTCAGCAGGAAGTTACATCACAGTGTGACTCTATAACCTGCATGATCTGAATTCCAGGTGATTTTCACCTTTCGACCCTCACGTTCGACTGTTTCTCATGCTGATTGGCCCGTCGTGCTCACTAGACTCCGCCTACTCCGCCAATCAAAGCAAAACTCCCCAAAAAAGTATTAAAATTCATCATCCAGTGCCGCAATAGACAAGTTCTGATCTACACAGCCACACCTAATTACATTATTGATCCCCCCGATAGCTGTTCGATCACCGTCTCTCAAAGCGAAAACGCGAATTAAGATATCTGACATGATTCAATTTTACGATCACATTCCCGCCACAGGGCCATAAAAAACGCCAGTCAGATAACAAACACGCAGGTTTTTGGCACCAAAATGGTCTTTATAATGCCATTAACCAAATACGGCCAACTGTGTCTGCTCGCACGGGGACGCTTCCACCAATCGGGCGGCTCCAACGGGATGTTTGCGCCGCCTCGCCGAATGACTGAAAGATAACATGGTTCGAAGAAAGTAAACGGAGAGAAGAGACAGCTGGAGAAAACAGGATGATGACTCCCGGGTGGGAAGAGGAGAAGGAATGACGGAACGATAATGACACAGGGGAGGGTGGAGGGCGCCGGGGTCTTCGCCGCCAGTCCATCTGTTGTTGTCCAGCAGCAGTTTAATTGACTGAGGTCAAACTCACTGGTGTTTCCGCTGTTTATCCTGGTTAGATGGTGGACACCTCCGCGGCGGGGCCAGCGCGCAACAGCAATCACGCCAATCCTTTTCCCTCATCTTTTAGGGAAAGGTCAGAGGTCATGGGCGACTGGCCCAACGCGACAGCGTCCAGTCGCTGGGAGCTGGACTTGAAGCCGGAGGACCTTCAGAAGTCCGCGTGTGTGCTGGGCTTCATCCCCGTCATCTACTACAGCGTTCTGCTCTGCGTGGGAGTACCAGGTGAGTCAGAAATGGTCCAGTTGTGGGCTACATAGCAACAAGCTAACGCTAACAAGCCAGCATACCTGACTGTTGACACCTGTAAATGCTTTGGTTGGATTTTTGGGGGGTTTTATTGGCAAACAAACTGCACCGTTAGTTTGATACCAGGTGATTTGTGTCTGACTTGGAATTAAACGGGTCACACAGCGCTTCGACTGGTCAAACTGGGATTCATCGCAGTCGGACGAGGGCGCATGTGACGGACCGCTACAGCCTTTTCATTAGTCGGCGTTTCCTTCCCCTCTGCGAACGATCGGATCAAGTGGCGTTTAAAAAAACAGCTGATGTGACACCAGAGAAAACACAAAGAGCAGCGAAGCGGCAGCTCCGGGTCGGACCCCATCAGTTTGATGCCTCTACTGTGTTTCAGTGAACATCCTGACCGCGGTGGCGCTGACCCGCCTGGCGTCCCGCACCAGGAAGGCGCTGTACTACTACCTGCTGGCAGTGACGGGCTCAGACATCCTCTCTCAGCTCTTCATCATCTTCGTGGGGTTCCTGTTGGAGACGGCGGTTTTCCACCGCGAGGTCCCCGCGCTCCTCTTGCGCTCGGTCAGCGCCGCCGAGTTTGCAGCCAACCACGCCTCCATCTGGTCCGCCGTCCCCCTCACCGTCGACCGCTACGTGGCGCTGTGCCACCCCCTCCTCCACCGGCAGATCAGCTACCCGGCCCGGACCAGGAGGATCATAGCTATGGTCCTGGTGCTGTCGCTGGCATCGGGCCTGCCGTTCTTCTGGTGGTCAGACATGTGGAGGAACAGCCACCCGCCAACAGCGTTGGACGCCATCCTCATCTGGACCCATGTGACCATCATCTACTTCCTGCCCTGCAGCATCTTCTTGGTTCTGAACTCCTTGATCATCCACACGCTGAGGGCCAGGCAGAGGCAGCAGTGCAGCCAGGACGAACGCGGGCCACAGTCGGCGCCGCCTCGCCGTCTGGGGAAAACCACGGCCATGCTGCTGGCCATCACCTCGGTCTTCTCCGTGCTGTGGGCCCCCAGGACGGTCGTGGTCATCTACCACCTCTACGTGTCTTCGGTCCATCGGGACTGGCGGGTCCATTTGGCCTACGACCTGTCCAACATGCTGGCCATGCTCAACACGGCCGTGAACTTCTTCCTCTACTGCTTTGTCAGTAAGCCGTTTCGCGGCGCCGTGCGGGACGTGGTGCTGCTCAGGGGGAACCCGCTGCACCCCCAGTACGCGCTGCGGCAGCAGCAGGCCCACATCAACGCCTCCAACTCCTCCCTGTACAGCGGAAACAAGCGCTCGCAACGAGACTGCACCCCCCTGTCACCTCGCAGGCCCAGCAATCCCTCATGACACCACAAGTCCTCCTCCGTCTCCATCATCCCACGGCCCGCCGGAGGCAGGCAGCACATTCCGGCCACGACCGTGGACGCCTGCCAGGACGGCGGCCTCAGAGGGACGTTTTGATGTACTGAAACGTCGCCGGGTGTTGTTCCTCTGTGCGATGGCGCGTTTGTCTTCATTCACCAGATTTGAAAGTTGTTTTAAATTGGTTTTTTTAAAGATTGTTTGTTTTTTTTAATTAAAGAAACTCACCAAAAGGGATTTTTTTTTTAATTGAAATGATCAGAGACAGAAACGCACACAAACACAACAGCGAATGTTTGTCTTTCGCCAATCACAACTGGACGGAGCTCTAAAGGAAAAGTCACTGTTTGAGACCCCCCCTCTCTTCAAACAGCCCCCCCCCATCGCAACAGCAGCCTTAGCTCTGACTAAACACACACACAAACACACACACACAGACAGTGTACATTTCCATTCGCTGCAACAGGATTTATTCATGTTAATAATTAATGAAGTGATTATTTTCAGCGTTTGCGAAAAAAAAGTAAAACACAAAATTGAAAGACGATACTTTATTTGTCGGGACCGAACGAGCCTGCTGATGTTAAAAGTGCTTTTAAAAACTGGGAAATGTGAGTCGGCCCGTAAAATCTCCTACAGAACAAAACGGCAGAAAAACTTGTTCTGTTTATTTATTTACCCTCCGGATTAACAGGAACAGCTGTCGCCTCAGTTTCATCCGTTTAAGGAAACTCTCGAAGTTTCATGTTCCTGCACCCGGAAATGTTTAGCTATTATTGCGCAATCCCAGATCCTGGCTGGATCACCAGTTACACAGAAAACCCTTCACGATGACCAGAACCTAAAGTATCGCCCTAAATATCAACGTATCCCCAGAGTTTATCCGTAGTCGGGATCGTTTCTTCCTGAGCCTGCCACACCTGTCAGCTCTGGTTCCCATGATCCTCTTCAATTCGCTCATGTAACCTCGTGGTCGTCCCACGTCGAGTTCTGAGGATCTCATGCAGATGTGGAGACGTTTCTTTTGAGACGTCTCCTGCTGTCAGAGGAGGAGGGAGGGGATCCGAGGGCGGCTCTCCCGTTGAGATATGACAGGAGAGGACCGGACAAACAGCCCGGAGCCTAATGAGAGGCTAAGATGGCCGAGCGGCTTTTAATTTAACTTTAATGGAGGTTTCCCGCAGCGGTTTGGGAGGTGGGAGCGAGGACGTCCCTCCACGTGCCCCACAGAAGACGGAACACCAGGGAATGAGGAGGGTAAGTACAGGTCGCGCCGTGTTCCTCTGAGAAAAGCGTAGATTACGATTTCCCTTTAACAGATCCAGGTGGGGACAGGCGAAACACGCATCCGTGCACGCCTCATCCATCTTTACAGGAAGAACATGAAGAGAAACCAACAACTGTGAACGTCGGGCGAAGTTGGTGTCGGGTTTAAATATTTAAGAAAGCTAAATTAAGGACATTGTAACATTATATACCCTCCGGGGGCCAAAGGTCAAATGGCACTGAGCTTTTTCCGAGTTCCTCTGCAGCCTCTCTAACGTCTCCTCAGAGACTTGCTTCATGGATGCAGGTGATGAACCCATCGATGTGAAAATTAAAGGAGATTCCACCAAAACCGATACAGGAGCAAGAAGCACTTAAATCGTCACGAAGCTCAAATATAAAAGCGTGGAGACATTTTTTTTAACGACGTCGAGCTGTCAGAGAGCAGAAAATGTGAAGGAACACAGGCGCCTGTCAGCCTTCTGTGGTCATTTAATGGTTAAACCAAGTCCAAATAGCCAGACTGAGTGTTTAAATGAGTTCACTTCAACGTGGAAGACTATTATTTCAGTTATTATGATTTGTTATTGATCAGTGATTTATGCATCTGTCAGCGTTTTCACCTCTAAGACAAAACATCTTCAGACTTTAGGACTTTATTCGGACAGTCAAAAGAATTCTAGAGTTATAAACAGATAAAGTAACAAATGGCTAACAGGTGACAGGAAGGAAGGGGGTCCAAAACCATCTCAAGTGGAGCCTTCAGCTGTTGTAAAGGAGTGACTCAAAAAAAAAACCCAGCCTTTCCAGATCACATTTTAAACTCTTCAAATTGCCCAAACAAAGGAAGTCAAAATGGATTTGATAGCAGTGTTCCACCTGATTCACGGCTGTGTCCTCTGCTGCCCCCTACAGGAGGGTCCGTGTCACCTGACCGCCTCTGCAGTTACCGCCTTCGCCGCTAGGTGTCAATACACATCACTTAAAAAGTTCAAATGAAAGTGTTGGAAATAAATCAAAACAGTTCCAGTGGCGTGAACCGACACATGAGTTCAGATAAAATGCATTTCACACATTCTGAAAGGTAAACATGTTTATCTGCGCGTCACAAGGAACTCGTAGCACATGAGCGAACACAGAAAGAGAGAGAGAGATGGAGAGGGAGTGAGACAGAGAGAGAGAGAGAGAGAGAGAGAGAGATGGAAAACGCTTCAGTGAAGGTCGTCAAACATTGACGTTGGTGGATAAACTAAGGTGAGGTGTTCATTTCCGGTTTTCTATGATTTTGAGGGACCCTGCAGAAACTTTTGCGAAGCTCGAGGATTCCCCGCCAGTCCAGGTAATCTCTGCGCCACATTTCCTTATGGATGTTTGCGCGTTTGCTCCCTCTCATCTTGAAAGAGTTCAACTTTTAGGGGTTTTGATTAACCTTGGCGTCTGTCCGTCGTGTTTTATGGACACCTGTCGCTGAAGCGCTTCACCCGCAAATGTGCGTTTTCTCAATCCGAATGCGTACAAACAGGCTGCGATCGGTGAATCGGCTGTGATTAAATAAAGAAACAACGAAATGTAGTGCTTTGAAGTGAACTTGAGCTTCCAGTGACCGAACATTTCTTCTAATCTTTTGTTTTCTTTGGTGTTGCGTTTGAGGACCAATCAGAATCCGCTAAGCCTGAGACGCAGTAGAAAACTATTCTGTTCATTGTATTAGTTAAAGTTTATAATAAGTGTTACAATAAGTCTAAAAACATCTGTTGCGAAATTGTTCTAATAAAAATAATAATAAAAAAGGGAACGACTGAACTGTACCATAACCTTTTCCTTCAGATATTAATAAAACTAATTTTCTGTTCCTTTTCCTGTTATGAATTGTCATCTTTCTAATGGGGAGATGGTTCTAAAGGCTTTAAAGGTTCTAATAAAGCTGCAGAAAATATGTGTTACGCTGTCAGTCAATGCAGTTAAAATTCACGAGTTAGTTAATTTAAAAACTGGTTGATCAATATCACCAGAATGTTAATCACAAACTAGCTTTTTTTAAAAACAGGGAATACAAAACAAAAAACACCAAACTCTGCATGAAACTACTGCAGTTTACACAATGCTGGAAATGTTCCACGGTTAAGAGGACTGTTGTTGTTTTCTAACTCGGTTCTTTCCTTGTTTGAGTCCAAAAACAATTTGGATTCAATCCGCAGTTTCCACTTATGTGTTTTTTTTCCTTCAATAGCAGCTTCACATTCTTACCTTGAACAGTAAGAATGACTGAAATCCGACATCAGGAAGATCTGAACACACGGAAACACTAGAATATAAAGCTTAGAAGCACAGGCCGCTACTGAAATGTGCTTCTTTTAAAGCTAAAGGAGACAGTGTGGACAGACCCAGGGGGGTGCAGGTGCAGGATCTCCAGAGCTTCTAATGCACTTTCACCCTATTGATTCAGGTGTAATCGGAATGTACAAAACCAGTATTTGTTGATACATTCCTCTAATCATTAACCACCACGGCCGCATTCCTCTGATATTACAGACTGTGGAGGTTTTGGACCCAATAGCTTGTTACTCATTTGACCGGTTTCTCATCCACGCGTGTGTGAACAGACACGGAACACGGTTCTTTCTCACACCCGCCCTGTGTTTGGGTTTGGAACAGGTGCCATCAGGAGCCAGGAACAACCACCAGGAACCATGGCGGCCAACAACACTCCGCAGGGTTGCGGCGCAAATCTGGACTCGATCTATTACAACCTGTGCGACCTCACCGCCGTCTGGGGCGTTGTGCTGGAGGCCGTCGCAGCGGCGGGCGTCGTCTTCTCGCTCGTCCTCTTCATCTCGCTGCTGGCCGGCGTGCCCTTCATGCGCGACAAGAACCGCAGGAGCTCGGTGGCGCTCCACGCCAGCTTCCTGGTCTGCACCGCCGGCCTCTTTTGTCTGACCTTCGCCTTCATCGTGGGGAAGGACTTCTCCACCTGCGCCTCGCGGAGGTTCCTCTTCGGGGTGTTGTTTGGAGGCTGCTTCGCCTGCCTGCTGATGCAGTGTGTGAGGCTCAACATCCTGGCCAGACGGGACGACGGTCCCCAGGCGTGGCCGCTATGGCTGGGCGCCGTGGGCCTGTGGCTGGTGGAGGTGGTCATCAACACCGAGTGGCTGATCATCACGGTGGTGCGCCACCCTCAAGCGCCGCTCAATGCCACGGTTGACATCGGGAGAGCCGCGGCCACGCCCTGCAAGATCGCCAATGCGGACTTCGCCATGGCGCTGATCTACGTGATGACCCTGATCCTGGCTACGGTGCTTGCCAGTCTGGCAGTCATGGCGGGGAAACACAAAAAGTGGAAGAAGGAAGGAATTTTCATCTCGGTGGCGGCTTTATTATCCGTGGGAATTTGGGTAGCGTGGATCGTCATGTACGTCTACGGAAACGAGAGGAGCGGCGACCCGGCGTGGGACGACCCCACTTTGGCCATCGCCTTGGTGTCAAACGGATGGGTGTTTGTCATCCTTTACAGCATTCCTGAGATCTGCTGCTCATCCGCCGATGATGAGAGCGAGGAAGATTTTGGGAATGACCTCTACCCGAGTCGAGGGGTCGGCTACGAGACGATCCTGAAGGAACAGAGTTCCCAGAACATGTTCATCGAGAACAAGGCGTTCTCTCTGGACGAGCCCAACCAAGGTGTGCACTTCCTGGTCTCATGTTCTCCTCGTGCGAGCGCCGAGGCGTTTCATTGTGTTATGTTTCGCTATATTTATCGACGGTTTCACGACTACGGGAAGCAGGGATTGATTACGCCGCGTTAAAATGTCCTCGGAAGGTTGTTTTTCGTCTGCACGATGAGTCCGCAGAATCGGATATGTTCGTATTTCAGCTCTCAGCCCGACAGGATGTTTCAGGAAAAACTGATCCGGGGACAGTTGCCTGGTGATCACCGACGCTGGGGTCAGAGGTGCTCATGGCGGAGCATCCCTGGCTCAGGTAGAACCTGAGCTAGCTTAGTTAGCCGTCCTCTGGCAGAACATTGAAAGGTCATCGCGGGCGTGACGTCCCTCACTCGATACGTCCGGTTTCACTCAGAGAGAGAGAGAGATGAGCTTTAGTTTGGAAAGAAAAGAAAGTCCAATCAGAAGCCGTGTTACCGGGAGTCTGATATTTAAAACTGCCGTATCGCACTGACTCATTGCACCCTGCGGTTACGCCGTCTCCATGGACACCGAGGTGTGGCAACACTTTTATCTGTTAAATCACAAAGTGGGACTAAGAACTCCCCTACATCCGTCTCTACAGAATAGATCCCTGATCACACACTCACACACACACACACACACACACACGGGATGCAACTGTGAGTAGCTGCTGCTCATCTGTGATGTAAAGACTGTGTTGGCTGTTGCCAGGCAGCAGCAGCAGCACTGAGGCCTGGTTGCATTAGCGGGGAGTATTTGTGGCGAGAGTTAATCTCATTTCCTGTCTCCGTGTGTCCATCACAGCCTCCAAACCCGTGTCTCCATACAGCGGCTACACTGGGCAGCTGCGCAGTTCGGTGTACCAGCCCACTGAGCTGGCTCTCATCACCAAAGCCGTGTCCAACGTGAGTGGAACTTGTAGCACTTCCCAACAGAACAGCACAGACCAGGTACGACTGAAACGCCTTTTTGAGAACCACGAGTGTCTCCTCCAACTGTAAACAAGACGCAAAATGAAGAGAGCTGGTTCTAGAACCGTGCTAAAGCTGACTGAGCTGAACTGAACGCGACATCAGATTCTGACGGCTGGAGAGGCCTGAAGTGTAGGAACAGGTTCAGAAGTGTTTCCAGGTGCTCCTGACAACCCCTCCACCTCCTCGTGTCATCCTTTTGTGACTCCAGGCCTCGGAGCCGTCCTTCGACATGGTCATTCCCAGAGCGTCGGCCAACTCTGTAGCCACCAGCGGGAGCAGCACGCCCTCCACGCACCCCGACTACAGGAACGCCACGCACGTGCAGACTAACGGCAACAGCGTAGGTCACCGTCCAACACCTTCGTCTCCTCCTGTCAACCGGCTGAGACGTGTCTGTCTACCAGCTGGGCACGTCGGCCTCCTGCCGTAACCATAGCAACCCCTTTTAAGGGCTGAATGAATCGCATCTTTGTCTTTTCTTCCTTCCCTTCGTTTCCCCCTCGTGTCTGTTACTTTGGTTGAGATGCTGCTGGACTGAAAACTGACCCACTTGTCTGTCCTTTTGTCTCTGTCTCTTTAAGTCTTTCGGGGAGAAATGTCCACCAGCGCTGTCCGTTTCTACACCTACATTTGAATAAAACGATCGTGGGAGAAATAAAGTATTTTTTAGGATTTCCACCAATGTTCATATGAAGATAATCCTCCTCACACGTTTTCAACCATTCCTTTGCTCAGATTTCAGATCCTTAAAAGTATCATTTCCTCTTTTTAAGCCAAACCAGTTCCCGTGCAGGAACCAGTTCTTGGCACATTGTCACCTGGGAAGGGGGTGGGGCTTATCAGGGAAGCAGGGAAACAAGCCTTTTTGGTTGACACGTGTATTTTCTTCTGCAGGGTCTGCAAAGGACGTCGCAGTGGTGAAGGCGCTGCTCTCGTCCACAACCTCGCCAAAACTCCAGTTCATGTCCGTGCGTGTGTGTGTGTCCCGACTGCGTCTTTGCTGGTTCTAAAAGGAGCCACGCCAGCAGTGAGAAACATTCCCGGAGGGTGTCGGACGGCGCGCAGCCTCGCGTGGTTGCGGCTGAATCCGCGACGGTGCTTCACAACAAACACTTTTTGCTGCGTTCGCCATTTCCCGACTGGCGCCGGCCGCACCGGCCGCGAAGGGCTGGGAATTCAATACCATCGGCAGATCCACCTAAATCCATAAACATGGATTTATAACAGGGCAGAAGGATGGAAGAATCATATTTACCTATTTAATCTTTGTGCCTGATATAGTCTCATTATAGGAGCCTGATTTATGAATATTGTCCAGATGTTAAACAGCTGCTGAATTAATGTCGTGTGTCGTTTAGGCGTCCTCGCCTGTATTTAATGTTGCTTTTAAGCACCCCCGCATGCGAATTTACCCGTTTTTTTCCACCATCTGTAGTTTAGAGAGAGGTGAATCCCTGCCTGTGATCAGGCTGTCTTTGATGGCGTCACGGTTAACGCAGAGCGAGAGGTCAGAGGTCGGGGACGACGTGGATGTCGCCATTTGATGCTGGAGCTCGTTTCAGAAATGATATCATGGAAAATAAAAAAGTTCCCGAACAAAGCTCCTCCGACAAAGGCCGTGTCATTTTTAACCGTTTTGACCCAGAACCTGGGGAACCAGAACTGGAGTTGCAGCCTCAGCTCAGGTCTCCCCTCCTGTTAGTAAAGCCCTCATCTCTGGATCAGAAGGAGCCTGGGTCCAATCCTGTCCGAGACGTGTTCCTAACTCGGAAGTAGTTTACAGGTGCTGTCACGTGCATTTCAGAGGATCAGTTTAGTAACAAAAATCCAACAAAACTTCCAGGAAAGTGTTTCATATTAAGAGCACCAGTGCTCAGACCAAACCTATGATTTATGTTTAGAAGAACTCTCTTTCTCACCGTGACCTAATTCAATATTTTGTTTTAAAATAAACACCTTTCACGTCTTCATCGGAGCCGTTGTCATTCTTTAGTGTTTACAGGAAGTGATGAAAGCATCCAGGATCTGACAGGAAACAGACGCAAAACCTTAAATTCCATTTGATTCACCTCCAGCGTTTGGATTTAGCTTCCACAGAACAGGACTTCCTGTGTTGATGTCCACAGTGAATTTCCTCTCCCCTGTTTCCTTCTCATTTCCTGACCGACATGGAAAAACAGATCAAATACAAGAAGAGAAACAAACAGACGACCAGTTAAGGACCCGCAAATTCTTCCCCCACCAAGTATAAAAAAGGCTTTTTATAATCAAGCAGGTTGTCATTGAATTGCAACTGTGAGTCCTGAGTTTATTCAGGTTCTCACCATCAGTGGAAGTGTGCGCGCGCGTGTGTCTGTGTGTGTGTGCGTCATCTCCCCCATAACATAATGAGGAGAGATAAGAGCTGATTATCAGGAGCTGCTTTTGATAGCGTGCCATCCGAATCGCTCCGATATCGTTGAGGGTAAAACACGTCTGTTCTATCATGTCAGTTAACTGTGTTTGGATCTTTACCCTGCAGTCACACACACACACACACGTGCTCGCCCACGCACACGCCTTTAATGAGAGGCAGCAGATGGGCTGTGATTTACAGGCGATCCGGCTGCTGCGTCCTGATAACCTCCGTGTCTCCTGAGTTGGCGGGCGAGGTCACGTCTGCCGGTTTCGCTGCCGCACGACAGATAAGACACGAGGACGTGGTCGTCTCCACGTCTGGTAAAAAGGCATCAGAGCAAACAGAAGCGCCGCTTCGATGAAGGTCGCAGGGGTCAGAGAGAGGCCACAGCGCTTCAGCTGCAAATAAAATTCAGCATGAGGAAAATCTTAATGTAAAGAAAATATATAGAAAAGATCAAAGCCAGAAGGAAAATCCCTGCTTTGTTATTTAAGGCACTTTATCATTTTATTTGAAGGGTGACGTATTGATGTCCACACACCTTTCTGGACAGAAACCCAGAACCCCGAAGACAAGCGCTGCCCCAGGAGCTCGCTCACAACCTTCTGCTTGTTGGAGCCGTGAAGGCGTTTGAGGCCCCGGGCCCTGAGGTCCAGGACCCCTGGTGGGTCCAGGTAGGCGCTGTGAACACGCATGCTGTTGCTCAGACCTTCATGTGACCTCGCCAGGAAACTGAAGAATGATTTACCAGCAGCCGACCTGAAGTGAACGCAGAGCAAACAGATGGACGGCTGTTGGTTACAACGCTACAGAACCCTGTAAACACACCAGAGTCGGGTCCAGCTGACCTGTCGCCTGCTTTTCTAAATACAAACTGCTCCACAGGAGGAGCCGACAGGGGATTTAGTGTCTTGAGATCATATGAAATTCATTTTATTGCTAAAGTCAGAAGTTGGTGACTCATAAATAATGTTTTTGAAGCTTTTACAGTTTAAAATGTAGACTTATAGAAGTAGTTCTAAACAAATGTATTCTACTTATTAGCAGCTGTCTATGAAAGAGTTTTTTAAAAGTATAATTGCAGCTTAAACAACCTACATATTTACACTGAGTGATTTGATGTGTAATTTAAGAACATTACAGTTTGACTGATGTGACTTTTGCGTCCCACAAAGAGTCAATGTGGCTCTTTTACAACCAGATGTGCTCTGAAGCTTTTTTGCATCCTGAATTTGACATCTTGTGATTAGAATGAGCAGTTTTTCAGGTGAGCCATGTGATCAGCAGGTCTCACCTTTGACCCAAAGCTCGAGTCCTCACAGCCTCGAAGTGTCAGAATCACCTTCATCATTTTGTTTCTTGGTCATCGTCCACGCTGGGTAACCAAACAGTGCACTCTTTGTACGCTCCAGACAAAGATGGCGCTGTGAGTCCACCACCAAGACCTTGATGAAGGACACCTGAGCACCAAAACTCTCTCTGTGAACAGTTTCAAAGAATTTACAGGCAGAACCACGGAATCCAGATGACCAGGCCTCTGCAGGTCTCCCAGAACAGAAGTTCTACATTCAACACAAACTGAAATTCCATTTTCCTGCCCTTGTTTGGGTGGCATTCCTGGCTAACCATTCCCAAATGCAGCGCCGCAGCTGATCCCTGTACAATGCAGGAGCTTTTGTGTCTGCCGAGCAGGATTATCAGACACATTAATCCTTCACATGCAGCCACAGAGGGGCTGCGTTGGTCCTCTACAGTGCACAACCCTCAAATTCAAACAGAAGCCACTCTCAAATTTAGATATTCCCTATAGCCTCATCAGGCTGCAGCCTGCTGCTCTACAGCCAGATGATTGGATTAGAATTAGATTTGTTCAATTCAACTGTTGACCACTTCTGACCACTGACCGCTTTGTTGCCGCTAACAAAGCGTGAATCCTGCTAGCTGAACACTGTCTGCTGCTGCAACAGATTCTTAATCAGAGTTGACAGAGAATTCCAAGAGCTCGTGGTTGTTAGATCGAAGGGAAATGCAACACAGATTAGCCCGAGGAGACAAATTCAAGTTGAAAGTAAGAAATAAATCCCCAGATGCTAAACTCAGAAACTGTAGTCAGCCAACAGCCTTGTAGCTTAAAATGCTCATTACTAACTACTATTAACCTGATCATGTTTAATTCGCAGTTCTTAATAATAAGTTAGCCTTTTTACCAGTTTTTACATTTTTCAGTATATATTTTTGAAATTTTATTGAGTAGTGAATATTTTCATCCCTTCATCAAGACTCCAAATATAGAATAGGACCCATTTAGGCTCCCAAAAATAGGATCTGAGTAATCTGAGTAGTGTGTCATTGTCTTCATCGCACCAAAACTTTGTCGCTCACTTGCACTTTTGGAAACACTGCCCCTTGTGTATATTCGTGGCACTACACCATGCACAAACTACAGTACAAATAAATAAAAAGTATAAACAATGTAGAGCATAAAAGAGCATTCAGAGCTCTTTGTAGTCATCAGAACTTGTCATTTGTTCTGTAGTCAGGGTGTTCTCCAAAAGAAACAAATAAAAAAAATCTCAACCCCTCGAGTATTGTCGAGGAAAAAGCCAAAATGTGCTGACAGAACTGACACGGTGTCGGGTGGGGCTGAGGTCTGGTGGGCCTCACATAGCCGAAATCCTTCAGAGCTTCTCTGAACTGGCGAACACAACCTGAAACCAAAACTGTCTGATCGTCTTAGACGGGACCTATAAATATCCCCCACTGAACGACAAGAGCGGTCAGCAGGCCGGACGATGAGCTGCTGGGCTGTTGTCGAGCTGCTGTTCTGTCAGATTTATGTTCTAATGTTTTACAGATAACACAACTACTCTTTCTATGTCCATTTTCAAAGCCAACTTTATGTTGAAGACACATCTTCTTTTGTTGCTACACAACAGTTTCTATTCTTTTCACAGTAACCACAAAAACATTCACTCAGTCAGAGGACACAGCATCCATGAAAAAAAAAAAAGCCTTCATGTGATCAGTAGACAAACACGTCCTTTTATTAAACTGTGTACACAGTCCGCTGCTCTTCAGATCTGAGTTTTCAGTATCATCTCAGCCGCCTTTTAACTCTGTGTCTATTTTCATCTGAATCAAGCTTTGTGCAAAGCATGGCAGAGTGCAGGGTGTGGTGATTGGGGGCCTCTGGTGAGATAACATGCCTCACCACACACCAGGTATCTCGTGCCAGGCCGAGCGGCTGCTGTGTTTTCACAACACGTTGCCATGGACACAACTTGCAAACATTCAGGTCTGTGGGGACCACATAATCGCTCCCTCTCTTCCAGAAACTGATCACGCACTCACGCGTCAGCTGATTTTAAAGAGTTAAGAAACTGGAAACCACAATTTCATGTTTAGGATGTATGATTTCACAAATCTGCTTTATTATAGCTGTAATAATCAGGACAGGTGACATAAAAGTGTCAGTGCCTGAAGGCACCACGGGAAGTAACATTTATTATTCAGCCTTCAATAAAAGGTTTGGCTTACATCATTTAAACAACAATAAATCTGAGTCTAGCTTGTACAGGCGTGGGAATTCTGGATAATGCGGGTTCTACATCACTGTCTCGAATGTTTCAGAGCAGTATATTAATAAAACTACTCCAGTATATTCAACATCATTATTGCTGAGGGTCAGTGCTCAAATGAACTCATTACAGATGGAAATTTTCGCCGCTGGATGCCTTGCTGAAAATATTCAATTACTGGTAACAGCCCTGGGTCTGGTTGCTATGATACACAACTTCCACTGTCATTATTGTGTTGATGGAGGAACTTAATGGAAAAACATGTTGGCCTTCTTAATGGTTCCCTCATTTGGTCAAATAAAATACATACAGTAAATTTAGCAATTATTGCAGCGGCACATATAAATACATACTCAGTATGTAAAAGTGGTATTTTTTCAGATTTTAATGATATAAAAGACTTAATATGTATGTTGATATTATCTTTCAGGAAATATGTAAAATACTGCCACCTGCTGGACACTAACCAAAAGTGAATCCCGCTGTTAGTGGAACCGCCCATAACTGTCCGAGACCTTTCATTGGTTTAAATTTAGAATCTACGATCTGATTGGCCAGATAATGTTCCGGAAGCCAATCAACTTTTGTAACCATCGTCACGAGGCCACATACCGGGAAAACAAGGAAGTGATGTAAAAATCCGACTCTTTAGCAGATGCTCAAACTACGCGGATAAAATGTTGTTTGACAGTTAAAAGAGGAACAATAACACTGATACATTAAAAAATGTTGTGAATCTTCCGACCATGTTGAGTATGTCTGCGATTAGACAGTCGGTGTCTTTACAAAAGGTGGGTGACTGAGCTAACGGCCCTTAGCATGAAGGGCAGGGAGCTAACGTCCACTTCGATTTTGATCTTAATCTTTTGAATTTGTTTACGTTTATCTTTGCTTTACTTCAGATTAGGCAAATACTGTTGTATTAAAAACTCCGTCTTTTGGCTTTTATCTCCACAGACACACAAAATTCTGCTATTGCTTATTTATTTCTGTCTGAGAATGTCAGATAATTGTCGGTAAAAGGTAAAGACAGGTGATTGAAATGAGGGTCTGCAGATGATCACAGATTACTTCCTGGACTTTGATTACAGATCTGTGATTTTTCAGATGGTTCACATGAGCCCTCGCCCTCTCTGGCTGTGGAGGAAAAGCCCACACAAGGTTTCGACCTGCTGCTTCTCTGATGGTCCAGTTTCTCCTGCTCCCTCCACTCCTCCCAAGTGCTCTGAAGCCGATCCAGGACCCGGAGCCCCCGCTTGGTCTCCTGACCAGGGGCCACCACCTGCTCCCGCTCACTGCTGCATGAGCGGCTGTCATAACTGTGTGTGGATCGAACACGCGGAGCATCTGCTGGCGTATTACCACGATGGAGGGGACCGGGCCCTTGCTGCTATTGAAGAGAACGTCCTGGATGAAAACCTGAAGACCTACTTAAAGATGGAGCTCAGTCTCTTAAAGAAGACCGATCGGTGATAATAATGACCAGTTTTATCTGCCAAGATTAAATTTCAAAACCTATGAATTCTTCCTCCAAATTGACCAGGCAGGTGAAGGCAAGGAGCTTCTAGTATTTCGGACAGTATTTTGGTGAAATCTCCATGGCAACAGTGTTTCAAGACAGTTTGAGATAAGGGCATTAGGTCACCGTGGTAACAACACAAAGGACCAGAGGAGGCTACGGTCAGTCAGGTGCACTTTAATTCTAACCCTAAGCAGAACACAAACTGCCAGGATGTGATTTCCTATTTTTTTAAAGATTCAGACAGTAAAATATTTATTTTGACTTCATTTTACTAAGTGGAAAAAAAAATCACCGCATGTCATTATTGTCGATGTGTCTATTGAGTCTGTTCCTTCATGAAGAGACATTATTTAACATAACTCAATGAGTGTATTATTCTGTTAAGCTATACTAAAAAAATCATATTTAGAAAATATTGTGTGCAATTGTTCTTTAAATATTAAAACCAAACCGAATTGACCGTTTAGTTCCGTGTTAAACACTAGGGGGCGCCACATTTTATTTAATCAATATGACAGGAGCGAAATTAACTGATTTAACAAAAACCAAATGTGACCAAAGGGAAGGCAAAAATTCCAAGAGATTTTACAAAAACTGAAATTTGTTTGGTCACTAGAGTAAGGTAATTCACATTTTGTGGTAAAGTAAATTAATAAAATGAGTGAACTGTGGGCTATTTTCCTCTTCGCTTAAAAAAACAGTATTTTAATCGCAGTAAATGTTCAAAGCCTTTAGATCGCCACACGCTCGAGGCTAAGGGTTAATGACAGGCACAGCTGGGTGTCATTTGCATAGCAGTGATATAAAATAAAACCCAGTGTGAATGATTAGCCCCAGTGAGGCCGTGTGCATACCACTGAGCTTCATCATTTTCCTTCCGTGTCCAGGGTGGACCCGGTGGGAATGGCTCTGTGAGCATTAATGGAAGGACGTTTAATGGCCACACTAAATAATTCTGCGGAAAAAAAGACTTTTTAGCACCTAGATGATGCAGAAGCGAAGCTGCACCGTAACAAACCTTCACAGGAAGCGTGATAACGTGATTGTTGTGAAATGATACTCAGATGGTTTTATTTGGCTTTATTCAATGTTAATCTCGTAGCTGCTGTCAAAACAGCATTGTAAAGATGACCTTGGATCTTTAGCGCCCCCGTCTGGAAGCATGACGCCAGTCAAATGATCTAACGTACAGCTGATTTAGGAATTGCACCTTTTAAGAGATTTCATGTGTTGCAGAGTAAAAAAAACTTGGGAGTAAAAAAAACCCACCAAATTAAAAAAAAAAAGTTTTAACCCTTTGATGCACAACATGGGTCAAAAATGACCCACATTCATTTTCTATGTGTTTTCAGGCTGGGTGAGTGTTTCTTTGCTGTATTTTTTAAAATCAATTTATTTTATTATTAAATGTCCCAATTATAATTTTAATATCTTGTTTTTGATTAGTACAAGGTCAATGCTTCCATTGTCTGTTTATTATTTTAGGAATAAAAATAGATTTTGGATTACTACACCACATGGATCAAAAATGACCCATTTATCCAAGTGTGATTTTGAATTAAATTACTTCAAACTGTAACAATAATTTGCTTCAAATAATCATTTTAGCAATGCTTTGGGCCAAATAATCATACATTTTATATTTGAAATGTGTTTATTTGTCATACTTAAACATGAACATTCTGTAGAATGTTCTTGTCCTTGTCGATGCTCTCCCACTCTTTCCCTTTTGCTGCGGCTGCTCTGTGTCCCTCTAAGTTGGTGCATCATAGAACCTCCTCAATGATCTTGTCACTGATGAATTTATCCAGGTGTAGGTCCTGGGCAGCTCCTCAGAATGTTATGGCTTCTTATTCTGCTGTGAGTGGGGGGATTGTCATTACAGTAAGACCCTTTTTTACTAAATCTATTTGACTGGGTCTGAATTTCCTCTTCAGAAGACTCATCAGATGAGCCCTCTTTGTCATCAGAAGAGTCTTCTTCATTCAGGAGAGACACACCCATAACTCCAGCTTGACCCTGAGGCACATAGGCTGGGTCATTATCATCATCTGAGATTTCAGACTCAGAATCAGGACCAATTCCATCCTCATCTTCCTGATCTAGTCCCTTCTGCAGCATCCCCACAACCATTTCAGCAGTGAATCTATGATCAGCCATGATCTGAATATAGAAAAGCAAATGCACAACATATTACCATCAGTATACAGAGACAAGCCTGATAGTGGGGCAGCAAGGGTTTATTATGATCTTGAGGCATTTCTAGTGACAGGATCTGTCAACTGTCGCACTAGTTTCGCTTTATTTTGGTGTCCTAGCTAAGATAGATTGCTAGCTACAATATAATATGCTATAACACAATATAGCTAATAGTAGTGTATTGAATATATTTTCCTCTCTGACAAGTAATGTACTTTTTCTCAAGGTAACTTAAACCTTATCAGTTATATTTACTGTGTGAAAACTTCATGAAGACTGACAATAGCTATGCTTATTCATAAAGGAAGGAGAGAACAATTAATATGATGATTTGTGCTGAATAAAACAATTAAAATTTACTGAATAGTTGGATGAATAAATGATGAAATACATAGATTAGAAACATTCAGCATAGAAACATTCAGCCATACATGAAATAACATGGGAAATGGACATGGGTCATTTTAGACCCATGTTGTGCATTAGAGGGGTAGTGATATAAAAAGTGTTTTTATTCAAAATGTAAAAAAGAAAAACATACAAGAAGGATTAATTCTGATCAAAAACAAGTTAATTGAGGAATACCTGGAATGCTGAATAATAAAATTAATTAATTGCAAAGATAAAGCAAATAAAAACTCAGTCGGGTCACTTTAGACCCATGTTGTGCATTAAAGGGTTAATACATGAACATGCTGTCAACACATCAGCTTTCAGCTGGGAGGAGAAAAAAAGAACCACATTGAAACAAAATAGAAGGATTTGTTTGAAAAGGTTAAAGGTCAAATGTCCCGTTGCGTAGCATTCACAGAATAAGCATTAAGACAGCATCACTGAAGCTCTGCAGGGTCTGGGTTGCTCAGCTTTTGTCCAGCCTTGCTCTTGATGAAATTAACATCATTTCTGCTTCTTTTTATCCCCTCCTGCTATTGCAGCGTAGTTCAGGGCTTTTCTGAGGTTTTTACCTTCCATGCGTTGTTTCATTTCCTTCAGCTTCCTGACCTTCTCTGCAAACCTTTCATCCTGCATCCTCTCGATCAGGAAGTCCAGGTGTTTTAAGGTGAAAATGGATTAAACGTTCAGGGCGATGCTCTCCAGCCTGGTGATATGCTGCAAGCTTTTCTCCAGCCCCTCGTGTTCCTGTTCCAGAAGTTTCTCCATTTCCTGCTGCATCTGCTCCAAAGTACTCGAATGTTTCTCCATTCCCTCCAGGCCCTCCAGGTACTTTTTTTTTATGTCTTCATAGGTCTTTCTGACCTTCCTTGTCTTGGGCACGTAGATCCACTCCTCCTTCACGTGATGCTCTCTTTCACACTTATTGGTGCAGACTGTGCAGTGCCCACGATCATCAAAGATCCGACAATAATAACCATTTAGGAAGGTGCATGTGCATTTATGGTGACACGTCTCCTCACACTGCCGGCATGACGTAGCCCCCTTTACCCAAAAGAACCACCAGCTTCCACCCTCAATGGGTTCTTTGTCTTTGTAGGGCTCGTCCACATCTTCTTCGTAGTTCTCATTCGCCTTCATCTTTTCTTCGCATTTGATGTATAACACTTTCTCCTGATCAATCTGTGTCTTTTTAAGCTCGATCAACTTGAGTTTATCTTGAATGTTAATGATGCACTCCTTCAGCTGATTTAGCTGATTTATAACCTCCACGGTTGTCCTCAGTGTCTCAGCTTCTGTGACGTTCAGGACCTCCATGAACCGCTTCATTTGATCCTCAGAAAAGTCCCAAGCAAACTTCAGAGCCTCCGTATATCGTCCCGTTCTCGGAGTGCTCTGGCGGTTATTGAACATAAAGTGAACGGGCTCGCCCTGCTCATCTTTTGCATACTTGATTTGTGCGTCTGCGAGAGCGGTCAGGGCGTTATCGGGCGGCCCGCCGTCTGAGTGCGTCAGTAGGGCGAATATGTTCTTCTCCATGTTTGCTCCGAACAGAGACGCCACTGAATTAAAGACGTACCCGAGTCGGTCACTCAGTCGATTATCGCTGGCCTTCAGCACCAGACCCACTGCATCGACCTTGTGAACTCCACCATGAGAGGTGAACCACTTCAGCAGTCTCTCCGCAATGATGTCATCATTTCTGCCATCTCTGTTGTCTCCGTACCCGGGAGTATCGACGAGGGTCAGAGAGACAGGAAGCGTTTTCCCCCCGAACCCAAAGATCTGGTACATGATCACGTCTGACGTCTGACTCTTGGACTGACTCGTCGTCTTCTCCTCTACGATCTTGAACCAGACTTCGTCCCCCCACTTCACTCCCATGGCGTAGTTGACCAGGAGGTCGATCAGAGTGGACTTCCCTGTTCCTGTCTCACCCAGAAGCAGGATGGTTCTGTTCAGCCTGTTCACATTTTTGGTGCCGACAGTCACTGTTTTCAGGCCTTCGGTGATCTTCGTCACCGCGTTCAGCCGGTAGATTTTAGGAGATCCCGACTGGATCAGCTGACTCGTCTTTATGATGGAACTCAGGAAGGTCTCACTGTTCCTGCAGAGGAAGAAGACTCAGAAGAATCAGACAGTTTTGCACCTTAAACAAGCTTCAACCTTTGTGAGCCGGGCTGAGTGTTTGACACATTGAATAAGTCGTTCAATCTGCGTGAATTTGTTTTTTCAGAACATAATTTACAGTCTCACACACATTTCATACTGGGACATTACTGCTGACCAAAAATGTGAACGCTCGCTGAACGCTGCCTGTATTCTGTAGCCCCAGAAGTATCCTGGAGAACACGAGCTCATCTTCTGGAACACTGGAAATGAGTTCTGAGCAAAATGATGGAGAAGAATATGTAGAAGAAATGGGGAAGCAGGCCCAGAAGGTAATGAGCCCAAGTGTTGTTTCCCTTCAGAATCTTTGGTGCCTGACCCAGTGATCTCAGTCTCCAGGTTCTGGTCTGTAGCTCTCTACCTGAGCCGCAGTCAATCACATCGTTTTCCATTAATTCAAGCAGCTTTTTTTTTAAAGTACCCTCCTGACCCAAACCCTCTCGACATGCTCGCATACCCTCAACTTGACCCAACGACTGCGACCAAGTTAGGTGCTCCAATCACGATCTCTGAGGTCAAAGATGCAATAAGTTCTCTACAGAGTAATAAGTCACCAGGACCTGATGGTTTCACTACGGAGTTCTACAAAACCTACTCCGAAGCTATTGCCCCAACTCTAGTTAGGGTTTTCAATGATGCTCAGGCAAAAGGACTCCTACCTCCCACAATGTCAGAGGCTTCAATCACACTCCTATTGAAAAAGGACAAAGATCCACTTCTATGTAGCAGTTATAGACCAATTTCCCTTTTAAATGTAGATTTTAAGATACTGGCGAAAGTCTTAGCCAGCCGTCTCCAGAGAGTAATTTCGGCCCTAATCAATCCTGACCAGACTGGCTTTATTTTAGGGAGGCATTCATCCTCAAACACACGCAGATTACTTAATGTTCTCTACTCTCCCCCTACTGACTCTCCTGAACTAGTTTTGTCCTTAGACGCTGAAAAAGCGTTCGACCGTGTAGAGTGGAAATACCTCTTTTTTGCCCTTAACAAATTTGGCCTCAGCCCTGACTTTGTTGATTGGATTAAACTACTTTACACTTCTCCCCTTGCCTCTGTCAGCACCAATGGGGTTAGATCACGCCAGTTCTCCCTGCACAGGGGCACTCGACAGGGCTGCCCCCTTTCCCCGCTTTTGTTCGCCCTGGCAGTCGAACCTCTGGCCATATGGTTGCGTAGCGAGAACGGGTTTGAGGGTATCACTCGTCATGGACAGCTTCACAAAATCTCTTTTTATGCTGATGATCTTTTACTGTACATGTCCAACCCTACCTCCAGTCTCCCTGTAACTTTAGATATTTTTGAAAAATTTGGCAAATACTCTGGTTACAAACTCAATTTTGGAAAAAGTGACTACATACCAATTAATTCAGCTGCCGACCTTTTACCACAAGGTTTCCTACCCTTTAGGAAGGCCTCAGATGGTTTTAAATACTTGGGAATTTTAGTGACAAGATCATTTTCTGAACTATTTGCCAAAAATTATATTCCATTAATCGAACGTTGCAAATCAGACCTTGCCAGATGGTCCTCTCTCCCCCTCTCTTTGATCGGCCGTGCCAACCTAATAAAAATGTCAATACTCCCTCAGTTCCTCTATCTTTTTCAACATATACCAGTCTTTATCAGGAAATCATTCTTTTCAAAACTTGACCAGCTGATTAGTTCCTTTCTCTGGTGCAATAAACGGGCACGAATTGGTCGCTCAGCTCTCCGCCTTCCTAAACCCCTGGGAGGTTTAGCGCTCCCAGACTTCCGTTATTATTACTGGGCCTGTAACATCAATAAGCTTCTTCATTGGAACACTGGTAAAGCTGTATCTGAATGCCCACAATGGGCCCTGCTTGAAATTTCCTCCTCATGTTTTTGCCTCTGGTCTGTAGTATGCTCCCAACTACCACTGTTAGTTAAACAGGTCAGCCCCAATCCAATTGTAACCAACACACTGATGATTTGGAACCAGTTTAGAAAAACTTTTGGCCTCCACACCCAATCAAGTTTATCCCCTATATTTCGTAACCACCTTTTCGTCCCCTCATGCTCTGATCTTGCCTTTCGTACCTGGTCTGAGAGAGGCCTAGCAACGCTTAATGACCTTTTTATTAATGGTGTTTTTGCTTCATTTACCGATTTGGCAGCAAAGTTTAAATTACCAAACTCTCACCTCTTTTGTTTTTTTCAAATAAGACATTTTGTGAAATCTTGTTTTCCCCAGTTTCCCAACGGACCCCCGAACTCTCTTATTGACCAATTCTTAACCCTTAACACCAGGAAGAAAGGACTCATAGGGATCACATACAAGCAAATTTATACTCTGTCTCCCCATCAACTGACTTCGCTAAGAGTCGCTTGGGGCCAGGACCTTGGAGCTCCCTTGCATGATGAGCAATGGGAAAAGATATTAAAAAATATCCACTCGTCCTCTATTTGTGCGAGGCATAGCCTTCTACAATGTAAAATTTTGCATAGAGCCTATTTCACTAATGCCAAGCTGGCCAAAATCTATCCTGACAGAACAGATTCATGCAACAGATGTGGGCAAGCCCCTGCCGATCTCGCTCATATGTTTTTGTCGTGCCCTAAATTATCTGAATTCTGGACAGCAATATTTGAAACAATTAGTAAAATAACAGGTCAAACCATCCTGTTCGAACCCCTCGCTGCCCTCTTTGGAGTATACTCGCTACACACTGTGCCTAAGTCCACAAATAAGATCATTGCATTCACTACATTGCTTGCCCGAAGACTTATTCTTTTAAAATGGTCCCACGTTTCCCCCCCAACCCATAATAAATGGATTCAGGATGTGCTGCAATGTCTTACACTGGAGAAAATGAGGTTCTCCCTCAAAGGGTCCCTGAGCAGTTTTTATAAGATATGGCAGCCCTTCATCACGCACATCGACTCTCTGACCATTGTAGCAGAACCTGACTGAGCCCCAACCCCCCCCCTCCCCCCACCCCCTCCCCATTAATTTTATTTAATTTATTTAACCATTTACTTTTGAACAGTCTCGTATGTGGTTCTCCTTCATTTTCACCTTTATCATTTTGTTATTTATTTTTCTATATATGGGTATGTATATGTGCGTCTGTGTATGTGGGTACACATATACATATATTTTTATTTATTTTTTTTTATTTTTTTTTACTATTGGAAATTTGTTATACTGCTATACCAATGTTTTTGATTCCCTATCTGTGAAAAACATCAATAAAGAAAGTTTGTATAAAGTACCCTCCTGGTAACAGGTTCACACCTACCGGGTCAGATGTTCTGTTGCTGTTGATTGGTTTTATTTCACTTTATCTTGTTTTATTTTATTCTATCTTGAGCTTTATTTTCTAGCTTAACCAATGCCTTTATGTTGCTGCTACGTTTAGTTCCTGCTGTGCGTTTATATCTGAAAGACTCTGTAACTTGTTTCTAAAATGTTCACTATAACTAAAGTTGCAGGTTTTTCATGCAGGTGCTCAGTGAAATGGTCTAGGCCACGGTAGGGGTGTGCCACACTTTAATAAAAGCTTCTTCCTGGCATAAATATGCAGTCTATGTAAATTAGATAGGTAGTCGAGCTATCGGTGCTTACTCAGTAGCCATGGCGATGCTGTCTTCTTCAGAGTCCTCGAATCTGAGGAAAATAGAAGTTATTCAGATTACTGCATGTTTCCTTTGACTCACTGGAACTGGTGGCAGGTTGATGGACAGTTAGGGGAGGGGCCTTGGTTCCCAAGAGTGACCTCCCACCTTTCTGCCCCTCACCAGCAGCTGGAACTTACCTTTACCCGACACACAGGAATCAGCTGCCAGCAGTTATAGTGATCAATAAGAAACAGTTATCTAAATGCTGATTTGAACCACTTATGAATGACTGATATCAGACACATTATCAAACATTATGACAATATCGACATTTTTTCACTTTGTTAAACATATTCACTGCTCCGATTAATGAACCATGAAGAGTTTCACATTTACTGGACGAAATAAATGCAAGAGAAAGGCGCCTGTGCTCAGCATTTACCGTAATGCCTCGTATACACAGAGCAAGTGAATTGGAGCTGACTTCACTGCTTCGAACACATTAACTTTGTCTGACATGCCGAATATGATCCGACTTTTGCTTCGGGAACTGGTCCAAAGTGGGATATATACGAGAAAACACCAGATCCTTTACAAATATAACTAATATATCGGATCTATTTCAACGATTGCAGAATTCGACGTCTGATCGGTTCTTAATTCCTAAGGATTCTTACCTGCGGTTCTTACCTGCGGTTTGACGGAGAGCGCTGAAGAGGAGTGACAGGAGGGGGGTGGAGGGATTTAAGGAGGCTGGCAGGAAGCTGCACACCGTGAACTTGAAACCACGTGATTTCACAGAAACTCGGACCAGAAATCCACCCAAAATCTATGAAGAGTCCATTATAACTGCGAGTTGTTGTTTTTTTAAATGAAGGAAATAGACTAACAAATGTTGCACGAATCCAAAAATTAATAATATTCCACCATGAACCAGCATGTTGCATTTTTAATTTATAAAATGAATACATAATTTTTTTCTATTAACATTTATTTTTCTATTAACATCTATTTTTCTATTAACATCTATTTTCTCATAACACAGACGCCCTGTACAAGAAGGGCCAAAGTCGTCTTCATCTGCTGAGGAGACTGAGGAGACTGAGGTGCAGGACACTGCTTAGGACTTTTTATGACTCTGTGGTGGCATCGGTGATTTTCTACGCTGTGGTCTGCTGGAGCTGTGGAAGCTCAGAGAGGGACAGGACCAAACGTGTGTCAGTCTCAGCAACAGAAGTGAAATATCTCCCTCTGCTGGCGGCGCAAAAGTTTAGTCAGTATTCTGTTTCTACTCTGCTCACACACATCAACATAGACCTGTGATGGTAGCATCGTTTGATGTGTTTAAAATGACCAATGAAGGCAAATTCATTACTATTATTACACCGTTGCGCTAAGTTCCCGGTCTGCACATGTACCCTTCCTGCACTTCCTGTAGAATTTCTCTGTATCAATTGACTGCATCATATCTGAGAATTTAAAATGTAAAACAGTTTTAAACATTAAAACATATGTGTGTGTGTATTTTGCTTGTTTTAGACGTGTGGTGGAAGCTGCAGTGTGCAGGAGCCACCAGAGGGGCGCTGTTGCTTCTCCCCATAACCATAAGCAATAAATTCCAATTTAACACGTCCAATCAGACAAGTCTAATGGACAAGACAACTGTAACAAGGCCTATCGGGATGCAGAGCGGCACCGTGACATTTAGCAAACCGTGACTGCTGCCTTTATTAGTGCAAATCTAAATCAGCAGCAACTTCAGGGAAGAATGTTATGGCTTCTTATTCTGCTGTGAGTGGGGGGATTGTCATTACAGTAAGATCCTTTTTTACTAAATCTATTTGACTGGGTCTGAATTTCCTCTTCAGAAGACTCATCAGATGAGCCCTCTTTGTCATCAGAAGAGTCTTCTTCATTCAGGAGAGACACACCCATAACTCCAGCTTGACCCTGAGGCACATAGGCTGGGTCATTATCATCATGAGATTTCAGACTCAGAATCAGGACCAATTCCATCCTCATCTTCCTGATCTAGTCCCTTCTGCAGCATCCCCACAACCATTTCAGCAGTGAATCTATAAACAGCCATGATCTGAATATAGAAAAGCAAATGCACAACATATTGCCATCAGTATACAGAGACAAGCTTGATAATGGGGCAGCAAGGGTTTATTATGATCTTGAGGCATTTCTAGTGACAGGATCTGTCAACTGTCGCACTAGTTTAGCTTTATTTTGGTGTCCTAGCTAAGATAGATTGCTAGCTACAATATAATATGCTAGAACACAATATAGCTAATAGTAGTGTATTGAATATATTTTCCTCTCTGACAAGTAATGTACTTTTTCTCAAGGTAACTTAAACCTTATCAGTTATATTTACTGTGTGAAAACTTCATGAAGACTGACAATAGCTATGCTTATTCATAAAGGAAGGAGAGAACAATTAATATGATGATTTGTGCTGAATAAAACAATTAAAATTTACTGAATAGTTGGATGAATAAATGATGAAATACATAGATTAGAAACATTCAGCATAGAAACATTCAGCCATACATGAAATAACATGGGAAATGGACATGGGTCATTTTAGACTGTTGGATCGCAATACCTCCCGTATTGTAACTGCTAATCCGCGTGTTCTTTGAATGAAGACTTCAAGAAGAAAAATGCCAATTTCAAAATGTATTTGACAATAGAACCAATTCGAGATACAAATATTACAGAGCTCCGGGCCAGTTCATAACCCTAGCAACAACAGAGTTAATTGTCAGGGCACGAAGTCTGACAACCTAACTATCCCTTGGCCCAGTCCTTTATAGTCACACACATGCAAATTCACAATGTTCATGTAATCCAATCCAGATCCCCTGCTGGGATGGCCTCGTCCTCTTCCTCCAGTCCCATTTGGTGTTGGTAGAGTTCTTCTTTTCCATTGTTTTCCCAGGTGGCCAGATCCCATTCTTCATGCAAATGTGATCATCAACCCCCCTGATGTCCCGTTTACAATGAGTGTTTGACAACCCCTGCCTGACTGGCTCCTGAGATAACAATAGAACAAACAACAATCCTGCAAATGGAATGTCTCTGTTCTTTATTACATTTACCAATGAGTCTACCTTGCCTAACTTCTAAGAGAAGACAGAAACATATGGTGAAACACATAACAACAAGATAAAGACAATTCTCAACAAGACCCATGTTGTGCATTAGAGGGGTAGTGATATAAAAAGTGTTTTTATTCAAAATGTAAAAAAGAAAAACATACAAGAAGGATTAATTCTGATCAAAAACAAGTTAATTGAGGAATACCTGGAATGCTAAGTAATAAAATTAATTAATTGCAAAGACAAAGCAAATAAAAACTCAGTCGGGTCACGTTAGACCCATGTTGTGCATTAAAGGGTTAATATAGAAAAAGGGTCAATCAAAATGAAGAATTGCACAGTCATGTATCACAAAAAACAACATTTTCCGCTGCCTTTCTGCTCACCAAGCAGAATTAAATGCAGCACTGGCTGAATGCCAATTAGTAGCCTAAGTGTAAAATATAAATGAAGCAGGAACATTAATGTCAACAGCAACAGTCATCGTTCTCGATAACCCAATGTTGTGTGGAGGTAACAGGGCAACCACAGGATAATGCATGGCTTCCTTGGTTGTTGCCTAGCTCAGAGGGAACATTCTCAAAATGTTACTTCTTGATTTGTCTCGAACCAACCCCACTTCAAATTGAATCTTGGGAAATATTTACTGAAAATCTGAAAAGGATACAGCATTTCTGTTTAACCATTTTAATGTCAATTATGGATCAGATTTGCATCCATACAAACCCACAAGAGACCCCAGTTTAGTTCCAGTCCCAAACTGGTTGCAAAGCCTCTGGAGTCATCGTGATTAGTGGAAATTTTGAAGTCAAACTGAAATAGCGAGTCGGTGTTGGCTAACGCTTGTTTCAACAAGGTTTAGACCACACCAGCAGGGCTCTGAGATGGCTCAGTTCCAAACCAAACCAGAGTTTAGACAAAAACAATAAATAAGTTTGATCCAACAGGGGGTATGTAACCTCCCTAACCCCTCCCCTCAGTTGAGACAGTTTATAAAACCACGTGGTGGGTGGGTCTGGACCCACGTCCTGGAACCCCTGAAGTCACTGGCGCATGTACAGTTGGATGAGGCCTGCCTGGTGCAGCCGCTGCCACAGCGCCATTTCCATCCGGAGGTCGTGGTTCTTGAAGAAGACCACTGACTTCTGTTTTTTATCGTAGTAGTGGTCAGAGTACTTCATGTAGTCTGGGGTCATGAAGCCGTACGCACTCACCTTCAACAGCAGAACACACACACACACCATCTACAGTCAGAATAAACACATTCTCCAAATGTTAAGCCTGGAATTGTTTGGGCCACAGCCACAGGTGCAAAGCAAAGGGGTTTCTACCTTGTCACAGGTGTGGAGCGCTACCAGCAGCATCACGGCGCCTGTTGACGGACGATAAATGTCCTTATATTTGGTTTTCAGCGTAGCGGAGCGAAGGAATCTGAAGAGCAGCAGAAATGTGCTGTGAGAATGACGCTGCATTTAGCCAAACAACAGGATGAGAGAGGTCCCAGAGCTTCTTCTGTCCCGGACCCTGTGGGAACCTCCCACAGTTCCTGCTCTTCCAAACGCTAATGGCTCACCTGTTCCTGAGGTAACGGACAAAATCTGGGTGGTACATCTTCACCTTCTCCGCAGAAACGTCCTTTCCAAAGAATGAGGCTGGACTGTGGAGAGAGACAGCATCAACACACCTTACGGAGAAAAATCTGTTGTTCAACCTGCGGCAGAAGAAAAATCTAAACTCTAGACGTTTTTAAAACCTCAACCTTGAGGAACATGCTGCTTCTTTCTAATATCTGATTATTAAAATCCATTAAACATAATGACTGCATCACACTATTCTGGTCTCACTGGTGGTGTTGCCCTCAGTACTCGTACTCACTTTTGGTTCCGCTGGGGTCCTCTCTCCACCAGTGTGTGTGTGGCAGCAGCTTTCACCAGCAGGTAGTCACGGTCATTCTCAGGCAGGAAAATGTATCTGGTTTCCTGTTGGATGGGAGCAGGATGTGATTCTGGCTCCTGGTATCTTTCAGAAAGTCTCTCAGCGTTTGTGCTCACCTTGGCTACTGGGGGGGCTTTGAACCCCACACCTGCGTAAGCCCTGATGGAGTTCATCAGCGTGGTGGCGGAGAAGGTGTAGTGGGTGGTCCTCGAGCCCACGTCCTTCTCGAAGCCTTTGATGACCGCCCCATTGGTCCTGACACAGAAATACACCGAAACAATGAGCCACACTGTTGAAATGAGCAACAGACCAGTTGCTCTGCTGGTCTTCAGGATGAGGAGGAAGTGTGACATGTTTCCTTATGTGCTGCCATCTTTACAGCTGCCATGTTCAAAAAAACAACTTGTCCACACTACCTACATCACCCAAAAGCATTTCCCGGTGTGCGTACGTTGCTACCGGTGGTCACAAGTCCTACCTGAACACGTAGTGGTGGCTGTCGATCTCCGCCCCTCTCTTGGAGTCTTTCAGTATCCCCCCGTTTCCCACCACAGCGCAGCGGATGCACTCAGAGTTGTTGCTACGGTCCTTCCAGTCGTCCAACATCTGCCAGTTGGCAGAAGAGTTGAGGACGGACAGAGCGTCCACCAAAGCTGTTGGCACAGAACCCAGAGTCAACCTGGGAAAAACTCACAACTGTGCTCACTGTGATGAGCTGGGAGGCCACAGTGGACAGTTTGTGCTGGTGGTCGCGTTGCTGCGTTTGTGTCTTCCCACTGAAAGGTCTAAATACAGAAGAATAGAAAGATCTCCTTGTTTCCTCATCACATGTAGGCACTGATATGAAGTGGTGTAATTAAAACTACCCCTTTTTATACCAGTCCGGGTCCATCTGGAGCTATAATTGAGATGTGGGACAAACTTTCCTCCCTTCTGATCCCAATAAATGCTGCCGAAACACAGCAGATTTTCTTTATTCAAAACAGGAAGCAAAAACTCACTGTTGTAATCGACGCCCCCCCAGCCGTGGGCTCCACGGTGCTGACTCAGTCGCCCGTACTCCTCGTGCGTGGCGTGGCGAGCCCACTGCAGGACTGGAACGTTGTTCAGAAAATTCCCACTGAATTCGGTGTTGGTGCGCCGAGTCCGGATGCCGTCGGGGCAGGTCTGAGTGAAGCAGATAAGAGCGTGTTGGCATCCACCCACATGTCTTATCTGAGCTGCAAAGCTCGGCAACATGTCCCATCACACAACCAGTTCCAACAACGTCTACACACTAACTCCTCGCAGTATGTTAAGGATGATACTAAGTCTCAACGTCTTTGAGATGACACACACAACCCATGATCATACGATTTGGGTTGGGTTTCGGTGGGGCCCCTGTTTCAGGAAGTGGCTCTAGGGGTCCTAGCAGGGCAGATGGTGGTGCCTCATTGCGTGGAGGGTCAGGTGTTGCGGAGGAGTCTGCCACCAGCCTAAAGGGGTGGGCATAGGCGCTGTGTTCTTGTCTGGTCCAAAATAAAGAGCTGGAACCTTGCATAGACAGCTGGCATATGAGCGGGCGCCGGGCCTGAGCCTGAATGTCGCCCTGATCCGGTGGCGATGCAGCAATGGTGGTTGGCCTGGCTCAACATTTCCATTTGGTGCAGCAGTGTCTGGAGTAGACTCACTTCAAATGTGCATCCTCCAGCAAGGAGTCCATTTTGAGCAACTGCTCAACTGGCTAATTAAAAGGCTGTGTGGATGTGCTGATTCCTTTCTCTGCCAAGTAAGCATGTAATTCAATGTTGTCTCGAAATACCGGGTAATATAATCCTGGTAGGGGATTTCTTGAGCTTGTGGCATGGGTTCATGGACGTGCCGATGGCGTCTGTGTTTGAGTGACGTAGGATTATACCCTCAGTAAAGAGGCAAAACCCCATGTACCGAGGAGATGAGTGCAAACATGCACTTCAAAGTGAAGTCATGCCCAGTCAGAGCAGTGAACACTTTGTAGAGACACTTCATGCGCATGGTGGCTCCATGGACCACTATGTCCTCGAGGTGGATGGCCATGTCCCAGATCCCTGGCATAACGCAGGACGTGATCTTCTGAATTCAAACCAAAATCCTTTTCAAATGCTTCAGTCTGGGAGGTTCCTGAGTAGAGCCAGGAAGGGAGAGGGCGGAGCTAGGGTGATTCCAGCTTTCCTCGTCGCCAGTGTTGCCTTCCAACTACTCCGTTTATTCCTAACGTACACTAACCTCTCATCTGATCTCATGTCTCAGAAAACCTAACAGCATATTTAATACAGCATGTCGTAACCATGCCAACCTTAAAGCAACATTTCTAAGAAGAGAACCTGAAGCAGACGTCCCAGAGTTCCTCCTCAGGGATGTTTGCTACAACCAGCTTTTCCAATAACACGCTGATATTTTCACTCCAATTATTTCAGGCAACAAGCAAACTCACAGTTTGTGGTGGGATCTCTTCGCTCATGTACGTGTCTCCAATAAAGGGGGGGTCTGTCGTCCTGGTTTCCTGAGTGGGCTGCTGGGGCTTTTTGACGGGGACCTCGATCCTGGTTTGATTTGCACCTCTGGATCTCGGAGTTGAGCGTGACACATTCTGGACTTCTTGCTCTCTTGCCCGGTGTTCCGTGTGTTGGCGCGGGCCTGATGATTTCACGTAGGCCGGGGTCGCCGTAGTCCTACTGTCAACCTTAATCTGCTGGTCTGAAAGCTTCATGGACTCCAGTGACCCACTGTGGGAGACAAACCAGCATTCATTGGTGGGTCAGGCAGAACAGGCAGCTGGAATCATCACAAGAAGTCCGTGTCAACTATGGGTTAATGGTAAATATCCCATGTCTAAGCTCACTTCCTGGTTCCTTGTGGTTACTTAGCATAGCATAAAGGTTGGATGCGGTTCTACAAATAACTTGGCTGATGCCATATAACCCCCATCGAGTTACACTTTGTGTGCATTTCTTATCACAAAGACGGGGCAAGCTCCACGTCAGGGGCAATAAAGTTGCCATTCTAATGCAAAAGCAACACAACATAGTGCTAAATAGGAAGAGAGACATTCAGTCGTATTTTAACCAATTTAGAAAAATTCATACTGAAGTAAAAGAAAATGCATATTAAGCAGATAAAGTTAAGTGGTCTCCTGGGGGCTAGAACCACAATCTTTTGCACTTTGCAACAGTAACTACGACACTACTGAAACACTCCTAACTGTGTCGTGTTTAACCTTTTTGTGTATGAAATCAAGAGACAAACGGGCAAACTTTGAACCATTTAATATTAATTTTCAAATACCATCAGAGTGCTTTCCTGTCACAACAAAGCGCACATTTGACGGACACCCGTAACAAAACACATGTACATGTTCTGAAACAATGTATGTACTGAAATTTGTTTGATCATAAAGATTTTAGAAAAGCTTTAGGTGAGGAGACTTAAGTAAAAGGGCTTCGTCCAGTTTATCTTCCACATTTCCACCAGTTCCACCACTGGGTCAAAATGGCTGCAGAGGGACTAAACACAATGAAATGTGGACAAGAGGACACCTTCATAGTGACCTTTGGTCAAACATATTATCTTATTAGCATAATTTCAGGTTATTTGACACCAGCTAATGGTTTTAGTCTCTGTACAACAAAACAAACAAAAAAGAGCTAGCACAACAGTGTAAACTTGAAGATTGTATCTTTTCTAAAAACTTCTTTTTTATTCATTGTTTTCCTTAGCAACTTGAAGTGCGGCAAGCCCACCAATGGAATGAATTTTTTTTGTCTATACCTGTAAGAAGGATTTTTGTCCCCAGGTGAGTGATCTATGACCCAAGTCATAAAAGAAATGGGAGTGAGGTGGGGTGGTTATTGGTTATTGGTTAACCAGGTGGAATTTAAGCCCCTTCTAAGAGTCTGTTCATGTGGTCCATGGACATGTGATTTCATAACGTAGATGACAACAGAGAAACCATCCGCGTACAAAAAGGGCACGTTTTCAACAGACTAATCAAAATCTCCCTGCTTCAATAATAAAAAAAAAACACCAAAGAACTGCCTGCAGAAAATTAAGGTCAGCAATAGAAACCATCATCTATCATCTTCTTCACACCACGATGGTGACCAAGGGGTACGTGTCTCTCTGTGGACCACATGACCGGACACCTGGCTAACCAAAGTACATGACCATTCATGGTCCTTGGGTCATAAAACCCAGCACCTGTTTCAGATGATACCACAGCACACAGTCGCTTTGAGTCTCTTAGCAACATTCTCAGACCATAATAGCAAAATTGTCAGATAAGACCGCAGCAATTGGACAATTACAGATATGTCAGATGGTACCCAAAGAGGACCTAAATATTCACTAATTCACTAGTAAATATGCGAAAAAACATGTAAAACACAATTGTTGTACAACAATTTTATATAAAAACGTATGGGGTTATGTGGCATGTAGGAATGGAAACAATTTCATGTACAGTAGATCATATTTTAAAAGAAGTTTGAAATGACAGAATGTAAAACGAGCAGAAAAAACAGGAAGTGTAACTTGGCTACCTGCTCAGGTGTGTTTGGACCCACCTGCTGCCTCTCTGGATGGAGACTGTCTGTCGCGGAGTGACACACGATGTCTGCCAGCTCATGCACAGGATATAGACCCACATCAGCAAATTCATGGTCAGCGTGGCTAACAGCAGCTTCGTCTGCAGCGCCATGGTGCTGCTGGATGGATGCACCCTTCGTTTGACCACGGGAACACGCCTGATTCCCAACAATATCTGAGCGTTGCCTGGGTGGAGTCACTGATCAGTGACAGTCAACAACTGAAACACTACTGAGCTAAACTCTTCCACCCTGTTCAGAAGTGAATAAAAAGTCAAAACAACCCCGATTCCGGCTTTAGAAATATAAAATTTCAATCTCTAAATTCAGAATTTTCATGTTGCAAATGTCGTTTTTTTTACAAATGAAATGTCCCTCATCAGAAATTAGTCTACACCTGTAAAAAGGATTTTTGTCCTCAAAAGATCCAAGGGTTATAAAAGGTCATAAAAGAAGGGGAGGCTGGTTATTGGTTAACCAGGTGGGTTTTCAGTCTATTCCAAGTGTCTGGTCATGTGGTCGACGCACATGTAATTTTATAATCTGACAACAAAGAAACTGTCTGCATATAAAAATCAGCTCATTGCCAACAGATTAATTAAAACCTCAACTCTTCAATAATAAGAAAAATAGCAAAGAACCGACTATCTCCGGATTGAAGTTCAGGGCCCCTTTTTCACGTTTTCACACCTAAAATTGAAGCAACATGAAGACTGCGTTTACACGACGGTGTCATCCAACAGAAAGGTTTTCCTTTACATTTTCAAACGCGCTCTGTGTCCACATGGAGATTCACATAGATACCTGACAACGGACGAAAATGCGGGAGCGAAAATGCGTCTCCACAGCAAATCCACATCTTGTTTGAGGAGCAAAAACAAACGTGGCGCACTGAGCAGTCTAAATGTTGCTCGGTAGTTGGCCATAGCTGTTGGACCTGGGCGTGCATACAACGAGTTATCGATGAGAACGATATTGTAATATCAGCTGGCTATTCATCAACTCATAAAATCATATCATGACAGACGATGTGACCAGATACTTGCAGGGGACTCAACACAACTCCATCGCTTTTATGGCAATTTATGACCAACAGGTCATAAAGCAAAGGCATTTTAGACGTCAGATAGTTAAGAGACTCTGTACATTTCGCTATCTGACATGTGGGAAGATTATTCATTGTCACATTTCAAGCAGCATATTTCATCCACCAAAAAAAGACACACAAAAACGTGTTGCAATATTTCTCGATTTTTAAGCAAGGAGGTAACCACGAGCAGAATCTGCAAGCTTTAGCTGTCAGGAGAACTCCAAACCTGGTGACGCACATGAAAAGACAGCAAGAAGTGGGACCCTCTGTTCAATTCCTAATGCAAAACTTCTTTTTTTCCTCCTCATAGAAGGGAGAACTATGGATATTGCACTTGGGAAAGAATTTAAACACCTTGGTGAGAGTATCATTTACAACAACTGTTACGGGCTGGTAAAATACTTTCCTTTAAATCTGTAATATGCGATTCGATTTTCATTCTTGTAAAATTAAATTACATTAATTTAAGCCGCAACGACTAAGACAGGGGTCGGCAACGCGTGGCTCTGGAGCCGCATGCGGCTCTTTAGCGCCGCCCTAGTGGCTCCCTGGAGCTTATTAAAAATATGAAAAGGAAATTGTTTTAATATAATTTCTGTAGGAGGAATAACGTGACAATCATTCTTAAAGTTTACCAATGTGTATAACAAATACTTAATTTCAACATCTCATTATAATGGAAGTTAAACTTAAAGTGGCTATGTGGTGCGTCATTCTCTCCAGGATGCTCATTATGTATTTGTAGCCTACTTATCATTTGGAAAGTAGGCTAATACAGCTAATATAGACACTTACAGCATGTGTTGCCTTCATTATAAGCCGAATATAAGGCTTTTAATTTTTTGCGGCTCCAGACAGATTTGTTTCTTGTTTTTTTGGTCCAATATGGCTCTTTCAACATTTTGGGTTGCCGACCCCTGGACTAAGAACACGAGGGCGAACCGCCAGAACGCAGACAGCAGACAAATCCCGAAGTGGAAAGATTTATTTGCAAAACTTGGAGTCGTGCAGAATCGTGCAAAAGAACCCAACAAGGAACGGTGCTCTACGACGGAGGGTGGGGTCGTGGAGACACGAAAGTTATTTTTAACTCGAACAGCGAAGTTGCGGAGTCTGTGAAGCCTCGATTACCAACAGCAACGAAACGATCGGCTGGTGTTGGCTGCTTAAAAGGATTCCCAATCAGGAAGAGCCGGGAAACAGGGTAACCCCGCCCCCTAATGGAAGTCAATGGCAATTACAAGAGAAACAGTAAACACAGGATGGTCAACTAACCAGTCTGTCATACAGTAGTATGAGTTAATAATGGTCATATTATTTGCATTATGCACATTGTTGCTAATGTGCTTTCTGAAACTGTTCAACTGTTTCAAAGTTTCATACGTTTTGTAGAGTTACAGAGAGACAAAATCATTATAGGAGTTCTTATTTCATCTTTTTTTAATCAAGCCATCTTGAAATCCTTTTTAAAGTCGAATTTTATCTTAAATAGAAGTGAATTGTATCACATCATATTGACAAGGGAGTTCAATGCCTCATTAATGTATTGTATTGGTGGTAGCGGATGGATGCATATCGGACAGGCCACAGTGGTGTAGATATACAGCGCACACAAATTAGGTTTAATCAAAAAAGGGTCTTAATTTAAGACCAACAACTCCCATAAGGGTTGACTGGCGAACTCACAGCAGAAAGCAAATCCAATCCAAAAGTAATCCACAGAAATACTTAATCGTCCAACAGGTGTTGAAATCGTCTGAGAGGTTGGACAAAGAAGGACCAGCTCTAGGAATTTACTTATCTCAGTGACCTGCTCAGGGTGTCGAACCTCAACGTCTGAGATAAAGGCCAGGTCCAGAATGTGACAAGCAAAAACAAAGGACCTCTTCTCAGGCCTGTAACCCTCCTAGTCTAGCAGATATTAGAGTCCTCTATTGGAACAACGTTAACGTAGCAGGGGTCTGACTGAGAAAACTGGACCACGACCAACGAGGTGAGGAGGCCGAGGAACTGGAGTTATTGGGACCAGAGGGCTCTTATGGACAAGTCTTACCCTGGACACATGGAAGTTTGTGTGGAAGTGGGTAGCTTAAGTCTTACTGCCAACAGATTGACAACCTTGTCAATGGATGAACGTGGGCACCAGCTTCTGTGACTTGACCCGAAGGGGTGAGAAGATTCGGATTGAGATCAGACAGGACAGGCCTTGACCCAATATCTTGTGTCCTCTTCCAAGGTGGACCCGCAAAAAAAGGATGGAGAACATCTCATATTGGTTTGCTACCCAGGTGAGAGCCACGCGTTTGGGGGAATGAGCCCACTCCAGCACCTCAGGTCTCAATGGCAGAGGGACATAGAGATAATCCAGGAGACAGGCCCCGGGTCTGGACTGCCCTTCAGTACCGTAACTCATTCTCTCCTTGATCTCCCAGGACAGTGTGGCAAGCCTGTAGAGGGAAGGGACTTTAGCAACTGCCGGGACGAGGCGTGAGCCTCGAAATTGAGGGAACCAGGATGACAAGAGAGATTGAAATTGAAAAACTAAGGTCCAGCGTGCCTGGTGGGAGTCTTTTGTGGTTTGGTTGTATTCAAGGTTCTTCTGATCTGTCATAACCAAAAGGTTACTTCCCCATTCAGACGTACACGTGACCTCAGATAGCAAATGTCCTGAGTACCCCGCAGGGTAAGCCATCTGGTTCGACTTTGTTTGTTTGATCTTTGATCCTTGCCTCAGCATTCCCTTTGCTCTTTCTCACACACACCCACACACTCACACTCACTCACACTCAGACACCAGTATGAAACATCATTTTTAATTAATTTGTTTTCAGTGGTGGATTACTTTGGCATTTCGTCATAAACCTTCAAAAATGATAGCGTCCTCTCCTAGTCTCAGTTCTATGGGTATCTTAGCTACTTCACTTTGTTTTTTTTAAAAAAATGAGCAAACTCACTGGGGTCCTTCAAGGCCAGGAACCTACACAGGGTTCTCTGCCTGGGAAGTTCCCACTATCGTACAGCCTTCAGCCTTACGGAAGAACAGGTGCACACTGCTAAACCACGGTTCTAAAGCATCCAATGCTAACACACTTTTCTATTAGGTTCACAACTATTAAACTTAAATTGTAAATCATATTCTTTTAATCCTTTAAGCTGAGGAAAATATATGCTATACTCTATACCGTCAAGAACTCCAAAGTCCTTCAACCATAAATGGTTTTTAATGAGGTCATGGTTTGGTTCTAGTTATAAAGTGAATTATTAATCAGAGTGCAAAATGTACAACTGTATTTTATAAGACTGATAATTGTCTAATAATTATATATTGACAATGAATTACTTATGTTTGCCAAATCCAGGATTCATTAACCTTAGCAGGTAAACACCAAAAATGGTGCCCCTTGCACATGACCAATAAGACACTAGAACATTCTTACTACAGTCTGATAAATCATGCAAAAAGGTGTCACACAAGGCCGAGCAGTTTGTCGTCAGGTGGGCCCTGGTCCAAAAGTGGAAGTCCACGACCTCCCTGGTGCTCAATCCACCGAGCCCCTTTCTGAAGACCTTCAGCTCCCCAGTGAAGGAAGCAAAAGAACAAGAGTTTGTCAAAAAGGCTGTGCATGTGCTGGATCACCAGTAGATGTCAAGAATGAGTTTAGATTAAAACACACCGCACTTTCCTTAGCTATTTTCTCCCAAGTCTCATTGTAAAAATGTAAAATATATCAGCAATATACTTAAGGGTAGGTATACCCCAGAAAATGTATTTAATATTGTATTAGTATGGTTGATGTCTCCATTAAGTTTAGAAAATATGCAAAGACGAGGATCTGCAAAAAAATAAACCGAGCTTATTTAATACTAAAAAGTTTTAATACAGTAAAAGTTCAAATCAAAATCACAAATTGCACAAACGGCATCTCCTAAAAGCTTCTCCCACTCATTTTCTGCTCACCAGCTCCATTAAAAATAGATGAATTCCCTGATTTTCAGTGTGACTAAGCAGGTTCCGCCCCAGAAAGCGTCCTAATGAAGCAGAAAGAGCAGCATACTTCTGTTATGGTGTGGACACGTCTTCAAGAACTCCATTCACATTAAAGGCACTTGGAGGCCACGGGGGGTCTTATCAGTGAGGTACCTCCATACAACTTGAGTGCTTACAAATGTACGCAAAGAACCTATAAGTTAATAGAATAGCCCTAAATGAGCTTTACTGATTATCTTTCCCCATTGAAACGCACCCAGACACACAAGGACAGACTTTGGCATAATTGCTGTCTAATTAAGGCTGACAGGATATTTTAAGTTGTAGAGAATGCAGACTTATCCTGCGTCGACAAACCGCATCAGACTGATGACAGACGCAAGTGCAGTCTCAAATGGCTGCGAAACCTTCGGAATCATGGTGATTTTGGGTCATTTTGAAGTCCAACTGAGTCTTGAGGCTACAGTCGGTGTTGGCTAACGCTTGTTTCAACAAGGTTTAGACCACACCAGCAGGGCTCTGAGATGGCTCAGTTCCAAACCAAACCAGAGTTTAGACAAAAACAATAAATAAGTTTGATCCAACAGGGGGTATGTAACCTCCCTAACCCCTCCCCTCAGTTGAGACAGTTTATAAAACCACGTGGTGGGTGGGTCTGGTCCCACTTCCTGGAACCCCTGAAGTCACTGGTGCATGTACAGTTGGATGAGGCCTGCCTGGTGCAGCCGCTGCCACAGCGCCATTTCCATCCGGAGGTCGTGGTTGATGTAGAAGCCAACTGGATGGTAGTTGTTGTCGTAGTAGTGGTCAGAGTACTTCATGTAGTCTGGGGTCATGAAGCCGTACGCACTCACCTTCAACAGCAGAACACACACACACACCATCTACAGTCAGAATAAACACATTCTCCAAATGTTAAGCCTGGAATTGTTTGGGCCACAGCCACAGGTGCAAAGCAAAGGGGTTTCTACCTTGTCACAGGTGTGGAGCGCTACCAGCAGCATCACGGCGCCTGTTGACGGACGATAAATGTCCTTATATTTGGTTTTCAGCGTAGCGGAGCGAAGGAATCTGAAGAGCAGCAGAAATGTGCTGTGAGAATGACGCTGCATTTAGCCAAACAACAGGATGAGAGAGGTCCCAGAGCTTCTTCTGTCCCGGGCCCTGTGGGAACCTCCCACAGTTCCTGCTCTTCCAAACGCTAATGGCTCACCTGTTCCTGAGGTAACGGACAAAATCTGGGTGGTACATCTTCACCTTCTCCGCTGACACGTCCTTTCCAAAATACAAGCTTGGGCTGTGGAGAAAAGAGCAGGACGACCGTGGATGACAGAGAAAAATGTGCTGAATGATCAAATGCGTGGTTGTTCGTTTCCCTCCTTTCATACAGTCGCTGCTCCAGTGATTTGGCTAGTCAGTGATGGAGTCATTCCCAGAATACTTTTGGAAAATAAATATTTGTTCGCAAATAATGTGTCTGTGTGAATCTTAAATTTATGAGAGAATATCAACTTTGTTCATGCTAACGGGTTTGTCTCGGAATATATTGGCATTATTAGGCGAAAATGTTGTATTTTCAGTCTGAGTGCTGAGAGGCCATTAAATAATTTGCATAATAAAGCCAAGAGGGCATCTCAGGCTGCAAATATTGCCATTAAATAATCACAGTGCTGGAAACCTGCCGCCGAAGCTCTTCTTCTCAAGTTAGCATGATCGATAAAGGTGCGCGTATCGATACATTAGCAGTAGGTATATAAACATTCAATTTTCCAGAGGACATCACGTTAGCGCTTCCATTAAAGGTCGCGTAGCTATTCAATTGATTTGTTTGAAAGAATTCAGGGGAAAAACTGTCTCCCGGGGAACCATCTCTGCCCTTCAGAGTCTCTTGACAGACTTTCCAGTGACAAATCAGAATGAGACGGGCAGGTGCATCACTGTCATCGGGTAAATTCACGGGACCGCTTTCATATAGCAGGTGAGCTTAGCCACTGATATCCCGGGTCGATTGCTGGGAGGAAGTGCTGAAACGACCCAGGACGAAGCCGGATTTTTCACGCAGTGTGAGGGTTCGATAATTCAATCATTCAATCTGAATTGAGGACTGTATCATATCATCATGTTGTTGCCCTGCGTACTTGTACTCACTCTCGGTTTCGCTCGGGTCCTCTCTCCACCAGTGTGTGTGTGGCAGCAGCTTTCATCAGCAGGTAATCCCGGTCATGGTCGGGCAGGAAAATGTATCTGGTTTCCTATTGGATGGGAGCAGGATGTGATTCTGGCTTCTGGTATCTTTCAGAAAGTCTCTCAGCGTTTGTGCTCACCTTGGATACTGGGGGGGCTTTGAACCCCACACCTGCGTAAGCCCTGATGGAGTTCATCAGCGTGTTGGTGGAGAAGGTGTAGTGGGTGGTCCTCGAGCCCACGTCCTTCTCGAAGCCTTTGATGACCGCCCCATTGGTCCTGGCACAGAAATACACTGAAACAATGAGTCACATTGAAGAGGACAACAAAACAAGCTAACTGAACGTGCTAGCAGAGCAACATCAGCTAACAGAACCAGTTTTAAAAAAAACAAAAAAAACAGTCCAACAGATATCAACAATTCTGTTGCTTTGCTGGTTTTCATCATCAGGGAAAAAAAAGATGTGTTTCCTCATGTGTTGCCGTCTTTACTGTGGCCATCGTGGATTATCAAAAATGCAGCCTTGTGTTCATATGATCACAGATTTATAGCTGGGTTTCCCATAATTCCACATTGCCTTCATCTCCCAAAAGCATTTCCCGGTCTGTTTCATCTCCTGCAAAGAACCAATCCCAAGAACCAAGTTGAGATCAGAGGTCCAGCTTCCCTCTGGAGATGGCAACGATCACCCTGGGCCAAGACCTCTTCTGATGGTCTAACCTACATCAGTGAGCTAACAGGAAGATAACAGGAGGAAGCGCTTCAGTGAAAAAAGCTACGCTTTGCCAACCTGAGGCTGAGGCATAAGACAGAAGCTGGAAGGTAACCTAGTGAATGTGGGCCAGAACAGCAAAGCTCCTTAGGAGGGTGGGAATCAGGGCCCAGGCCCATCAAAGAGTTGGCCAACACACCCGAGAGGGGGAGCCACTGGCCCTGGCTGAAGAGGTGGGACACCATCTGAGCTCCGGGGGGGGGGTACCAACCACAGGACACAGACCCAGGCAAACCTATGGTCTTATGATGACATGAGCCCTCTTCAAGAACTCTGGGAAATCTAAAGTGGCGCCAGCACCAAGGATCACATCCTCTACTCCTGTTGGTGGTCTTGGTGCAGCGATAAAGTCCGAATGAGAAATGATTAACTAAAAAAACCAGCAGTTTGGAGTGTTGATGAGAAACAAAGAATGAAGGAGCAGCTTAGTCAGTGTAAACAGACTCAGCTAGCAGGATATACTGACTACAGCTCCTGGTCCACTTGCAATACTCTGATTGTTCTCCTTCCTCACAATTTCCTGCATCTGCTTCATGTTTGTGTTATTAATAATAAGAATTGCTGTATTTCTTCACGTTAGGGATGAGTTACTGTCCCGAGGACACTAACCAGGCCTCCTACCTGAACACGTAGTGGTGGCTGTCGATCTCCGCCCCTCTCTTGGAGTCTTTCAGTATCCCCCCGTTTCCCACCACAGCGCAGCGGATGCACTCCGAGTTGTTGCTACGGTCCTTCCAGTCGTCCAACATCTGCCAGCTGGCAGAAGAGTTGAGGACGGACAGAGCGTCCACCAAAGCTGTTGGCACAGAACCCAGAGTCAACCTGATCCGACAGTATCTCCACACAGGAACATGTCACAGCGGAACCCTGACCCCTCGAACTCGGGCACCGTTGTTGTGTCAGAATAGATAAAGAGGTGTCATGCGAGGGCGCACGGGAGGAAACCAGTGCTGTGCCAACGTGGACGGTTTGTGCTGGTCTTCATGTTCCTGTGTTTGGTTTTTTCCACTGAAAGTTCCAAATGCAGAAGAAAATACAACCAGCTCTTCACCACATGCAGTCGGGGATCTCAAACAGTGTAATTACAATGGCCCCACGTCCTGTTTACACCAGTCTGGATCCCTCTGGGACTATAATTGAGGCTTGGGAGAAGCTTTCCTCCCTTGCTGATCCACATAAATGAAAGAGTCGAGATTTTCTCTATTTAAAGAATTCTGGAATTAAAATCCAAATAAAACTCACTGTTGTAATCGACGCCCCCCCAGCCGTAGGTTCCCGTGTACCGACTCAGGCGCCCGTACTGTTGAAGGGTGGCGTGGCGAGCCCACTGCAGGACGGGAACGTTTTTCAGAAAATTCCCACTGAATTCCGTGTTGGCGACCCGAGTCCGGACGCCGTCGGGGCAGGTCTGAGTGAAGCAGATAAGAGCGTGTTGGCATCCACCCACATGTCTTATCTGAGCGGCAACATGTCCCGTCACACGACCATCATGAGTTCAAAACTGCTAAACATTAACTTCCAAATCCTCTTCGGAAAATAATCACGCTATTCCGGGGCTGCAGGGCTACTAATTTACGCAGAGCGGGATTTATTGATGCCTAATCTGGACAAGGTGAGGACACAAAGTTAAACATATCCCAGCGATCGTCTTAGCATTTCAGGAGGATCCCGGCTGAGCCGCGAGGAGATCCAGGAGCCAGAGGAAGTTTCCGCTCCGGCTGGAACAAGTGATGCTCCGCTGAAGACTCAACAGGGATGACGCAGACGGGGGAGGCTGACTGAATTTCCCCGTTAAAAAGACCCACCCAGCCCACTGACAGGAGCCTGACGAAGACCAGACATGTGATCTGGCGCAGGGATCTGGCGCGCCTGGTCATGTGACATGTCACAAGGGTTGTTCTGTGTAAACAGACCACCTCTCCCACCTTAATCGCTGCTGATTCGTTTTATTCCAGGATTCTTTGGTTTTCCTATGTGATCGGACTGATTGGACACTGTAAAAATGACAGAGCTCTGCTGTGTTCCCGAGACGTTAAAATAAACCCATTAACAGACCACACGCCGGGTCACATGCTCCTTTGTTTCTGGGAAGAGGACCCGCAGCAGAGTTTCAAGAGCTCCTGCTGAAGGATGTTTGCTACAACCAGCTGTTTCAGGAAGACGCTGACTTTTTCACTCCAGTTCACTCAGGCAACAAGCAAACTCACAGTTTGTGGCGGGATCTCTTCACTCATGTACTCGTCTCCAATAAAGGGGGGGTCCGTTGTTCCGGTTCCCCGTGCGGGCTGCTGGGGGGCCTGGATCCTGGTTTGATCTGCTCCTCCGGCTTGAGGACCAGAGCGTGACACATCAACACCGTCTTGCTCTCCGGCCCGGTGTTCCCTGTGTTGGTACAGGCCCGATGATTGCACGTAGGCCGGGGTGGCCTTGGTCCACCCCCCACCATTAGGCTGCTGGTCTGAAGGCTTCGCAGACTCCAGTGAGCCACTGTGGGAGACAAACGTTCAGTGGTGGGTCAGGCAGCACGTACAGCTTGAAAAACTTCACACCAAGTCCGTGTCGACTGGTTGGATGCTAAACGTCCCATGTCTGACCTCACTTCCTGGTGGTTACGGCTGCTTAGATTAGCATAAAGGTTGGTGGTTCGACCAGGGACGCGGCCCAGTAAATAACCCTGGACGGAATTTCGAAGCCTCGTCTGGATCCTCACGTGATTTTTTGGTCCTGCCGAGCCCAAAACAAACCTTTCACAAACAGCCATGTCCCCCCCCACCCCTCCCAACTTAATGCATCTTATCAGGAGCTTTCAAGGCTGGAGGGCTGCCCGTCGCAACAAAGCGCACGTTTGACGGACGCGTGTGAGAGACCGCCTCCATTGAAACACTTCCAGGAGCCTTTTTACAGGAGTGCAGCCACTTCGCTGTGTGGCGCCTTTGTTCAAACCACAATGGTACAACTAGACGAGAAATAAGTGCTGGTTACTAAAAACCCGCGGAACGTTCCAGAGTTTAACCCTTGAACCCCCATGAAACGGTCTTGCCTCTCCCCCGTCACTCACATAGCACGTGGCTCCTGTACGTGTTCTGACACCACGTATGTGCTGGATTTCGTTTGATCCTAAACCTTTCAAACGAGCTTCAGGAGAGGTGACATGAATAAAAGGGCTTTGTCCAGTTTCCAGGATTATTTTCCACAGTTCCACCAGTTCAGCAGATCAAAATGGCTGCAGAGGGACTAAACACAATCATTTGTGGACCAGAGGAAGCCTTTTCAGTGACCTTCTGTAGCATTTATTCTTTTAATAGAATACTTTCAGGATATGTTGCATATCAGGAAACGAGCCAACACAAAGTGCCCTGCAAACGTGCAGATTTAACAGAATTTCACAGCAAAATTCACATTTTTCACGTGGCAACTGTCGTTTTTTTTCAATAACTTCTGTATTATTTTGGTCTTCGGCAGCACCTGGACGTGCAGCGAGCCCTGTAATCAAACGGCCCTCGTTATCTCTCTGGGATTTCAACCATCTGCTCTACGCGAGATAAAAAGATGCCTGCACGAGACGTTGAGGATCCTTTACAACGTAGGTTGCCGTCAGTGATCATAGCGTCCGTTTGGTGTCAGATAGCAAAGCTGCGGTCATTCTTTTTCCGACTATCTCATACCATAATAGTCAATGTGTCAGATAAGACAGCAGCAGTTGGACAGTCAGTGTCAAAGACAGGTCAGATGGTGTCAAATCAAGAGCTATACCTTAAAATAAAAATAAATATTTAACCAGTGATGGAATGAAACTAAGCAAAGGACAACCATTTAACGATGGCAATTTTTACATAAAAGTCACATGTTGAAGGAAGTTTACAGTCACACAATGTAAAAAGAGCAGAAAAAAAACAAAACAGCAGAAAGTGGAACTTTACCACCCGCTCACCCGGCCCAGGTGGGTGTTGGCTCACCTGCTGCCGCCCTGCATGAAGACCCTGAACGACGGTGTGGACCACGACGACTCCCAGCTCGTGCACAGGATGTAGACGCACAGCAGGAAGCTCACGGTCAGCGAGGCCAACACCAGCCTCCTCTGCAGCGCCATGCCCGCTAAGGTGCCCTCCACCAGCTGGCTCGCCGTGCCCTTCGGTTTGCCTGCAGGAACATGGAGGAGGCGGGTGAGGATGCCGCCACCCACCCCCCTTCAACAGGTTTTGTGTTGATTTCCTGGGGGCGGGGGGAGTGGGGAATGTGGGGATTTAATTAGCCCACAACAGAATCTGGGCTCCTCTCAGCACCACCACAGAGGGAGGAGCCACGGAGAGTTTGACCAAGGAAACTTTCAAAATAATCCCATTTTAATGACACTCAGTCCTCCTCTTACTCACGTTCCGGCCTCCACATCTACCTTCTGCTCTCACCGCTTCCTGCAACCATCTCCCCCCCCACCACAAAGTCAGAGAAGGTTCAGATTAAACTGCCAGGATAGAAAGCACAAAAACTCTCCTTTGGTTTAACTTCTGAGGTGAATTTCAGTCATTTCTCTGCCAGAATTTACAGGAATCGCTCCGACCTCTCTCTTCTGCCTCAGTCGTAATTAAGAGAAGGAAAGAGTTGAAACAGCTTGAAGTGAACAGCAGAAGTGAAGATGTGGGCTGACAATGGACAAAAACAGGAAGCCGAAATGCGTTGAAGTGGCTGAATCTTCAGCAAGTGCTCCTGAGAGGAACCTCGGAGCTGTAACCTCCTTCACACCCCTGTGGACACCAGGCCCACGGAGCCACCCAGGGCTCTGACCTCCTCTGAAGTGACGGAAAGAATTCACCTCAGTGATCCTGTAATAAAGGCCCCCCCGGTCAGCCTCTACTAACACAGAAGTGAGGAGACGTTCTGACTATGAATCACAGGGTGAGGAAGCACGAGTGTCTTCACGTCTGCTGTAACGGAAACATTTCTGCGATTCAAAAAGGAAACGCTGTCTCACCAGGAGAGGAAGTAGACCCAAGACTCCCGTCCCCCGTCCCCTCATGATGGTGAGCATGTGGACATGTTCCTCTCGGGTCCCTGCGCTCATCTGAGCGTGGAGCCGTTGCACACCAGCCTCTGAGCGCTGCCTGGGCGGAGCCACAGACAAATGAGCAACAGCTGCTGGCAATTGGTCAACCCCCCTTCAACTACAGGGAGAGAGACAGAGGATGGGGGGGACAGGGAGGGGAGAAGGTGGGGGTAGAGAAAGGGGGAAGGAGAGAGAGGGAGGGGTAGAAAGGGCAAGGGAGAGATATGTAGAGAGACAGAGAGAGAGAGGGAGAGAGAGACTCAAAGACAAAAATAAGATCCTGTTTTTAGATGGTCAGGTTGCCAGGCCAGTAGGTCACCTGCATGTTTAAATTTACAGATAAAGTTTTAATAAAGTTTCCTTTCATGTCTCTGCCTGCTTTAATATTTCAATTTATTACAAAATAACAGAGCTGCTGCGCCAGAATATGACTAACTGGGACATTGAATTAGCTCATTTATCCAGCCTCGGCGGGTGCGGTCTTAAGCCAGTCCAGAGGCCACGCCCACCTAATTTTGTAACTGGTCAAACTGGGTGTTGCTGATCGCAGGAAGAAAATGTGTAATTTAAACACGTATTGGACAAAGTGAATGACAAACCAAATGATGGAGTTATTAATTTCAGTAATAAAATTAAAACAACACACTGAATTCAAGGATACGTTTGATCATGTGACATTAGCCACGCCCACTTCCACCTAACCTCTTTGAACTGTCGCTGGGACATTTCTCCAATGGGGATGAAAGTGTTTAAAGCTTGAATTGAAATTGGAATCAAAGATGAAAAAGAAAAATGAAAAAAAATGACAAAAAGGCCTCTGAAAAATAAAGCCTGAATTTAAAGCGCGTCATTTTGAGTCAAGTCTGGCACGACGGCGGACGGGAGACATTTCTGTTCGGTTTCCACTAACGGGAGTGAAAAATCCAGGGAATCTGAGCAGGGGGGCTTTTGGCTGGAAGTGACTTTACTGGAGGGTGAGGAGGAGGGAAAACTGGGAGGGGGTGAGAAGAAGTGGGTCAGATGTGGACATAATTCCAGATGTAAAGACTCAAATATCCCAGAGGTGGTTTTGGCCTCCGCTCAGTCAGCAATGAAGGAGGAACGGCGCCACAATTATGGTGGAAGCAACATTTCTACATAGTTGGAGTGAAGGAACAGCCTGAACATCAAGCACACGCTGCCTGGAACTAAGACGTTCCTTACACTCCATTATTAAATAACAACGCAATCAGAGTTTAACAGAGGACCAAAATCATGAATAAAGATCCTTACTTATGTCACGTTTACGGTTCAAATCTCTGTCGCCTTAAAATCACTGCAGACTTCAAACCAGATGTTTTAGATTCCACAGGGAAGGAGAGTGGACTGATCCGAAACCAGCAGTGATGGTCTGAAACAGCGAGGGATGATGGGAATTTGTGTGTGTGTGTGTGTGAGGGGGGGCGGTACATAAACAAACAAATGTGTGTTTATCTGCAGTGAACAGAGGCGAAGGGCACAGCTGAGTTTTCCCAACAGTCGGCTTTTTATTCTCCCATCAGATCAGTCATCAGTCATAGCGTCAGCAAGAAAAACTGGACCAAAACACAGTGTGTGTGTGTGGGTGTGTGTGAGCTGGAACTCACACCAACACAAACAGTGGAAAAGGCACATCTGGTGTTTGTGTGACACCAGCAGAGTCATGTGGGGTCAGACTGGGAGGACTGGCGGCACACAAAGGCCAAGCTTACTGGCACTTGTGGGACGGGCATGCGAGAGGAATGCCAGCTCACGGCATTAACGCCCCCCCCCCCCCCCCCTCAGCAGCGGGGCGCTCGTCGTGAGCGTGAAGGTCTTCCTGTCGGCACCTTCCTTCTTCCTTCCAAGCTTGTTTATTTCTACATTTCTTTATAAATGGGGACATTTCTCCCACTCCCATCGGGCTTTTGTCAAAAATTCGACACTTTGGCGTAACTTCTGACTCTCGCGGAGCCTCTAATGGATCGACACCTCCACCCCCCCGAAGTAAAGCTCCCGCTTAATTATGAGTGAAGCCCAATTCAGAGTAAAATAACCAAAGAACCAAGTACATTTATTGAGAGAGAAAGTTAGGTTTTAGCAGCAAAGGTGACCTTGACAGTGCAGCTGGGACAGAAGCGCCAACCAACTCTAGTTTAACCACCTAAACGTGACGTGAAGTCTCACCGTCTCCTCACAAAGGAGTCAAAAGTTCAGCCCTTCTGGAAAACTGATGACAAACGGAGCATGCTAAAGTACTAAACTGGGAAAAATAAATAAATAACAACCCCCTCCCCGATAAATACGAAGCGATGGCAGCATCTGAATAAAAGGCTTCGCTTCCAGGTTTAAAGTTTCGGCTGCTCCGGCCCCTCCACACCTCACCGACTCGGGCTGCCTACCTGAAATCTTAACCCACAAAGACTTCCTGTGTCCGTGGGGTGAGGGGGGGGGGCAGACTTCAGCATTGTTTTAAACACAAAGAACCAAGAACATTTGTTTAAATCATCATAAAGCCCGTTCAGGAGCCTCCATACTTCATTTGAGCGTCCGTGTCCTCACAGTGAAAACAGGGTTTGGGCCTGTCACATGTCTGCTGAACCCTCCTCCCGCCTGCTCTGTCCCAGCTCTACCTTCCTAATCCTGGAAACATTTTCTTGTACATTCTTTCTCCGGCCCGACGCCGCCTCCCTCCCTCCCTCCCTCCCTCCCTCCTCACGCTCGCCAACGTTCAAAGCTGCACCGTCCATCTTTGACCTCAGACGTCCGGTGTCTCGTCTCTCACTTCTTCCTTCGGGTTCCACATTCAGACTCGTTCAAACAACATCCTTCAACCATTTAACTGTCCAGAGCTGCTCACAGAGCCGGGGGTGGTGGTGGTGGTGGGGGGGGGGGCACTAACGTCACGGCTCAAACAGTTAACATAACCATGAGTAGTGGTCCGCTGGGTCTGTTCTGGCCCGGCCCCTCCCAATGACTGGCTTCAGACACATCTGGAAGTGTTCTGTGGCAGCTCTGTAGGGAACATGGAGGCATTCCTCCTCTCAGGCGGTGCAGACGGGGCAGGAGGGGGGGGGGCACAGGAGCTACAGCAGCTCTTCTCTAGATCAGCGGAGCGTCCTTCGTACCCCACCGCCGCTTCGCGTCATTCAAACGAGGTAGGGCAAAGTTCAGTCGCTTTCTTCAGCAGGTTCAGTCTTGCCTCGGGGGTTAGGGGTGAGGGGGGGGGGGGTCCCGTCAGATTCCTGTCAGCCCCTTCTGCAGCAGCTGCTTCCTCTGCTCCTCCCACAGGGCCTCCAGGTGCTCCGCTCTCTTCAGCGCCGCCTATCAGAGGGCAGAAACACGTTTACACCTGTCGGCCCGCTCGGCAGAGACGGGCCAGGAAGAGCGGCGGGCGTCTCACCTCGTGCTGCCTCCGCAGATTACTGACCACTTCCTCCTTCTTCAAGATGGCCACCTTGACTCTAGCCGAGCAGACAAGAGGCAGGGAGTCAATGGGATTCATTCCTAAAAGGATCCAGCATCTTGACCGTGCAGATTTCAGCGATTTTAAAAATTGTCATCCACAAATACAACAGATGGCGTTTTCTCCTCCTCCTATTGTTGCTTGACCTTTTTTTAGTGACGTTTAAAGACAAGCAGCTACAACACGTCTGTGGCGTCTTCAGCTCCTTGGCCGGTTTCTCAGTGTGAAAACGGTAAATCTGCTGCCTGATCTTCGATGACAGCTGCTAGTTTAATAACTGACAGTTAAAGTTAAGCCGTGGGCTTGTTATAGCAACCATTTCACCTCATGCCTTTGGATCTTTGCATGTTTTATCACGTTTTATCTATTCAAAGATTGAATAGACATAAAGATACAGTGTCACCCCCCCACACACACACACACCATCTGGAAGTCCGTCTCTCACCGTTGGTGGACTTCAGCCAGCTCCTCTTCCTTCTCTTTGGTGATTCTCTCCACCTCCAGTCGCAGCCTCGCTCGAACTTCTGACACCTCCACCTTCATCCTGCGATTCTCCTCATCCGTTCTCACCAACTGGTCGGCAAACTCCTGCCGTACGACCTCGGCCAGGCTGCGGCGCTCCTCCAGCAGCTTGTCCCTTTCCTTAGAGTTCAAATCATTGCTTTTCTCTTTTTTCAAGACCGTGTTTCTCCAAGTTAATGTGTTCTTCTTCTTACCTGGGTGGTATCTTTAGTCTCCTCCTCTTTCTGCCTCAGCACCGCCTGCAGTCTGATAAGCTCCGCCTCCATCTCCACCTGTTGCCTCCTCAGCTCCTGTTGCTTCTCCACAGCGGCTCTCTCCGACTCTTCCAACTCCCTCAGCTCAGCTGCGTATTTGTCCCTGACACGTTTCACCCTGACAACAACGTGTGGAGGCTGCAGATTAGTCTTTTGGAGTTATTAACAACAAATTCAAACAGAAAGGCTCCCCTAAAATCTCAATTCTGAGTTGACTTCAACATTTGCGTCTCATAAATTCGTATTTTCTTTTCCAGACCTGTGACGACATCATTTTAAAAAGGGCTCAGCGCATCTGTGTGTTCGTGCGCACGGACACACACCTGTTGTCGGCTGCCCTCTCACACTCCGCTTTGTCTTTGCTGGTCTCCTCCTCCAGGGTAAAGATGGCGAGCTCGATCTCTTTGTCCCGTTGGCGCCGCAGATCTTCTTTCAGCTCGCGCTCGCGGGTCAGCAGCCACACTTCCTGCGGACGCACGCGCACAACTGGACTAATGAAACGCTGCTTTGTTAAACGATGAATCTAGAAAATGTTTAACGGAAAAGGGTAATCATTAATCTTAAATCCTTTCATCTCCAGCCCAGAGAATCAGGTCCGCATCATTCGTTTTCAGCTGGTTAACATTTCCTGTGAAGCTGGTTCCTTTTTGGATCACTGATCAGCATCTCCACCCACGGGTGCCTCTCCCTCCAGAGCTGGACATCTGCCAGCCTCTTACTTTGCCACACATAATGGAAGGAAACATTTCCTCCTGACATTTGTCCCTTTTATTTGGAAGAGCTGCACCCGAAACTCCACACGGGTCCTCAGGAACGTGACCCAGCGGCTCTGATACGGACCTCTACCCTCCACTGAACCCAGACGTGTATAAAAGCTGTGCACATGAATGTAACAAACCTCTTTTTTCTTGTAGTTTTCCTCCCAGAGCTGTTTGTCGATGTCCAGGCGCTCCTGTAAGGTTTTCAGCTCCACCTGTCCACACACAGAAGCCAGGATGAGCCACAGCAGTGACAGCAGGGCAGAGGAGTGATGAGGCTCTGCTTCACCTGGTGTCTCCTCTCCTGCTCCTCTCTGGCCTTTTCCAGCTCTTCCCTGAGAGCTCGTCCAGCCAGCGCGCTATTGTCCTGCAGCTGCCGTCGCAGCTCATCCAGTTCAGACCGCTGCCTGTGGGTCCGACAAGACAGAGATCTTCCGAAAGAGAACTCATTCATACTTTCAGCAGTTCTTCTAAATGTCACCTATTCTCCAGATGATCTTAAAGGAGCCACATGTTATGGATGATCGAGCAAACCCAACAAAGAATCCCACAGGTGACCTTTGACCTCACCTTGATGCAAGCTGGGCCAGATTCTCCTTCTCCTCTGCCAGCTCCTTGTAGAGTCTACTCCTCTGCTGCTGCAGGGAGACCTCTTCCTCCTGGAGCTGCTTCTCATATCTAGAAAACATGGAAGCAATAAATACTAAGACAAACCTTGACGGGCCAGGACCTACAGCCAAAGATTAAATCTACGAGGTCGTTCCGGAAAAGCACAACCTTTCTTGGTGCAAAACGTCGTGAAAGTTAATTCAGACATCAAATTTAGGGGGGTTATCTTCCCCTTCTGATCTTTACCAGTCAGTGTGGAACAACAGCACTGACAGACAAGACTGAGCAGAGTGGAGTATAGCGCCAGCTTGTTAGCTTGCCTCTGTTTGGCTAGCTCATGCTCCCTCTGGCGCAGCTCCTCCTTCTCCTTCTCCAGCTGCTGCCGGAGGTCCTCACGCTGCTGGACGTAGCGCTGGGCGGCGCGCTCGTCTGCCTGCTGCAGCTCGGTCTCATGCAGCATCCGAAGGTTCTTCAGGTCCTGTTTGTGCTTTGAAATCAGCTTCTGGATCTCTGGTTCCAGACCTGAGACGGCGAGACCAAGAAACAGTAAAGCTGGTGTTCAGACTCACACAAAAGCCCCGGAAGTGCACGTTCATTCACCTTTCACTGTCATTTCTTTAATCTTCCTAGTTTTGTCGTCCATCCATTTCTCCTTGCGGATCTTCTCCGTGGCGCTCATCAGTTCCTTAAGTTTTTTGATTTCCTGCAGTAGGAGAGAAGTTAGTGGTGGGTAAACGGCTGTAATTTGTGCCATGGTGACGTGAATCTGAGGAGCGGTGAATGATGCCACACAGATTAGACAAAGATGAGTAGCTTATGTAGTTAGATGAATTTAGGCTTTAGATCTGGGACTTAAAAAGTTGCAGGACTCACATGCAGACAGACTGTCCAACAGAAGACGTGAGGGACAGAAAAATGGAAAGAAGCAACAATGTCCGAATGAGAATGAGATGCATGATCGTGTCGAAGAAGATGAGGTTACGCAAGAAAAGTTACCTCACACAAGGGACCCAGAATTTGCCACACCTGCAAGCCAAGAAAAAAAAAAAAAAAAGGGGCAAACGAGGACAGAGAAGAAGAGAAGTGACAACACAAACAGAAGCAAGTTAAACGGGAGCAGCGCTTTGATGGACAAGAGGACAGCTGCGTTAGAGACGGAGCAGGAGAAGCCTCAAACCCTCCCAGGAGCGATCACAGCTGCTCACCATTTCATGCTGCTCCTGCATTTGCGTCATTTTCTTGGTGTATTTCTGGTCCACCTGCTTCAGTTCTCCCACCACACCTTCACAGCGCTCATTCAGAGCCTTTTTGTCATGGATGAGCTGCACAGACAGGACACAAGTCTCAGACGGGACGGAAGACCGAAGCGGCTCAGATCTGCCCGTGTCTTCCTACCTGATCGATGAATGTGAGCTGCCTCTGAATGGTGCTCTCATATTGTTCTTTCTGCAGCTGGAACTTCCTGCTCAGCTCCTTCTCTTTCTCCTTCTCGTGTTTCAATGTCAGCTCCTTCTGTTGGGCCTGAGGGGGAAAAAGAAGCGCCGTCACCTACAGCGGCGAGCAGGACCGAACACCTCCACGCAAGTCTCTTCTCCCACCAGTGCGGTCTGTAGCATGCTGATGGCTCGCCTCTTATCTTCCAGCTCCAGCTTTAGTCTCATCATGGAGTTGCTGACCTCAGCGGCGGTCGCGGATGCAGGTTCACTGCAAGGCAACTCCTCTTCTGACAGCTAGGAAAATGAAATGTAAAATAAGTCTCTGTGTGTGTTATATCAGCAGGATGATAACGTCACCACGAACCGCTCTGTGGGACCCTAGCGTGACAGAGCGTGGCCTCTCCTGCTCAGACTTCTCCATCTCATCCAGGAAGCTCATGATGCTCTGCAATTTGGCATCAGAGAGCAGTGCGCCCCCATCTGGCAGTGCAGGGTGGTGACTCAGCTGACCGTGATGCTCCACGTTGTCGGTGGTCAAAGAGGTGGCGTCTCCATCCTTGAATGACACAACGTAGCTAAGGTTTTTAGTCTGCTTGAAATAAATATTTGTTTGTTTAACTTTGCGAGTATAAATCTAAATATGAAATCAGGATGTAACATGACGGACGGGAAAGTCTCACCTCATCTATCCAGGCGTATTTCTCTTTGCGGTAACACTTTGGAGCTGACAGCCTCTGGGGCTCCTCTTCCAGCAGCTTCAGGGTGTCTAACAGTTCGTTGAGGGTGGTCTTCGACTGAGGCCTGCTGGTCGACAGCCCCTGCCGCTGGTCCTCAACACTCACTGACCTCTGGAGAATCTCCTGAATCACCAAAGCAACACAAATGCACCTGCACTGAGCACTCTGACGTTTTGCCCAGGCAGAAGGGACCAGTGATGATAATCTCTTACCTGGGAACACTGGGAACCTCTGCAGTTGGACGAAGCAGGAGAAACCGCTCTGAAACCAGGGAAGTCCCCTCCCTCCTCCACTATGTTGAGGTTGAAGTCTGAAAACATTTCTTAGTTTCAGCAGGCAAGCGAAGAGCCTAATTATATGTCAAAAGTGCCGCTTTGGCCTGGAAAAGAAGACCTTGCTTTTCACATTACAACAGAATTAGGGATTAAACTTGCTGACCGGTATTTTTAGCTTTCACATCTGTGGGAGACAGCAGGCTATTGTGGCTGGATGACCCAGCGCTTTTCCTGGGCAGTTTCTTACGCCCAACAATGCTCTTCTGTCTCACGCTTTCCACCTCCGCCTCAGCTACAGGCTGGCCTTCAGAACACCGCTGAATTTGGTTCACCTGCACCTCCTGTTAAAGCCACCAGAGACACTTCAGTATAAAGACATGTGAGTTGATCAATATCCCTTCAGTCCAGACATGATCTGCACACAATGGGGGTTTAATATCTACGCAGACAAGAATAATTAATGACCTTCTTTTAGAGATTTTAAGGGGATCATTTGCATGTTGACACACATTTCTTGGACTACTGAGCGACTGAAAAGTGACCATGTCACCCAAGATTTCATGTGATTTGATTTTCGACACAGTTGAGGGGTGGTGTTCACCTGCGTGGTGGTTAGACGAGCCGGACGGGTTTTTTCTTTACGCAGCGGCTTCCTGCTGCCGTCTCGGTGTGGCTGCTGCTCCAGGCAGACATCTACGTGTGCTCGGTCCTGATCCTTGAAGGGAAAAGCAAAATGTTAATACTGAGCAGGAAGGAAAAGAAACCCACACTTAATACATTGATTCTATCAAAATCCTTTTTAAACAAAATGAAAGCAAAAAGAGGAGGAACCCTTTGGAAACAGTCCTCGAAGAACAGGACAATGTGTCTCTTGGAAAGACATGACCTAAACCAATACAGTGGTGTCTCTGGTAACCACAAACCACAAAGAAATCAGAAACAGAAGTTTGAAGGGCTATGAAGCAGGTAGAACTGCAAGATTCACCTGAGAACTCTGAGCGCTTCTGTTATTAGGCGACACAGGGGAAACAGCTCTGAAGCTCAGTTCACCAAAATCTGCAACAACGTTCAAATTGGAATCTGCAGAAATAAGTAAAAATACAACTTGTATACACTTGCTTTCTGTTAAAGGCAAGAGATCATTTCATCGCATTAGATCACAGGTACAGACCCAAATTCTTAGTTTTTAAATCTGTGGGTGACATCGGCCCATTGTTGCTAAGGGAACTCGGACTTCTGCTGGTGCAGGACGTCCTGAGAGGCTTTCTGTGTCCACCAGCAGAGCCCCCCTGTCCCACCTCAGCGACAGGCTGGACCCGTCTGTGCTGCAGTTCCTGTAACCCAACACCAGGGGGAGACAAATGGCAGCGTTGCAGTTATTGATGGTTTTATTACTCAATGTTACATACATCATAATTTCTAGGTAAGTTACGGAATCTGCTGAATGTCACCTGGAAGCCTGTGAGATGAGTCGGACGAGCTTTCCCTTCATGAATCCGTTTTCTGTTCTCGGCCTTTTTCTTTGGATGCTCCAGGTGACTCTCTTGTATGGATTTCTCCTCCCACTCCTGAAAAGCCAAAAAGAACCTTAATCTGGTAAAGAATCTGGATCAAACATCAAACCAAACCAGCCTGTAGACATGGATACCTTTTTCTTACTAGCAAGGATGCGTTTGAGGACTGTCTGGTTAACGTGCTGTCTTTGGGAGTGACGTCGGTACCAACGCTGGATTGTAACTGCTGCCTGGTTCACCTGCTGGATAAACCTTCGCACATAAAACAACTGCTTTGAGACACCATTAGCACCAGCGGCAGAGTAAAAACAGACACTGGTAGATCGGACCTCTCGGCCTCCTCTTCAGTGGCCTCCCGTCTCCGCGTGGCAACGGGGCTCCTGCGCTGGGTCGTCACCGGTGATCGGTTGTTTGAGGGCGAGGAAACCGAAGAAAAATTCTTCTGGGACTTTGTCAGGGAGCCGCTTTCAAGTGATGCCTCGTCATTCACTGTAGCTTTCAGAATGTTGCTAAAAGAAGCATCAACATGTAAAATTGTCAATCAATATCAAACTGATAAAACACATGGATCAGACCATGTCGGGGTCTTTCAGGACGTACTTAAACGACGGCCTCTGGTTGGAGCTCTTAGGCGTGAGCGGCTTCTCTGAATAGTTGTTGTGTAAGATGGTTGTGACGGAGTTCCCCACTGCTCCCTTGTTACTCCTAAAAAGAAAAGGTTCAGTGACTGTTCGTAGCATCCGTAGCTACACACACACACACACACACACACACGCACACGCACACACACACACAAAGCCCAGTAAAACAAAATCGGCTTTAATTCACATCAGAAAAGATTTATTTTCCTTAGTCATCGCAGGTTATCTGACATAACCTTTAACATTCCGAGCATTCCTCAACTCGGCCTATAGACAGATTGATGTTTAGATATGTAAGATTTAGGTTGGGCATCATCACATAACCCGTGTCATTTCAGAGGGGCCCCTTGTGTAACAACCAGTTCACAATAAAGCTCATTCTTCAGGGCCCCCGACCCAGTGGGCCCTTTTGGTAATCCATCCCTGAATTTGAGATGTTTTCCAGTGAGGCTAAGGCCATTTTTCACAGCAGCCCCTTCCAGACATGAGAGTAACAGAGAGTGGACATCTCAGACGCTTCTGTTACATTTGCCTGGAAGAGAAAGTGTCAGTGTGTGGGTGGAATTCCTGAAGGCCCTATCAGCCACTGTGATCAACAGGTATGAAACATGAACAGCAGCTACACATCCTGAATGCTGCCGTGCAAGAAGTCTAAGGGCCGATGGCAAAACCTGTTCTCATCTATATGCGCGTGCATATAGAGAGAATTCAGGGAGGACTAGACCAGAACCATCTCTTTCACACTTTAATCACACAACCGGATAGTCTGGAGATTCTCGGAAACTTTCAGGGGTGTGTGTCTTGCTCTCCTAATGCGCCTGTTTTGTATGAAGGTCATTCTGAACCAGCAAATTTTTATCCCTGATTCAAAAAAATGGAACCATTTGTGCTCACACATAGATCCTGGCTATAGTCTGGATTACACTGGATGTGAGAAAGTGGATGAAGATGCTGCCTACCTGTTGTTAGCAGTGAAAGAAGCAGCCAGAGTGATGGTGGGCTCTCTTTTGGTCAAGCTGGTGGGGGAGTCCATGCTGCCAGTGCTGTGGGAGCTCGAGTGGAGGGAGAAAACTCTGGGCTGATCATCCTATCACACGCAGATTCAATATAAACAGATAACGATGAAGGACGTATGAAGCCACACGTGACGTGACGAAGAGAGTCTGGATGATGGAAGTACCAGGATGTTCCATGTGGTTCTGTCTGGAGACATCTTGCCAAGGCTGGAGACTTTCTTGTTTCCATCGGAGCTGCTGTCGTACAGAGGCAGGCTGTCCTCATTTTGATCCTCACTGCACGCACAAAAAGGTTTTTTTAACAAAAGGGACCACAGCAACAAAATAAAACCCACAACAGGAAAGCACCAACGGCATTAGTCTATTAAAAACCTAGAAAAGATGACACCTGTCTTTTCAAGACTGATGAACTGTATGCGAAAATGTATTTCTAACTGATCCTCCTTTTAAAAGTATCGTTAAAGCACAACAGAGACAAACAACTCCCAATAAGCAGCAGTTACAGGTTTAAATATGCTCCTCTACTTCTTCTTTCCTGTCCTGCCTCAGTGCTGGAATTTGGCATTTGGCAGCTGATCCTCTGCTCGGGGGAACTCCGAAAAGGACTTAATGTAAATGTGTGCGCATGTGTTGATCCCAGTGGCCTCTCGCTCATCCTTCAAACGGCCTGAAACACAGATCCTCCAGCCTGCAAAGCAGATGTGTGCTGACCTCCAGTCTGGCCTGGCCTCTGCTGGTATCTGGGTTCCAGCCTGTGCTGTGGAGGCTGTTCCTGTCTGGTAAACTATGTAAAAGAGTGTGTGTATCTTTAGGGGGGGGGGCAGCCAGCTGGCTTAATGAAAAGCAATCTGACAGCACCATTCAGGCTGGACATTCCTCCACTTTTTGCTGCGCAGTACAGAAATGAGGGGGTTGCAGGGGTGGAGAAGTTCAGAGTGATCCAGTGAGTGCCCTCAAAGACTCACAGACACGGGGGGGGTATTTAAACTTAAAGCCCCTCCGCGCAGCATCATTTTATTCAGTGAGGGGAGGGGCATTGGTGGCAGCTGCCAGACAATAGAACAAGAACGTGCACACGCACATTTTTCCTTTCTCCTACTGGCGGTGACTGCGAGTGGGTGGGGGAATGGGGGTAACCTGACCTCAAGGCCCAGGCCCTCCCCCCTTTAACCTGAGACAAAACAAGCATTTGCACCCCCACAACCCTAGCAACAGTCGCCTGGTTTCCCTCAACTCTTTATCAAGCTAGAGCTGGCACACTGCGTGTTCCATTGTTTGAGCTGCTGCAGCTCCAGGGCTGCCAGCTGTTGCTCGGCAAAGAGCAGCAGCCTGGTTTGAGCGGGCCAGATGAACAACACGGATTCCTTCTGATGACACAGCCGCGTCTGACTCACGCCGTTTAGTTAACGCTCGTCTTTCTCACTGACGAAAGCTGCGGTCACATTTGTGCTGTTATATAGGTTATATAGGTCTCCTCACGATCTGCAAAGATCTTCTGTGCAACATGCAGAACATCCATGTCAGTGATGGGGAAACCAAGACTCTTGTCCCATATTATGTACCTTAAACCGATGATGGTCTGCTGACTGACTTGAGTGGTGCTGTTAGATCGTCGAAGGTTCTTGATGGAGCGGGATCCTCCAAAGCCAGCATCGGTCTGTTGGTGAAAGCATCTCGTTATGCTGATACAGTCGACTTCATCGTCTTAGCTATTGGGATTTTGCTGGGCGCCCCTCACCAGTGTGTTGCGTTTTCCTCTGCTTTCGCTCGCCACAGACACCGACACAGATCGAGAGAAGTATTTCCCCGGCGACGCGCTGCTGGGTCGCTTGGCTATAGAGAGCTGGGAGCCTGACAGGATGAGGTCCAGGGCATCTCCTGGGACACCTGTCGGGATGGAGGAAGGGCTACGAGCGGTATGCATCCTCAGGAAATCTGGAACAGGGTGAAACAGATCAGACACCGGCTTAGGGATTCATTACAGAAGCAGAACAACTGAGGAAGTCTTGGCTGTTTGGTCTCCAATGGCAACCCACAACACAAGTCAGTGTTTTTCTCCAGCTGGGACAGACCATCAGAAGGAACGCGGTTAAAGATTCTGTCTGACAGACTTTAATCACCACCAGATTTTCATGACCCTGGTTAATTGGTTACAATATCACCCTTCTGTTGCCAAACTAATCACGCACCTTTCGCTTTCTCGCGATGACGTCACCGCGCGGCCGCAGGTGGACATTAGCTCCGACTGCTAACGTTGCGCCAGAGTCAGGGGGGAAAAAAACACAGATAAATTCCTCTTTACATCGCCACTTCGGACGGAAACCCGGCGCAAGTTCGAGGCGTGCGATCGAAATAGCGGCCCGCTGCGTGCGCGCGTCCGCTTTCGCCAATACGTTCGCAATTCAACATCACTCGTTATTACGAAGCCGCTAACGGAAACTATTCATTTCACCGTAGCGGTTGTGGGGACCATTCCCGAGCGGTGCGCATCGGGATGCGAAGTCTGACCAAAATCGATATCCTCTTGGAAGTTTCCCGAAAAAAAACCGCCTTATTTTAACCGTCTTTCCCAGCAGTCGCGCACTCGCGCTGCCAAATTCTCACCGTTGGGTCGATTTTTAACGAGAGGATAGAAACGTCGTAATCATTGAAATGATGGTTTTTAACGTCTCTATGGCGATAGTGCAAACCTCTGTCGGGCAGGGACAGAACTGGGCGTTGAATACTTACATCAGAAGCTGAGCGGCACCATCACGGACGAGCTCCGCGGTAATTTCGCTCGTTTTAATTCCAAACACAAATACGAGAGCGGACAAAATACGAGGAGCCACTGAACTCCCAGGGAAAAAAAATAAATAAATCAGAAGTTAAGCTCCGCCCTCGGACGTCTGTGATTGGTGGAGAACAATCAGCGTCCCTTTCCTTGTCTCTGATTGGTCCGACGCATGTGTCAGTCTATCCTCCCGCTCTTAAGGGGCATGGCTCAGATAGTGGTTTGGTTGACTTTGCAAAAGGTGACATGTAAAGGCTTCATCAAATTCCTCTTTAATAAGAAACATTGACAACATTTAAAAATGTAGACTTATTTTTTTGAAAAGAACAATTGGAATGGATCATCATCTTCTTTTAAACTTCACAGCTGCCCTCCACACATCAGCCCCTTGTCCAAGGGTGATGTCTTCTGGTAAAACCTCCAATCCCAGAAGAGGTGGAAGGTTCTTTTGGTCCAAACGGCTCTCTAAGATGGACCTGATGCTGTACAGAGAGAGAGAGGGGAGAGGGTGTGAGGCACAGAGAACATAACTATGGTGGTGCATCTATTGTTTTCACCACAAGCATTCCTATTCATTTCCCTGGCCAGCTGCTTTTTCAACATGACCTGTGGCCGAGGGGATACGACTTAAGCTGCTTCCCACTGACAGATGGCTGCCCTGAGGGGGGTCACACTCTTGTCATGGGTGTCAAAAGGCTCCAAATCTAAAGGAGAATGCTGGGTGAGACCTCCACACTTTACTCTGATTATAGCTGTCTAGGATCAATGGATTCCTTCCCACCGGGGTGGTAATCTTTGAACCGACAATAGGCACACTTCTTACACACCAGCCTAAAATAAATTTGTATTAAAAAAAACAGAACAACAAAAAAAAACCCAACCAGAAATATTTTTAGAATGGTTTTGCCATTTGGCATCACACATGCCAAAGTCACAAATGGGAGCTAGTTGTGTTTTCTTTATGGGTGAGTGAATGCAAAGGGCTTTGGCTTACTCCCAGTGGGGTTGGTACCCTTCATCAGGCAAAGCCTTGCTTGTCTTCAGCAGCAGAACTTCATGCAGCTCCAAAGCGAAAGCATCGACATCGGCGATGGCGAGGAACGGCCTCAGCCCTCCCTCTTCAGCCTCAGACAGCTTCTGCTGGAACTCTGAGGGCAGCCGTTGAAATGGGTCCTGAACACATCGAGGGGGTGAATTTAAAGTTCAGCGCAGTGATACCAACGTGGTATCTGGGAGCTTCTCATGTCAGAAGGCGCTATGAGGAGATTAGGGTGTAGAAATGGAACTCTGTGATTTTAAGACTTGGCAAAACTAAAAAAAAGGCCAGTAAGTCACATTAGGTGACTTTTCTTCAAAAATCTGAATAGAAACCAAACTCCAACATGACACAGGGAGCTGTAAACATGAAACATCCAAATAAACCTGAATAAAGCCCACATGTAGAACCCCATTAAGCTACCCTCTAGTCATTGAATAGATCTTACATACAGATGCTTACCAGACATCAGTAACCAGGAATGACTTTTCAGTAATTTGTTAAAGTCTAAATCTTGATGTAATTTTAATCCCAGACATGTTAAAATTCTGTACAATTCATTGCCAAGCATATTTTTGGTTCCTCTAAATCTCTTTTACCATTTTCCTAAAAAAAAAAAAACCTACTGTCTTGGAAGGGTCTGCTTATTTTTTAATGAAAGAAAGATTCAAGAAAACAAAGAGAACAGTTCTGATGGGAACAATACACTTCTAGTCTGTTACACCTGGAATGGGGCAACTATTTCAATACCTACTTGGTTTCTTTGAAGAATCAGCTCAGATTTCCAACATGTGAGGAGCTGCCAGGTGAATATGCTGTGCTTCAATTTGCTCTCACTGAGACTCTGAAAAAAGTCACAAACTGTTGGTCCAATTCAGCTTAAGGTATATTTTCTGTCTAGAAAACCTGCAAAACCTGTTCATTCTGCTAATCTGCAGAGTCAACTTTGCCTTATCACAGCAAGAAAATGAAGGTCAGGCGATACTTTAGAGGCATAAATGCAATCGTATTTATATTTGGCTGACTAAAAACTGCAAAAATATGATCTGATGATGAGAGACGTTTAACTCCAGTGGACCCTGAGCAGGTGTGGAGCAAAACAGGGTGATGTAAAATTAGATCAACATTCTTGGCATAGCAGCATTGGGATGGAAACAGCCACCGCTTTAGAGGTTCCTACCTTGGCTACGGAGCTGGAAACCTGGGAGTCCAACTGCAGTGAATCGGTAAGGAAGGAGAGAAGCTGCCCCTGAGGATCCCCGCCTGTCTTGGCGAGAAAGCGAAGGCCAATCTCTAGCACAAAGACGGCGTCACACACATCTGTGTATGACCGCAGCACAGTTCTTATGGCGCCGCACACGGAGCCCTTCAACGGTGCCTGCAGGACAGACATGGAAGCTTTCAGCAGGCCTGCGAGACGAACTGGAAGGAATGCATTTGACCTCTAACAAAACTGTCCTTGCAAAATCCCACAGAGGAAGCGTTCTTAGCCTGGCATTGCTCGGTTCCTGGCGAACACTTTGGTGCCGTTAAACTGCAGTGAAATCTTTACCTGATGTATCTTGCCCCTGACCTCGTCCAGAACCACAGAGAAGTCCTGCAGGCGTCTGTTTAGGTACCTCGAGGTGTCCTAAATTTGATCAGAAAGGAAAAAGGAGCAGAATCTTTGATATCGTGTATTGTTTTTAGGATTTAGAGGCGTTTGCTTCTGTTGTGTGGACATGAAATGCTTCAGTTTGTGGCAGCTATGCTAATTGCTTCATGAGGTGGATTGGGTACTCGTGGATAATAACACAGAATTTATTTATTTAGTTTATTTATATTATTTTATTTAGTTTATTTGGTCTTTACCGCTTGGATAAGTGGTTTTCCAGCCAGAAACCGTCGCACCAGTTGCATCTGGATGGCTGGCAGATCGTAGCTGCTGCCTGTCTCACCACCTTTCTTTAGGGTGTAGTGGCAGTGGGCCAGAACCAGAGGCAGCAGCTCTCTCTCTGGATGGCACAGGGCCAGCTGGGTCTCTGATGTCTTCTCCAAAGGAACAATGTATTCCCTGAGGGGAGAGAAGAGGAGCGGATATCTACCAGCCTCTCTGAACCTGCGGTTTTTGACAGTTCTCACTCCACCCGAATTGCTGACCTGTCGTCCTGCCCACTCAGTTCTCTGGCCTGTCTCACCAGGCTGTTGTGAGTGTTCAACAACAGCCCAAGCAGAACTCGGAGGCACGAACCAGGTCCGCGACGACAAGGTTTCAGAAACTCTCCAGAGCTGTCTTTCTTCATCTCCACTTCACACAGCTGAACCTCCACCCCCAGATCTGTGGCTGAATATCATTCACACACGTGCACATTTACGGTTTCTACCAACTAACATCTCGATAGTCCTGAAGTCCTCTGGACATTACCGTTGTTTGCCACCTCTGCTTTCAGGCTGTTCCACACCTTGATGAATCTCTCCACTCTTCCCACCAGCGTCTTCTGCTGGTATCCTGAAGGGGAGGAGAGGAAATCCCGGTTTGTATTACATCATTGTTGCACAACAGTCCGGCTGTTGTTATTTTACGGGTGTTGGACAAACCTGCTGGCATGTTCTGCAACACCTCAGCGATGGTCTGTGAGCTGTGGTCTGATGTCCGAGGAAAGATTCTCAGCAGGTCGGACTGGAGCGCAGCCAGCTCAGGCAGGTGATGAAGCTGCTTCACACAGTGTATCTGGGAGTTCCAGGAGAAGTGTTCAATTATTACTGATCTGATCGGTATGGGGGAGGAGTTAAAGATCTGTACTGCAACCTGCCACTAGGGTACCAACTGAATATAAAAAAAGAGCAGAACCTTTTGGAGGAACATGGTGAGCAGGCCTAAGGAGCTGTGCCTTGCTGATTGTCCCACCAGCTGACTGAAACGCTCCACGGTCATATTCTCAGGTAGAGTCCAGAAAGAAGAGCGGTTCGTCGGGCAATCGGTAGGGAGGGACAGCATGGTCGTGGGGTCTCTGTGCAGACTATTTAATAGGGGACTTCCTACCATTTCATCACCTGTACTGATGCTTCTCTGAGCTTCAGCCAGATTCTGCTGCAAATCCTGGAAATAATCACAGAGAAACTGCTTCCGAATATCTGGAGTAAGTGGGTGTGTGTGCGTGCGTGTGCCTGTGTGTGTGTGACGGACCGCCTGTTCCGGGCTCATACCTGAAGGACTGGGCTGATGGCAGAATCGCAAACAAGCTTCTCCCACTGTTGTCGTCTCTGTTGGGTCGACAGATCCAATCCTCCATGACGAGAACCTTTGTTAACAATGAGCAGAGGGATTTCACCTGTCAACTCTAGAACATCTCGTCCTGTAGAACAAATGTTCCTCAGCAGTGTGTGTGCATGTGTGAAAGGAGAACATGCTCGGGAAGGTCACCTATGGTGCCTTCAGCACAGGCTCTAAGGATCAGATGAACCGTGATCGCTGTGTTGTCCAGGTTCTGATCCAGGGTGTGACCCAAAACACGCATGTCTTTCTCCAGGTGGTTCCAGAGAAAACCGGTCACGTCAGCAGGTCTGGGGTGGATCATTTCAGCAACACTCTACAACAAATCAGAGTACCACGAGATTATGGCATCAGGTCATTGGTGCCACTCGTGCAACACTGACAACGTCTCACTCTTTGATTTCTTATGGCGCCCTGGATCATCGCCAGGTGTGTGAGCAGTCGCAGGATGCAAGAGTGAGCATATAGCATCTGTCTCTCAGGCGCGTCTGTCCTCCGATACGCCTCTCCCAGTATGTGGCCAGTCCGAGTTTGATCTCTGCCATTTGAAACACACACAAAATAGGACGACAGAGCGAATTAAACCCAATTCTACGACCTCAAACCCAGCAGGACGACGCTTCCTGGTTTTTACCCAAGTCTTGTGTCTGTAGTAAAGCCCTGGACAGCATTATGGTTCAAGCCGCCGATGGGTTGTCCACAGTCTGGACATTTTGCTAAAACTACTGGTTTACCGCACTGTGGAAAAACACAGAATAGTTCGAAACATTCACTCAACCTCTTAAATGATTTTTCTATAGTGAGCTTTCAAGATAAAATGAATTCAGATGTGGTGGCGGTGCAGCCGCGCCTTTAGGCGACTGCTGATGACCTGCAGTGATTTTGTAACCATCCTCCAGCACTGATGGGCAGTAAATAACTCACATCTACCAATTCCTGTCAGAGATAAACAAAAAAGGTTCCTACCTCTCCCACAAAACAAGGATGTCCATTTGCGCAGTCTGCGTGGGACGGAAAGAAAAACAGTCATAAATCGTGATGCCGGTTGGTGGAGGACGGCATAAATCTGCCTGTCTGTATAAATACTCACAGTACTTTTGCAGCTTCTCCTTTTTTAACCATTCTCTGGCTTCACTCGTGTGATTGTCAGCCATCGTCGGCAGAAAAGAGTGCTTGAAGGAACATTTAGGACAACGTAGCTTTAATTTGAATGCAGATTGAGTAGAAAGTGTTCACACAGTGTGGATTTTTAATGACATAAGTCTAGTGGAGTTTGGAATGACCCTATCATGTGGTAGCTGCGTGAATAAAACCTGTGCCAAGAAACATGTAACTTACAGTAACGGTCTGAGGCTGGAAGGCAATCTTTTTCAGAGGAACAAGTAGGAGATTTCCAGTGAGGAGCACTGAGTCCAGATGAACAAGCAACTCCAGAAGGATCTGTCTCTGAATCGAAAGGCCTGCGTCCACACGGAGGCTCGAGCCCGCTCCTCCGATCTGATTGGACAGGAGTGCAGCACAGAAGTCCCTGTAGTCGTTCAAACGGAATCCTTTAAGGAGGTTTTCCAGTCTGTTTCTCTCCTGTAAGTTCATAGATGAACAAGTTCAACACAGGGAGTAAATTTAGTACTGAATCCAGACACCAAGCACGCATCACCTGCTCTGATGGACGTATGGCAGCAACATGTGACTTGTAGCGGCAAGTGATCTGTCTGAACAAGGCCAAGGCCAGGAGGCTGACCTGAGGACCTCTCAGCTTCTGGAAAGAAAAGAGGAATACAAAACAGGTACAGGGGAAAGTGATGAATATTAAATGAATCACTCAGTAAAGCTCAAAGAAACAGAACTCAAGACATTTTGGTTATGTAACATCTCTGACCTCTAGCGGTTATTAGAGGAACAGTACTGTAATTTCTTTTGTACATGACTGTCTGACCTCTATTTTTGCGACAGCGTCTTTAGCCCCAGGATCCAGTGTAAACGTGGCCACATCATTTCTTACGGCCTGGTATGATGTCCCACAGCAGAGGAACTGATCCACGCTTGTTGGATTCATAAGCTTAAAGAAAAAGAAAATATCCACCAATACGATGATTTGCATTGAATGGGCTTGGGAACAGTACTCAGTTGAAGGAATGAGAGCAACAGTTTTGCAACCATTTAGGTGTTAATTGATGGAATCAGAGCATTAGTGGTCTTCACAAGTGCAGAAAAAAAAACACGGGCAAAGCAGTTCAGTTAGCAATATAGACACATTCCAGATACCTGAAGTCGAAGGAGCTCTGGAGGGAAGACCCATCTCCATTGTGGGCAATTCATCAGGGACAGGACGCAGTCGACACCCGACAGTCTGTGGACAGCTCGAAGCAGGTAAACCCGGTACCAGTTGTTACCAGAGTACTCACACACCGCCTTCACTTGCTGCAGATACTGAGCATCCACATCATCTCTGCCTACATCCCACCAACAAACAGAGGATTTGTAACCTTTTCAGACCAGCGTCCCTCTGAACTGATGTGCGGCAGGGAACGTCACACACCTTGATCAGCAGCTTTTTCCAGCTGCAAGGCTGCGGAGTTCAGGCAGATCCTCAGCTTGGCTAAGTGGAGCAGGAACTCTGCGTGGTCTTCTTGCCTGTCTGGAGTCTGTTTCCTGGCGAACCGGCTCAGGAATCGAATGTCTTCTTGTCTCTGCTGCTCTTTACTCTCCGTTTCTCTTGCTTCGGAGCACATCAGCGAGTCCTGGAAGCAATAAAATTACACCAATAATATAGAAACGCAAAGCACAACTAACACCAGTATGACAACTGCCCCAAAGACATGCTTGACACTCACCTGGAAGCAGTTGACAAACAGCAGGTACAGTTGGGTTTTATCTTCACGGCTCAGGAGGTTTTCCTCCAGATTCTTCAGGTAAGTCTGAATGTGAACCTTCACCTGGTCAAAACTGTCAACACACCATTTTCGCCATGACTCAAGGACTAATAAACACTCTTGACTGAGGATTTAAAGATGGTCGGAATACAAATGACCATCTAATGTGCTCGTTTGAGCTGCAGATCTTGTGCGTGTCACGATTCCCTCCACCTGTGCTCACCTGTGCTGCATCAGCAGTTTTGGCAGCACGGATCGCACCACCGGACTGTTATCCACACACTGCAAGAATGGCGTCAGCTCCCTGGTCCTGTAAACATCTCCTGCGTGACGCAAAACGATAAAAACAGTTCAATGTGTGCGTTTTACATTTAGCGTCTTTATTGTTGACCGGTTTCCCCCCTGCAGACCGTTGGCAAAGACGAGGAGAGAGAAGAGCAGCTCCACCACTCCTTCTGCAGGCTGTTGTCCCTCTGACAGACAGAACCTGGACACCACTTCCAGGAAGAAGCCGTTACAGTAGTCCCGGATGGCTGCCTGCTGCTGAAGGGCCGCCCTAAATCAGGAAAAGATCCGGTAGACAATTCAATGGATTTTATTCCTCCAGCATCCACAGTGGCCTCAAGTTACATCTCTCAGAGTCTGAACTCTCTTAAGACAGGAAAGACTCGAGTTTAACAGAAGAGCCAAGGTCATAATGAAGAACCCATCTGGTTGGTGCTTAAAGTTCTGCTTTTTTCCCAACTCACTCAACGTTGGGAGAAACAGTGGGGTTGAAGTTCAGCGGCAGCTCCATCCTACAGGTAGGACAGCGTCTGTGTGACGGGAGGTAACGTTGGAGACATGGCAAACAGGTGATGTGCTGGCAGGGCAGGACGGAAGGCTTCGTGAACTCTTCAAAGCAGATTGGGCAGGAAACGCCGAACCTGCACGTGACAGAACGGCAGACCGGTTCAGCGATGGCGTTTGTATACATTCAGATAATATGCAGGCAGATCACGACCTCAGGTCCGGGTGAATGCACTCTTCATGAAGGGAGTTGAGGATCCGGATCAGCCGCTCCAGTGTGACCACACTCCGAACGTCAGGTGATTCGCTCGTCAGCTGTCAGACGGTCAAAAAGAGTCACTCATCCCTCAAGCGCCTTATTTTTGTTGATATTCTTTTTTTCTTTTTCGGTCGGCTGTTTTCAAATCTAAATGCTAAAAGGGTTTCTGCTGATGAAGTCGCTACGTGTCAAACATCACAGCGAGCAGAGCAGAAAGCTTTTGCAAACCTTCAGGATGAAGGGATTAAAGCGCTATGCTTACCTTGAGGTAAATGTTGCAGTGTTTTAACGCCACTTTAGTAAGTCTGGAGTCACTTTGAGGCAGTTTGAAAATGATGTGCTGGATAAAGGATGCGACCCCCAGGACTCCATGCCAGAGGGACCTGAGAGAACATACTATGCTATTTATATGGGAAAAAACTCCTCTTAAGGCTGATTAAGTTCCCTCAGACCCACCTGATGGAGTCCAACTCTTGCAGACAGCCACGGCTGCAGAGAGATCTGTATTTCTGTCCGAATGCTCGCTCCAGACACGGCTGCAAATACTCCACCCTGCTCACAAACTCCTGGCACTCTTGCAAGGATGTCACAAGCAGAGATTTGGCCTGTTCGACACAAACACCAAGAGCCAAGATGTCCTCGATCTGCCAGAAACACAGCAGACGGTTAACAGATACAGGAAGATGTGAAGGAAAAGGGATGCAGGATGAGATTATGCTTAAAGCACGCTTTATTGAACATAATTGAAGGCGCCACAGAGAGACGTTAGCAACAAATGAGGCTGGATGGACGGCCTGAGCTGAAGATGATGAGCAATGAAAATGAGAACCTCATTCTCACCATTTCTTGCCGTGACCCCTGCGGTGTGATGGAAGTGACCAACTGGGGCTGCAGCAGGAGGACGTGCTGGAGAGCGTCCAGTCTAGGGGCGAAACGTCTGGCTGCGGCCAGGATCCACGCTGGGGAGAGGTCACTGCTGACTCCCATGGACGCCTGAAGCTCAGACACACAACCCGACGTGGCCCTGAAGAACACCTGGACAAGAGATGGGAAGATCACGCCTGCTGTCATGTGTTCTACCCAATGTGTCACTTCATGAAGGTACCATGAGCTCATCCTTTGTCTTGATCTTCAGAGACAGCAGCAAAAAGTCCTGCAGGTAGTGGCGACCATACTGAGCTTTGTCTTCAGCCGAGAGCGTCTGGAAAAGACGTCCCAGCCTGCCGTTGTTGAAGGAACTCACAAACTGGAGGATCCTGCTGTCGTCACCTTCTTGCTTTGCTGCGGAGCCCAAAATTCAGGGCGTTCAGGGAGTTATCTTTTTTTTTTAAATCTTTCTTCTAAACGAGACAAACCTGGAATGAACTCCGACTCTTCCCACAGACATTCCAGGTGCAGCTTAAGGAGCCAGCTGAATGCAGCAGCGCAGTGATGTTCTCCACCGTCCAACACAAAGTAGTGCTGCACAAGCACTTCCTGGTCTGTCTGACTGCAAGACACAACACACAGACTCATTCCTGGTTAAGGATTTGAATGCATTGTTGGAACTGTTGAAGGAGTGCCACGGTACCTGGGCTTTTGGGAAGCTGTCAGGTCTAAAATCTGTGAATCCGCCAGGATGTTCAGCCACAGTTCAACCAGTCCACAACTGAGATTGCCATCAGACAGCAGTTCCAGGTTGGCGAACCGGTCCATCACCTCCACCATGCTGGCTAACAATGGAGTCACAACGCACTGAAGGTGGCGCCACAGGGTATGTCTAGCAGAGAAGGGCAGAAAAACTACGTCAGATCGATTGTTGCGCCAAATACAGCAAACATCACGCAAACGGGGCACAGTCGGGATTCCCAAAGCAGCTATTACAAATTTACAGTTAAGAAACCCCAATGAAACATTTCCTCCCTGTACGGCCATACCTGAGCGTCCCCCCTTCCTGCAAAGCCTGCCGTTTTTTGGCTTGTGTGCTGACCCAGTCTCTAGGAGAGGCCATCATCTCTTCTTTCTTTGTCAGCGCCTCCACCATTCGAGCCAACAGCACCTCCTGGAAGCGAGCTCCTGTCTCGCCGCCTGCGGCTCCCAGAAGAGTCAGAAGGATGTTTATCCGCTGCATGCTCCGAGAGGTCACGCTGCAGGTGTCCCGGAGCAAACCCACGGCTTTTTGTACGCACGATCGCACCAACGACAGACTGTGGAGGTGAGCTTGCTCTGTCTGCAAATATGGAAAAACAACTAAATTAGAAAACCTACACAGGTAACCGACATGACTATAATAAAATAGCATCTGCACTCACCTGGAAGTCTCCTCTTCTTCTCGTTTCTCCGCCTTCATTGTGCTCTATGCGAATGAGATTGTTTGAGGAATTTAAGGAATCGGGAAATCCAAAGAGAGCGAGTGGTTTTCGTATTGTGCTGTGCATACCCGGGGGTGCAGGACAGAATAGGCTGCTGATGAGGGTTCCACAGAAGCTGAAGAGATTCGAGCCCATGTCTTCAGGATCCCTCAGGTCGTCGATGTGCACTGAGTGCCAGACGCCTTTATGTTAAAAAATGAAACGTGGGTTTAAAACCATTATTGTATCCAGTGACGTTTCCTCATGTTAATTTCCACTTAGCAATCACCTCCTTGGAAACCAAGGTAGCGGCAGTAATTTTGGAATCTAGAAACCTTCACTACGAAGATCACCCAACAGGCCTGACCATCCAGTGATGCCAGGGAATTCATGGTGCAATACCTGGAATTGCCAGAGGTCAAAACTTTAAACTGTGTAATATCTGATTGCAGCATCAGCAGGACTGACTGAACCCTACTTTGCTGATGCTATGAGCTCATCGCTGCATTGGGCTTCTTCAAGGTCCAACTGGATTAGCAGCATGTGAAGGGACGGGTCAGCACGTTGCAGAAAGCTCCTGGAATGGAGAGGAGCATTAGATGAGAAAAGAAAACCTATCAAGGAAGAAGGCAGATGTTCGGAAAGGTTTTACCGTATCTTGCTGTAGAAAGAGGCCTCGGTATCAAACTGGTGAAGTGAAAGCAGGAGGATCTTCTCTGTATCCAGCTGAAGAGCTTGACCCATGGACCTAATGTCTGATCTGGTTAGCAGGCTGGAAAAGGTTGTGACCTGCATAGAATAAGAAAGAAGACAATACTGTCAGCGAAGTGGAGAAGAGAAAAGTAAAAAGTGCTCAAATATTTTGCGACGCACCTCAAAAAACCTGCTGGAACTCTGAGATGAGTTGAGGTGGTCCTGCAGGAAATGGTGAAGCGATCGGTGATGTTGTTGCTGAAAGTAGATCCTCTGGAGCTTCAGCACCTCCTGAGTTGCTAAATCTGAAGATTTGAGCCTGACCATTGCATCAGGCGTGGCACAGTCCAGCAAGAGACCCTTAGCTAAATTGAAGACTTCCTCTTCCTCCTCTTCCCCCACAGATCCAGCTATGACTTCTTTGTCCATCATCGCCTCTGTGGGTCCGTCTCCATTCGTCGCTATTGGTGCCTGTTCTCTTTCAGTTAGCTGAACCTCCATTGCGTCGTCCATCTGAAGGCTCTGATTCGTTCCATTGCTTCCACTTGAGTCAGCGGGTTGGTCTTTCTCCTGCTGTCGCTGGCTCCGAACGCTGTCATTGGTTTTTCGTGCTCGTCTTTCCAGTGCTTGCAGGAGAGCGCTGCCACAAGCATCGTCATGGTAGCCGATAAAGATATCAGGCAGGCTGAATCCCTCCAAGGCCTCACCGGAAAAGTCCTTAACCCATTCCATTAGTTTCTGGAGAACTCTGCGTTGCCACGGTTCCAAATCAGTACTTCTATCCAACCTGTGTTTTTCAAGCCTGTTGATGAGGGGTACAGGGAATTGCTCGTAGACCTTCTTCTGGTCCTCAGCCACTATCAGTCTAAAGTTTGAATGGACTCTACATTTGACTCTATGGGAGCCGAGACCAAGATCCACATATTGCTGTTTGCCCAGATAAACATAGTACTGGTTTAAAGCGTCATACAGACTTTCATAGAGATTTTGCATGTTGAGTAAGATGACCGTGCGCCCAGTCTCCATGCAGGTTTTCACTCGGTTGACATTACGGCAGATTTGAGCATATTCCTGGTCCTTTGGGAATCCCGAGCCAAAGACAATTTCCGGCTGGGGATTTTCCCCTTTGCCAAAAATTTGTTGCTGAAGGATGTGAAGAGCTGCATTGTTGGTGGTGAGCAAAAGGAGGTAGCGGCTTTCTTCGTTGGTGTCGCGGTCAAGATTTTTACGCACCATTTGTAAGGTGCTGGGTCTGGGAATCTCCATTAGGTGTTGGTCAATCTCCTGGAAAAATACCAGAGGGTTGAAGCCTTCTGGCTGTCCGCTGAAGTTACGCAAGATGGCCTCTACCAGCTGTTGGCCATCAGGCTCTTGCTGTGTCAGTTTGACAGTGGCAAACAGCATTTTGACCAGGCTGTAATAATCTCGCAGACCAAAGAACTGATTTTTGGAGGTCTCCACGCAGATTCGTGAGAAAGCCTTTGCTAGCAATGGGAAGAGTTGTTTGATTTTCAGGAGAATTTGTTTGGAGGATGCACAAATTCCATTGGCAGTTTCAACAAGTTCATCTTCACTTGGATCTCCTCTGGACACAAATATCCCTCTGTTCATCTTTGCTGGGTCAAGAGCCCAGTTTGAAATGCCCACAAAGCCCACCTTCATGTGCGGATCTGGCTTGTCACTGTCAATGCAACCATCCTCAAGGAGGGGATGAAGTGTCTTGAGGGGCATCTGAGGAGAATCTTCTGCCAGCCCTATCTCATCTAGCACCACCACAGATACGTACTCTTCCATGTTTTTGTCCCTTTGGAATCGGGCACAACTCCTGAAAGTTCCTATGATCCCATCTGGACTGGAGTGTGGGCTGCACTGGAAGGAGACCATATGAACTTGTTTGAGGTTTCTGAAGAGTCCGGTGTGTGAGTTTTGGCCCTGCATTGCATCAGCCACCACAGTTTTAGCGAGCGACTTGGAGCTTCCTGGCTTGCCAACCAGAAAGAGAGGAATCCTAAGTTCAATGCAAACCACCATGAGAAACACATTCTCTTTGAGAGCAACGTTTTTGGCGATTGTTTCTCTTGTCTTAATGTTCTGAAGAAAGGTATCTTGACAATTTGAGATCTCGTCTTGCAACGCTTCTGAGGAGTGCAGAGGCGTTGGAAAGTACTTGCAAATGACTGCAAGGTACTGATCTTTGTCAACCAGAGATGGGTAGTAGCAGACTCCTACTGACAGAACCAAGCACTTCAGTGTTTTCTGCACCTCACTGAGATTAGAACTGTTGCTGAAAAGGAGGTTGCAGTGCTGGTAGAACCACACCAGCACTCTCATAGACCTCTCCACATCCCTCAAACTCACAAAACTGCACTCATCCTTCCGGGCTCTCATATACTGTTGGGAGGCACTCAGAACTTCTGAAATGATGTCCTTGCAGACCACAGGTAAGCCGTAGTCCTCAACTGTCTTCTGCACTATCAGCCTGATGTAGGACAGCTCTGTAGAATCCGTCAACTGGCCAAAGTCCCAAACTAACGAAGCCATGCTTGGCGGCAGAGGATGAACCCTGTACACCAGCTGCCTCAGAGGGACTTTGCCGAGACGGTCCTGCGTTTGGTCGGCTCTCACCCTATATCCTAAACCCGCACGTTCCAAACGTTCGACCATTTCAGGTGAGTGCTTCCTGTAAGGATTGCAAGCAGCTATTATTTTCAGGCCGGTGTCTGCCTGCAGAGGTTTACCGTTGATTGAGCGGTCACACAGGATTTCCTTGATGGCATAAACAGCTTCAGTGGTGTTGGCTTCATCAAAGAACAAAATGGTGTCCAGCTTGTGCACTTGCCGGTTCTTATCAGCAAGTACCTCGGCCTCTCTCACCTTTCTGTGGATACTGTCTGCTGTGGTACCACCGTGCACCTTCACGAGGACCATGTTCTCGACTGTTTTGTCCCCCCTCTGCATGGCACAAAGAAAACTGACCAACCTGGTTTTTCCACAGCCAGTCTCCCCCATGATGACAACCGGAATTCCACATCGGAATCTCATGTGCACGGCCAACATTTTCATCACATTATCAGCCGTCAGTTCATATGTTGGGTCCGGGTCAAAGTTCCCATCCGACATCCCTTTTGTCGCACCGACAACAAGTGAAATTCGTCTGATTTTGTCCTTCCGGGGCAACTGGTCAAAATCTTCATCGAGAGAAATCCATTGTCTTTTCAAATCTTGAAAAAGTCTCTCTGACATCACATCCTGTATCAGAACTCTCCCACTCCGAGGATCGATGGCTATTAGAGTGTTTTGTCTTTTGCACGCTTTCACGTTGAAGCCTAGGAAAGACATCGAGAATCGGTCTGCGTTAAAGAAAATGTATGGATGAGACTCATTTTCCCAGCGCTTCCGAACAGTCAGAGAGGCCAATAGGTCGTCAGTGAGGCTGCCCTCCATGCCTACCCTAGGACTTTCATCGCATGTGTTCAACGATGGTGAGGCAAAATCTCTCGCCATTAGAATCATGAACTTCACGATGAAGTTCTTGAAGCCAGGAAGCTGATTACCCAGAAAATTTGGATCGCAAAAAACCGAGTTCTCACAATCCTTCAGCTGCACATTGAGGAACGAGGAGAAGTTCTTCAACTCTGCCCAAGATGGATCCTGCATTCCACAGTGGGACAGAAGGTGATGGATGCAATCAAAGGGATCCCCTCCCCTAAATCCTTCCTGGTAGCTAAAATGATCCAGGTTTTCATTCCTGCTGTAGAGCCTCAGGTATTGATATGGTCTTTGAATCTCCGCACTGCAAAACTCTTGTTCATCCATCAATGGGTCAAGGGTCTGTTTCATCTGGCGCCCCCTATTGTTCAACAGCTGTTTGACATCTTTTGGAGGTCGACACTGGATGGTAGGCAGAACATCCAAAAGTCCAAGTCTCTATGTTAAGGAGTGAGAAATTACTCAACATTTATATATTTATCTATTTTACATTCATTTAGTTACATTTTCCAACATTAACTTTTGTTTTAGTTTGTACCCATTTTGCATTTGTGACTCCAGGGAAACTACTTGCACAATCTAGAACATTCTAATCCTAATAAACCTGTTCTTTTAAACATGAGTGCGATCTTAAGATGATACCTGCTTTGGCTGCTTCGGAGGCAACAAAACCTCAACAGTGATCAAGTGTGACGCGTTCCTTCTCCACAACCTGCCATGGCTGTCGCTCAAACAGCCCAAAACCAGCAGGTGGAACAGCAGCTCCTCCAGACCGGAACGAACCTTGAAGAATTAAATAAAAGCATTTGGGTAAAGCTTAAACTCTCCATCCAACAACTGAGCGACCTGCCTGCAGAGACAAAGGCCTGAACACTCACTCCTGCAGTGTCAACGTGCAGGAGAACGGGGTCCTGCTCCCTCAGCGGTTCCAGTTGTTCAGAGAGACTTTTAACCAGAGAGTCTCTGTTGACGTGTAGATCGATCAGTCTGATCCTCATGCGTTTGGCCCTAGGATCTTTTTGCTGTAACTTCTCAAACAAACGATCCACATAAAGAGATTTTCCTGGCAAAGAAGCACACATTCTCTTTTCTTCATGCTTTTTGTGTGTACAGATGTTTTTATCAGCATCGGTCTTACCAACTGCAGGTCGCACCGATGACACCATCCAGACTGAGAGGCCCCCCGGGGACGCCTGCGCCACGCCGCTTTGCGGGAGCGTATTTTTTGCCAAGTGGTGACGCAGATATTTTTCGACAGCTTCCGGCGTTTGACTCGCGCCAGCCTGAACTTTGTAATTGCTGAAGAACGACGGCACATATCTGTGCTGATGCTCAACAGGACTTACTATTATCAAGCGATAACGTGGCTCTGCATTTCTCTTTAGAACCTCAAAGAACTCCCCGACAGCCACGCTGACTTCGTAGCCCAACAATCCTGGATTCACAAGACAATAGATCTTCTTCTGTAGGGATACTTGGCAGAGAGCTCGGCGAAGGAAGATCTCCACCTCTTCTTCTGTTGTGTCCTCTCTGCAGACCAGAACCTCGTCCGCTGACGGCAGCGGCTGCTCTAGACTTTCCATGTAAAAGCCCACGGTGCTGGTAAAAAGCTCTGCACTGGGACAAAGCACGAGGTTGGGTTTACCCTCCTGAAGAAATGAGGAGAGCTTTCTGGCAACGTGCTGCTGGTTCAGTTCAGACAGACAAGACAGGAAGGACGCCAGAGTTGAGACGTCCAAGTACTGGGTGAGGAACTGTGCCATGTTGCGTTTAAACTTGCACCAGAGGCTTTCTAGCCCGGACCCATCATCCTTCCCGATGGAATCCCATTCCATGTTGTCATCGTCTTCATCGTCTGATGAAAACTGCATCAAATCATCAGCATGTGGTATGTCCTCATCAGCCTTTTCTTCTTCTTCTATGGCATACTCACCATCTCCCACTTCATCAGGTTTCATACTGACCGCACTGGTGTAAGCAGCTCTGATGTCAGCTAAACTGCAATGAGGCTTTATGGGTAAAAGCAGATGCCGCAAAAGTGGAGGAACTGGTGCCAGTTGCCAAACTTTGAGCACCCAGTGGCATAAGTACACCATCTGCTCCGAGGTGTAGAGGTTGAGCAAGCTGAATTTGGAGCGCATCTCCCCAATGAAGGAGTGCCATTCAGCCTGACATCTGTCCATGGAGCTGGTGAGCATCCTCAACTTCTCCGTTACCTCACCGTAGTACAGCATCTCCTTCCCCATCAGGGACACGAAAGTAACGCGGACACACGGTTGCTGCTGTGGGCAACACTGGATCTCGGCGCTCCAGCTCCTGAAGAGCATGTTGCCGGATGTTTGCATGTGAAGGAGAATGGTGCTCAATCTCTGAACTCCTTCAAACACCTACAGTACACCGAGACATTAATGTAAACAAGGTGGCGTCTCAATTTGTCCTTTAAAACAGGGGTTCTCAACTGGTCTCACTCCGGGATCTACATTTTCCCATGGTCATTAAGTCATGGGTTTGTGTCCCACCATCTTACCTCCTATAAAAAGTCAACCACTTGGTAGCTAACGTGGCCACCACGGCGGCCGCACATGTCTGAGGTGTGCCTTTTAAAATACCTGTAAGCTATTTTTACAAAATAAAAGCCATGTCCAACATAAGATGCACATTAATATTATTTACCCTTTTGACCAGCTGTCCACAAACCACCCAAGACCCACTTTTGGACCGCGACCCACCAGTTGAGAACTGCTGCTTTAAAACACATTTTCTCAAATGTGTCACCTCAAATGTCAAATGTCACTGACCTCTGTGAACCGGCAGACTTGTTCTCTGCTGCACTCCCCTTTGGTGGACATGAGCATGAGTTTGTTCTGGAGCTCTAGAAGCTCTTCAAGCTTGTATGTCTTTGGCTCTCTGCCTCTTTTAACTGTCAACAGGACCATGTTTTGCAGACACATCTGCAAACACAGGAAAAGGTAATAAATAAAGACGCTTCCCCCACGTGCCAGGATATCTGCCTGATCTCTAGGGTACCTTCTCTGTCCTTTCATCCGACCATCCTATGTTATAAACTCCGTCAGCATTAATGGCTGAAGCCAAGGAAAGGGAAGACTGCTCCACGGAACCGTGAGTCTCCTTCAGCGATTTCAGCCAGCTCAGCAGTCGAGTGGATTCTCTCTGGAAAAGGAACCAGTTCAGCCATTCTCACTCTGCAGTTTTACTTCACTAAATTTTCTTTAAAAGCAACAGTGACTGTGTGAATGAATGGAGGGACTGAACACAGGGGATAAAGTACCAGTTTATCCGGAAGCCTCTCGTCTCTAGACTGGTTTTCAAAAACCTGCTCAGCACACTTCATGAAGTCCCGAAAGCCAGCTTGAGGGTGGAGGGAGTAGAGGAGAGAAGAGTAACCCGTCACCGCATCGTGGAAACAGGCCACCTTGTCGATTTCTGTGTCGTTCTCTCCCGCTGTTATGGAGGCCAGCTCCACATAAACCTTCACATCGCTTCTATCTGCAGAGGGAGGACAAAGGTGAGCGGACATCACCGGCAAAATGCATGAAGATGAGATGGTCTCACTTTTAAGGTTGTCTTTGACCCAGCTGACCAGAGATTGGCTGGCTAGAAACTCCTCCAGGCAGACTGCCTGCTGCTCGGTTACTGTGGAGATTTGAGCTTTAGCGGCGAACAGGTCCTCAGTCAGGGACCCCAGGGCCCGCTGCTTAAAAGCATCTTCTCTCTGTCAAACGGTCACAAACAGAATTCAGTCATTGTTTCGGTTTCTCCAAACAAGAAAAGTGAAACTTCTTTGATTCAGCTGATATCCGGATTTCACTTTCATGTCGGATCATCAATTTACCAGCTGGGTGAGGGGGGTGATTTCATCAAAACTCCCAGACAATTTCATTTTTTCAGCGATTCCCAGGATGACGCCGGCCGCCGCTGCCGCCTCACAGAGACATCGATACTCTTGAATCTGCCTGAGGGTCTCCTCCACCCAGTTCTCCTCCAGAATGCACATCTTGGAATCGCGGAGTGTCTCTGCCATCAGGTTCAGCTCCCTCCTCAAGACTGTACCATCTCCCTGGTCTCCGCTCTCCAGCAGAATCTGATCGAGCTGTTGGAAAGTGATACTGCTGTTTGCGATGCTGGTAGCATGCTGGAAGAACTTTGCCTGGAGAGGTTTCCAGACGTTTTCGTAGATTTGTTTCAGGCTGGCAGCAACGGGGGCTGGGCAGGGTTTCCTTGAGGAAGCCAAATACGCAGCCTCCCTGACCCAGAAGGACAGAATCAGGTTGCTGTTGTGCAGCCGTTGCATCTCGTTGGCCATTTTCAGGGTGTCCAGACTGGCTCTATACCAGAGGGCCTGGGGGGGAGCGCTCTTCCCCAGCGTCCCGTCATGGTTAAAGGCCTGAACGAGCACCAGTCTGTTCAGGCTCACAGCTTTCAGGTCTGCAGTGTGTTGCTCCTCCAGAGATGCCATCTCAGGAACTGTGAGGAGGACAACGCTGTGACTGAATGTTGTTATTTATTCAGGTCACGCCGCTCACGTGCAACCCACCTGTAATGCTTTCCGTCACCTTCCCAATCATCTTGATGAGCGTGTCTATTTGCTTCTTCCGCAAGATAAAAAGGTTTAAGTCTGCTTCCCTCTGAGCCAAAACAACGTCTGCCTCCACAGGAACTGTCTCGATATTAGTGTTTTTCTTGTCTGTGGATGATATAAAACACTTTTTTCTCCTGGACAAATGAATGATGTGATCCTGAAAGGATGCTGCTGACATTTAGGGCACTTACACTGCTGGAAAAGCGTTTTAAACTGGTTCTTATATTGAAGGCAGGTCTGCAGGTGTCCCAGGAGCACATGTCCTTCAAGCAGAGCCTCCAGCAAGTTGTGCAGTTCTGTCAGACAGCTGTGGATCACCTGTCCTGCAGCGTCATCCACCTGAATCAGCCTCCACTGACCTAGAATGGACGATAAGTCCATCAGTGCAGACAACACAGACCACGTACGTGCATATCAACAAGCACAGTTTAAAGTGGATTACCCTGAGAAAGAAGGTGATTTACGGCAGACTGAGGATCGAGCAGCTGAGTGACGGGATCGCCCCCGAATCGAGCGGCGGATTCAAGCACAAAGGCAGACGTGACGACAGCAGGGAGACGGCTGACCTGGGAGCTGAGAGTCTGCATCAGGTCTCCCTCTTGCCCTCTCTGCAAAGACAGAAAAGCCAACTCTGATCACTCATAGCTCACACCACCAGCAGGTCCTGGAAGTGAAGTAAAAAACCACAGCAACAAAATGCAAACAGTCGATCTTCATCACAAACCTGGCAGATTGAGGCGACAGCAGACTGACACCGCTCACTGAAGCAGGCCTGGACCACAGGGTGGCTTTTCTCTAGGACTGACAGAGACGACTGTAGGCAGCACAGCAACACTTGATCCTCATCACTGGCCTGCATAAAACAATGAGGAACAAACCAGGTTTCTTAAGGGAAACACTTAAACTTTCTCCTTGGACATACAAACCCACAGACTTCCAATCTTAATGAAGATAATAATGGGAAGACTTGGTGGACTACATTTCCCAGAAGACATTTGAGCTGTCATTTACTGACCCTGGAAATCCTCTTCTTCAGGGCTCTTTCTAGATTCAGTCTCCAGGAGGAGGAAACATCTTCAAGAGAGCATTCCACCCTCAGCAGTGCGTCCCACATCTAAAGAATATCAATGATTAGAGAACTCTCATTTCATCACCAAATAAACAAACCAAACCAAATATCCTGAACTCCTTGACCTCAATTTCCTTTGGGTAGGTGAGGGTTTTTGATGGCGTCACAAGAGGCTTTTGCAGCAGCTCATCTCTCCACTCCCTCATGTGCTGCTGGGTGACCTGAAGGTCCTCCAAGAGTTTCTTCTTAAAGGCTTCAAACTCCTCTGCGGAAGCCTAAAAGGTAGAAAAGGAACGCAGTGAGGCACCGGTCCATAAGGAGGCAGCAGCACGGTCGTGACAGGACGATTACGTTGGTCCTCCGTTCAGCATCCAGGATCTCTGCCAACCTCAGCACCAGCTGGAAGGACAGGACGGCGGTCTGATGACCAGAGACGAGTCGGACAAGTCCACACGTGCTCCTCATCACACTGACGCTGCTCTTGAAGGCTTGCTGGATATTTTCAAACTCAGTGATCCTACAGACACAAAGTGAAACCCTTACAGGGGGAACAACACCCACCTAATCGGAGACACCTTGAGCCGACTCACCTGTCGGCTCCGAGCAGGACGCGTGTCAGGATACCCTGCGTGGGGGGGGAAAGAACCGCAAAATGAGTCGCTCGGTGGATGAAAAGGTGCGATTTTAAACGGCGTAACCACCTTCATGGTCTCCTGTACGCTGCTGCTCGCTTCCACTCCACATTCCCTGAGCCTGTACAGCAGACTCTGGAGCAGATGCTCAGCAGGGACACCTGTAAGATCCGAGAATTCCGGAAGGTCCTCAAACGCCAGCAGAGCTAACCAGCTCAATAGAACCAGAGGCCTGTCTTTGGCCATCGGCGCATGTGTCCGGATCAAGTTCAGAACTTTCCTGTGAAAATGAAACGCGGCTTTTTACAGAAGCCCTGTTGCAACTGCGGTCGGCGGGAGGAGATTGACTCACTGTCTTTTGTCCTGGCGGAGCCGCAGGTTCCTCCTGAATGGGCGGAAATGGACGTTTTCCAGTCCTGACCAGTTTTCCTCTTCCACAACTGGACCCAGCCTGGTGGCGTCAGCTCCTGGGTGCCTGAGCCGGAGGAGCAAAGGGATGAGCAGGATGACCTCCGACACCATCTTCTGTGCGCAGTGGTTGATGAGGCCCAGGACAACGCTGTGGAGACACGGGAGAATGGCGACGATGCAAATAGAAGATTTCTTTACGTTCGTTACGTTCTTCCTCACTGTTGTGCGTTTGGGAAGGAAGCGGGCAGGAGCTCCAGGCTTGTGTTGTCCATCGGGGTCTCAGGGGACAGCAGGAGACACAGCTCAGCCCAGCCTTTCACCCCGAGGTCAACGCTGAGTTTCCTGGCGATCACGAAAACCGAGAGACCCACAACGAGAGGGCTCGCCTCCCTCACGCCATCTGGCATTTCCTCCTTTGGCTCCCTTCTTAGGATGCGAATCAAAGTCTCTGTGATCAACTCGGATGCCTGTAAATAAAAAGAACCTTTATGAACCGGAACCCAATTGAATAAATACTTAGAAGCCTTCTTTCTTTCCACCCACCATGATCGTGGGAGGGTGTGATCGATCTGGATACACCACCCTGGTATGTGCAGAACCGAGGCTGTCGCTAAAATGTATCAGGTCGTTGCACAAGTTGTCCGTGCTGGGTTTTTCCGCAGGAGACCATTTCTGGAATATTCTACAGAGCAGATGTTTCACAGACAGATGCCAATCATTTGACACCTCATCAGCTTTTGATTTATTCAACCCAACCAATTGAAGGCTGGATTTCCATAAACTGCGTTCCTCCTGCCGACCAATGAAGCCTTCGTAGATATGCAGCTCTGCAGGAGAGAGCAGCAGGTTCGTTGACATTGGTAACACCATGTCTTGGCATCCCGAGATGTTACCTTGTTTTACCTTTAATGTTTTGGTTGGATGGAATCAGGATGTGTCTGGAGGCAAATTCAATTATATGTTTTTGTCGGTGCCTTATGCCAAATCGATAAGAAAACCATTGGCCTCTCATCATCAATTTTTCTTCAACAAGGAGTTCTGCTTCCACCAGATAAAGTCCCTGTTTTTCACCACTGCAAAAAAATGTTAAAAGAACAAGTTGAAAATTGAATTTAAACCTCTGTCTCCCCCTACTGGTAGAGATACAAATGACAACAGGTGGCACTGAAGCCTTCCCAACACTTAAAATGTGTCCGTATCAGCCAGAAAAAGACTACAGATGTTGCAGATGGTAGATTCCTTAATTCTGAATCTGATGGCCCGCTAACGCGCACAGGGGGAGCTTTTCCCACCATGAATACTCACGTGAAATGCGTCAGATGCAGTACAGAGTACTCATCTCCATAAACCAAAATAAGCTGGTCCAACTCTCGGTTGAACCCGAACTTCCTGTCCAGTCGAGCATAGACGTGAAAGGTGAACATGGGTGCACCCGGAGGAGACGTCATCGGGGTCTGACGGCTGTGGACACAAACACGCCTTTGACGTCTCTGCTTTTAACTCAGGATGTGACGTGAGCGGGAAGAGTCAACTCACCGTGGGGTTTGGGGCGGTTCTGAGGGTTCCCGTGGGGCTTCAGAGGTGTCCATGGCAGCCTGTCTCTTGGCTTCGCCCCCGGCCGACACAACCATCGCGTACGTTTTCTGACCATCGCCACATGACGTCCCCACGGAGGGGCTCTCTGCGGGGTTCGGTGACCCTCCATCATCACCACCGGTCTTTCTCCCTGGTGCCTGAGCAGAATCCTGGTCTGGGTTCTTCTGCTGTTCTTCCTGCGGCGGTGACGCGACGGCGTCAGACCATGTGACGTTGGCATCGCTCTGCTCTTCTGTCTGTGTATTCTGGTCGCTGCGACGAACCACCAGAGTTTGGGTGGATGCGTCTGCAGCTTCGTGGTGCCACGTTTGAGTCTTCTTGTGAACCATCTTCGGGTCTGTTGTCTCCTCAGCTCGGTGTCCTTCATGGAGATCCACGCGTTGCATTCCCGCTGGTGTCGGAACAGATGAATTCTCCAAACTGTCCACCGCCGGACCTTCAGCATCTCCTTTAACCCTTGAGCTGCTCCCTTTTCTTCTTCTTCTCTCTCTCTTTTTGACCTTCCCCTGAGCATTCCTGTTGACACTGGAGGGGCTTTGGTTCTGGAACACACATTGGTGCGTTTTTAGGTGGGTTTGGAGTCTGATTTACCTGTAATTTCATGCGCTTTATTACCTGGTTTCTTCTGCGGGATCTTTTCAGCCTGACATCAGCTGTTTTCCCCTGCGGCCCAGAGGAGGAGTGGCTGTTTCCTGCTCCCTCCTCCATCTTTACTCTTCCCTTGTCTTTCTCTAAACTCTCAGCATCGTATTAAATCTAGTAAAAGAGGCAAGGACGAAACAAAAGATTACCATACTTCTTCCTAAAAACCTTGCCTTTGTCTTTAAATTGTTGCCTATTTAAAGGAAATGATGTTTGAAAAAGGGTTTTGATTGTTAAGGAATGGTTTTATGAGAGATGAAACTGAAGGTGTAAACTTACTGGAGACAACCAGATCAGAAAACTTATATAAACTGGATGAATGAACCCACATTGATACCAGACAGTTATATCACAGATCGGTGACAATAAATGAATAACTGACAAAAACAACTCACCTGCAAATGATCCTTTAAAAGCTATAAAACCCGTCCCTAAGTACCTTCAAACACACAAATATTAGCGTTTAGATGCGAGCACTTTTATACCTACATTTACACTTTAATAAAAAAATAGATTTGGAAATCTGTCCATAAGTGAGCAGCTAATTATCATATGGAATTACAAATATATGACCGCATTTGTTTCTCATGGGCGTGACAGTAACCATTCAATATATCATTTAAACCAAGTGCGCATCATTCCAGCTGTTTATTCTGTTCAACTAATAATAAAGCTCTTCTCTTTTACAAAGCAGGCGTGAAAATACTACCCAAGCGCAACTGTAGCATTGAGGGTTACACTTATTGAAGCATAGTTTTCTGCTTAATATAAAACTTACCTGTGTGATCGACTCACTTGTTCAACTCTGAGCCGAAGAATCCAGTTTGAGTAATCGATGAGTCGTGAGGTCACATTAACAGGGACCGTCGTTAAGTTCACCAGCACTTTTAGGTAAAACACTATCTAAAACACTAACTACCACACAAAACCACCTGAAGTCAATCTGTTATCAAGAAAAAATAATACTCTCCAAAAATAGTTCTTTAGCTGGATGAAGGGCAGATAATGTCATCCGAAGTAGACTTTTCGTCCTTTGTTTAAGCTCTTAAATTATTGACGGTCCCTAAGCTTGAAAATAAACCTTTCGGTTTCATTTCTCAGACAGAAAGAAACTTAAAAGTGTGTTTTTAGAAAGATTTGTAGAACCACAACTAACACTGCATCCAAGCGAAAGATGGGGGAAGGCAATTGGTATTTGACCTTTCCGGCCGTGAAACTTGCATTTAATTTGCAGCCCAGATGCATCATTGCCAATGATTCATCAACTTTCTTTCAGGTCCAGATGCTGCAGCCTGTGCATCTGGGTTCTTCTCTGAATGCAGGTCGTCCACAAAGGCCTCCAGGCCCCTGAACCTGGCTGTCAGCTCAGCAAGATGTCCTCCAGCTTGTTAAAGTCTTTGCAAAGATCTTGCACATCTTCAGAAAATATTTAACATGAAGAGTTAACTCAAATTCCAAGCATGATAAACCTACTTTTTGGTGTAAAATATTAGTTTGGGTTTCTATAATGAGCAATGAGCCGTGATCTTATCTGCATGCAGAAGAACAGACGCCGCAGAGACAAGTCAAAGGTCAGGTACCAGTTATAGCACCCCCTGCTGTTCATTCTGTCAGCTGCAGGCAGATAAGCGCTAATTGCCACTTGAGGAGAATTATTGTTTGAAACGGATGCACAGCCAGCTTCAACTTTAATAACAGACACAGAAAAAGAAATATTCAGGTTCTGTTCAGGTTAAATTAGAAGTGGAGCTGCCTGTTATCTTCAAATATGGAGATAAATTCGGTATCGGAGTAAAAACTGCTGAAGCAGGAAGAAGTGATCACGCGCCTGCAGCCACGGAAGAAAGTGACCTTTGAAAGTGTCGCCGAGGGGCCCAGAGCCTCCATCTAAACTCTGGGCTCAAATCGGCTGAAAGTAACCCCCCCCCTCCCCCCACTAAACTGGGCCCAACATTTTCCAGAAGAAAAACCATGAGATGGATCCAATTCAAACAGTTCAGTAACAGTAGAGGAATGTCCAGATATCCTGATATGGGTTATATAACGGTGGCTGGGGGGGCAACAGGCCTCTGTGTGTTTAACATCAGACTGACGGGAGCGGGTGGTGAGGGTCAGAGGTCAGCAGGTCCAGGCCTGAGCAGGTCTCTCAGGTCATGTTTCCGACTGGACTCACGTGGCCGTCCAACGTTTATATTTTGACACTTTATTGGTCGTAAGACTGATCAAAGCTCAGGAAGCTACCACACAGCCCCCCCCCCCCATCTGGTTTGTTTATCTTTACGATATCTTTTTTTTTTTTTTACGATTTAAGATTTTTTTTCTAATTTTCTGTTTTAGTGAAGTCAACGACATTCCTGCCGCCTCGGCGCTTCTTTTCAGCGACTTTTATTTCATCCTCCAGTGACATAGTGACATAATAATGCATCGAAAAGGTGAGGAAATAAAATCCAGCTGCACATGTTTAAGTGTATAAAAGCGAGGGAATGTTTAAAAAGAACAATTTGCGAAATCTTGCACGACTTTCATATCTGAAGTAGAAAATTCCCGAGGAATTTGGACTGGGTCTCTGCCTCAGGACCTCCGGACGGGCTTATCTAAATTATGGAAAAGGACAAAGTCAAGAGGATGAAGGAACAGAGCGAGGAAAAGGGAACAAGGTCGCACGTACGTGGTGAAAAGTTTCTTTGCACTCTACCAGCCGGAAGCCTCAATCTTGGCCTTTGCACATATTTGTGGGTGTGAGTTCGAGTCCCCAGACCCGTGTTGGTCACAGGTTTCCTTCTCCTGACGATGGTGCCCTTCCTCCGGGGTTGTCTGTCCATCCCTCCTGGCTTGTGGGGGAGCTTCCTCCCAGAGCGGAGCTTTTTCAGGAGGTCTTTAAAGCCCTCGAAGGTGGCCCGGAGCTCGGAGGTGTGGGACACGTTCCTGGCCGAGCCCAGTTTCCCCAGGAGGTCTCCAAAGCTGCTGAAGGTGACCTTCAGCCCATCCACGTCCCCTCTGATCTCGCTGAACTCTTGTTCGAGGTTCTCCAGGGATTGCGACATCGGTGGAATCCTGAGGAACGACAAGAAATCATCACACAAGAGGTCCGATTTCCATCTAATCATCAAAACAACTTTTCCTCCCGGGAAAAGCTAAAAAGCGTCCTCACCGCGAGTAATCGGGCAGCACCGCGTGGTGGTGGTGCAGCAGCAGATCTTTGACCTCCGCCATGATGGAAGATCGCCAGTTTTCCAAAATCTGCGTGAGGTTGGAGGAGTCGCTGGCGTTGACTCCGTCCGCTGGAGGCCAGAGAAGGAAAACAAACTCAGCACTCGGGTCTCAAATCGGGTTAAACGCACAGACCCTCTCACCTTCTCCCCCGACGCCCAGCTCGGATCCCCGGGCGGCGCAGCAACTCACGGAGAGGACCAAGAGGAATCCGGAGAGCTTCATCGTCTCTGGCAGAAGCTCAACCAACTGCTGCAAAGGGCTCGTCCGTGCTGGTCGCTGGGGAGCGTCTGCAGCTCTGAGACCAGGCGCAGACCTGGGCGGGTCTCCGCTCCCGTATAACTGTAGGATTTCCAGGAACTGTTGGTTGTGAAGGTTCAGCAGCAAATGTGGGAACAATCATGCGCCGCCAGTTGTGCGATGACCTCATATCAGGGCTGCTTTGCCAGAGAGGAAGGGCTGCTGTGCGTCTCCGGGGGATTATATAACCTTTGGAGGAGGCCTCACATTCGTCTCAGGCTAACCAGCGTTTATGGAAACTGGAACCCCTTTAAAGGCGGAGCAGGAGCCACATTACCACCACAGTCCTGGAAGCCCCACCCCCCGCCCCTGTGTTATTAATTTAAAAAAGCACAGGAGCAAAAACAGACACATTTATCTGCAAATTCTTTTTCATTCTTTTATTCGTTTTCAAATCCAGATCAACAGCACGCGTCTCCCAGGGTCCCGGAGGAGCAGCTGGAAATCCAAGAGCGGGCTTGCTCAGCAAACGGCCCCTGAATCAGTACAAAAATGAAAAGGTCCCCGTCATCTGGTAACGGCAGAAAATTGGGGTGGGGTGGCGGTTGGGTGGGGTGGGGGGGGGTTTACAAATCTGTCTGCAAATTAAAAATATACTCTCAAAGCAATTACAGAGAAGCTCATGTCTCGTAAATAGCCAAACCCTCTCAACTCTGGAGGCCCGTTTCCATGCCAACAGGGGGTGGTCCAGGTCTGTGCAACAGAAAGGGAAAGAAACCATTCCAGGGATCCCTGCGTCTCACTGGGTACGGTGTTAACGATTGTTGACACGCAGGAGTTAAACCTCTGCTCAGTTTAATTATCGGCCACCTCTCTGGGCCCAGGTGCTGGTGACAGAGCACTGGGAGCACTGGTTTTATCCCAGTGAGCCAAGAGCTGAGGGAACCAGGCCGCCATCCAGAGATAACCTGTTACAGACGGTGTAACCAGAGCTTGATTCAGGTCAGGTCTGGTCTGAGGGACGGGGGACGGGGGGGGGCGGGCGGGGGACGGGGCAAAAATGAGCTACATTTCAGGCCCGGCTGAGTTCAAACCAGTAAAACCATCTGTAGCTCCCAGATGTGATCTGGGCCTTGAAAAGAATTTACTAGAGGGAACCTGGACTCCTGAACTGGAATTACTCTGGAGATTTCAGGTCTGGGACCTGAACTTGGGAACTTGTCAAAAGGATCTGAGGGGATAAAGAAAAAAAAAAAAAAAAAAAAAAAAAAAAGCATCACTACAATCTAATAATAATAATTAAAAAAAAATTAAATATCAGCATCGTTCTTGAACGTCCTCATTTTCCAGAGGACTTGTAAGAAGGAGCCGGACGCTGATGTGACAAGAGTCTTTGCTGATGTCCCGGGTCACAACAGGATTCATTGTGGGTGGGGGGGGGGTTATTCAGGGAGAAGGGGCCTCAGCCAAAAGTGCTTTTACCTTGATGAACCACCGCTGCGCCGCTGCCACCGAAGGGATACAGAACAATTTAAACAGTTTGGTTGCTTTTTATTTCAACTCTGAATTTGACGTAAACAAGCGCGGCCCCTTCAGGCGCCGCAGCAGCCGCTCAGAACGGGAAGCCAAGCTAAACTAAACCAAACCAAACCAAAAAATCGTCCGGAAACCTGGTGGCTGATCCCGGTGGAAACACGCTGTTGGCTGGGTGGGAGGAGATGGGGGCGGGGCTTTAACTGCGGGGTAGGCTGCACATTTCACAGTGCTCTGTTCCAGGCTGGTTCATGAACGTGCAGTGGAGGCAGGACCACATGGCGGAGGAGGAGGAGGGAACCGAGGGGCCCCCCATGGCCTCGTAACCCAGGGAGCTGGAGGGCTGCCCGCCGACGGTACCTGAAAGCACCAGAGAGCGACGTTATCCTTCTGTAGCGCTCAACGACGTCTATCCTGGTTTTTGTGAATCCCGGAGGAAAGAGGAGGGAAAGGACTTACTGCACAGCTGCTCGATGGTGGCCCACTCCTCGAATTTCTTCCAGGTCTGTGCCAAATCTTCATTTGAAGTCCTCACAGCGTCCAAGAGCAGGCCGATGCTGTCCTGCGGGGACAATTACAAACGGAAGTCCGTCTATGACACCGCGAGGAGGTCAAAATCCGACTACGGCCCGTTAGAACCGGTAGCCCGGCTTTTCTGTAAGCGGAGAAAAGCTGAGGTTCGCAAGGGGGGTCTTACTCTCAGAGGCATGACTTCATTGGTGACGAGGAAGAGGAGTAAATGGAAGTCCGAGACGATGCCCAGGAATGCTGTGGAGGTGCACTGGGACAGGTACGTCGACAAACTGTGGAAATTCTGCAACCAACACAAAAGGAAAACATGTCTGGACTCTTGCAACACTGTGACAACCAACAATAATAATAATAAAAAACCCTCTCTGTCAATAATGTTAGAACTAGCAGGAACACAATAAAACCAAAGCAGTGGAACCAAACTGGGATTCACAGCTCAGGGCATCAATACACCAGAGACCGCCTTTGATTCCAGGGAGCGTTTAAGTATCCGGAGAGAAAGACGGGGCAGAAGAGACTTGCTTGGAGTAGCTTTTGCAGAGGAGTGGAGCTCTTGAACTCATCAGAGAGTTTGACACAGCAGCAACACTTCACAGCGGAGGGAGAGAGGATCTGGAACAGCTGGGAAAGGTACGGACCAGCACCAGCAGAGGCTCCCTTCCAATTCAAACAAGAACTAGAATCCTCTTCCTTTCTAATCCCAGTGCCAAAGCACGACTGGAACTGCAGAACATCCTCAGCCAGTGTTTGGAAGCAGAACTATGACATCATCTGCTTTTAGTACTATGAACATCGCTGCAGTTTGGCTACAGAGCCGACTGCTCCCTAAATGAAACAATCTAGCGTGTGTGCTCTGAACATTTTTATTTCCCATGAGCACAAAATGTCGCATCATCTCGTCTGGACACAAATATTGTAGCTTTAGACATGGTGAAGGATACAAAATAAATGCACATGTATTCCAAACTAAACTCAATCACACTGTTTTAAACAGGAACAAGACACTTTCACAATGCTAGGCTAAGTCTAGCTTAGCATAGTGCGTTTTCAGGAGTGATTTATGACTAATGACAGATCAATGATGAATAAATTGTATATTTGTTGTTCTGAAAGCTGCGTAGTGAACTCCAGAACCGATCCAAACCCACCCAGTGCTGCTTGTTCTGTCAGCTGTGCACAAACAAGACTTCGTTTAGATGTTTCTTACTTGTGTTTCTCCCAGAATGTCTCGGTTCTCGATGGGGAAGCGCTGTGCGGAGGAAAAGGTGTACTGAGGGTCCTTCGGAAAAGTGGTGGTTATCTGGGGGATGGGGGGGACATCTCACTGAGCAACAATCACACTCCATACAGCCGTAAGAATAAATGTTTAAAGAAAGCAAACAGAACATCTTACGTCTATGATGAGGTACTCCACAGGGAGAGGTCGGGCTAAAAATGTCACATCATTTCCAAATTTGTCCGTGTCCTTTTGGATATACATGAAAACAATCAGGTGACAGCCACTTAAAACTGAAAGACATCTGAGTACATCTAATGAGCGTTATAACCAAGGCTGCTGCGGCGGGGACGGAGTCCTACCTTGTAGAAGACGTCTGGTACGTACTGCTCAGGGCTGGACTCTTTAGCGAAGCCCAGCTCAGGAGCGTCTTTGCAGGGAAGTAGGCACTCGTCTCGGACCAAAGCCATGCACTGGTTCGACACCTGATACCCTTCGAAGTGAACCTGGTTGTCTGGACCACCTACACACACACACACACAGATTCATTCACATCTCATCACGGTCTATTAAATCAAACTGATTTACTTTATTGTAAAAACGTGGCAACTGACAGCAGATAATTGCTAATGGCCCAGTTAAGCTCTAAAAAGGTTATATGAATAAATAAAACATGCTTTGACCTCACTCGAGTACAGACGGACGTACCTGTTGCTACAACGGTGACAAATTTGGAGCCAAAATAACCATCGCGGGAGAGCCTGCAGGGGTTTGAATGAAGGTTCTGGAAGTATCCTGCCGTGATGCACTCCTCTGCGCTCAGGTAGTGTGAATCCTAACAGAAGCAGAGAAAACTGTAGCGAACGACAAGCGCGGCGGCGTTATCGGGTGGTCATCGGTGGCCCTCACCTTGTTCCTGGAGTAACAGACAGTTCCTATCCTCATGTCCTCAGAGAGAAGGTCGGTGAAGATCCACCCCACCTGAATACCAAAGAGAAGCAACAATATCGCTGATGATGTATCTGCCACATCCTCACCAGCAGTATTCTCTAATTACTGCTTTTGGTTTTATTGGGCCCAACACCAACCAACCTTGCAGAGGCCCAGTTTAGCTGCGATTTCATCCACGGCTGCTGCTTTAGGATCGTCGATCAGTTCCAGGCTGTTCTGAGTGGCATTCTGAAACAGGGAGTTTCAGACAGTGTCCCGATCAAGACTGCCTACGTGGTTCCAGACACTCAATATGGCTGAAGAGGTTCACCTGTGGAGGCTCATAGATGGCTGCCACCTCAGCTCTGATGCCCAGAGGGATGTCTTTGTGCTCAGTGTATCTCCCATACAGGTATCCCATCCTCTGATTCCCCGTCTTCCTCCAGAAGTCCAAGAAGCGGTCAGCGATGGTGTGGTTCTCAAACATGATGTTGTCCACGTGTCTGTATTTCTGGGCGAACAACATCTGGATTAATGCGACATTCTTATGAATTCCAAGAAAACAGATGGGAATTTGGGTTTAAGCGTGCAAAATGCTCAGATTAACACGATTAATCGCGTGAGCTCATCAGTTCAAGCACGGAACTAGAAGTAAACAGATCACAATCCCACCCCAGCTGGTGCCAGCTGTGATCAGAGCAGACATCACCTACCTGTCTGTTCAGTGTGATGGCGCTGGGCTGACACTTGGTGCAGATTCCCTCTGGCCAGGGAGGATGGCCCTCGCAGCCCGCCTTGATCTTACAGCTGATGTTCTCCAACGCTGCAAACTTTCCCCTGAACACGAGCAAAGTAGGAATTACAATGGCGACGACTATAGGAAAATCTTACGGTGGGAAAAGAAGGGGTTGGTACTTGTCGGCTCCTCCGGTCAGCTTGCGGAGATACGCGTGGAATGACATGTGCTTCACGGGAGGGTCGAGGTGATTCAGGTAGTCTTCATCAAAAGGCTGCGGAAATAGAAAATATCACCAGTTGTGACGTTTAAGACATTAAAATTTTTTTTGAAAAAGAGAAGATCCCTCTTACCTCTAATGGTACACAGTGCACACATTTTCCAAGGGCGCCATGGTGACATCTGTAACCAGAGAAAAAGGATCAGATAGCTGACATTTGAGTTTTTGAGGCTGATGTTGGAGGGAGGGTGGACTCTTACAGCTGGGGATCTTTGTTCCTGTAGATTTTGCCATCTTGTTTGGCCAAATACTGATCGATCTCGTCCTCCTGGACCTGGGGTGACGAGACCGAACGAGGGATCAGGGAGGACGAAGAGGGGGATGAGATAGACGGTACTGATGAAGATGAGTGCGGGGTGGTCGTGTCCATCACCTCCCCTGAGGAGGAAGGAGCTCCTGAAGGGAAAAGAAATAGCATGTCGCCATGCCTGCAAACACGACAGGACACAATAAAGAAAGTTAGACGTAGACCTCTCTTTTGAATATTCTATCTGAAATGTAATAACATGAGAAAAGATAAGTAGATTTCATAAATAATCGCAATAATATTCCATTGAGGTGTAACTGTGTGACTTGGGCTGCTGACTTTTACTTACTTAATTTTGAGCAGGCCCAGACTCTTGTTCTGGGAGATGATCTCTCCGGTCTTGTTGCGGTTTTGGTAAACAGAGAATCCGTTGGTGTTAAACCCAAACTCTTTGGCTACCTGAAGTGATGAGAATAAATTATAAGTTAATGTAAAAAAAATAAACAAAGTTATCATTGATTTCTGCATAACCGACCCGACCCGACACCACTGTCTGCCACAGTTAGCAGAATCAGGCCATACTTTTGATGTTTTAATCAAAATCCTGATTTCAGACTAGGTGGCACCACTGGTACTAAGCACAAAACTACACAGCTTCTAAAGACACACACTTGCCATCATCTCTGCGCTTTGGTAGAAATATATGCTGGATACGGTTACATGGAAAAGAAAAAACGTCCACACTGACAAGTCACAGGCTACATATCAGTGAAGAATGACTGCAATTGATCTGCTGGAGAACATGGGTACATCCATTTTTAATGAAGAGCTGCTGCAGTGCTCTGCTGCCGCTGGCCTGTTCAAATATAGATCTATCGGAGGCTTCGCAACGTCAGGGATGGGACGGTCCTTGGATACATTATTGGCATGCAGCTGGATAAAAGCAAACCTAAGACTGATGCAGGTACGACGCAGGTACCACCTGCATGACCATTGACCATAGCAATAAACTAAAAAGGCCCTTTTTGGGAACAAAATACACGACAGCAGGGAGAAGGAACACAAGGAGGAACGGTGCAAAGCTCCTTTCTGTGAAGCTGCAGACAGTAATTAGTAACAGGGCACGGTTAAATGCCTGGACACGGATTGTTCACTTGAAAGACATGTCTTTAATGGACAAGAAGCACAATGAATACCTTCTTTAGAAAAGCAGCAGCTGTTTCCCTCTTGGTGGAAGGAATTTTCTTCATCCCATCTGGGGATTGGACCCTGATGATCTTAGGAACGACACAGGAAGGAGAAATTATGGGGATGCAAACCCAAATACACACAACAATTAAGTGATTTTAATGAATACCCAATCTACATTCGTAATATTGACTTGACAATGTTTTAAATACGACTCTTGGACCATTCCGTCATCTTCGTTAGTGGCGTCTGTCTTCACAACGATGACAGGGCAGAAAAGTCAACAGATTCGGTTGACTGGTGCTGCGTGTTTCATTAAAGAGCGTTTTATCATTTTGTTGAGCTGATCACTCCAAAACACATCTAATCAAGCAACATGGAAGCTTACTTAGAGCTACAGATTTAAACTTACAGCATCTTGCCCTCACTGAGTCACACTAATAACGCCTAGCTAAGGTTTTCTAATGGGGTTAGGCATGCCAAATAATATCCCTGACATTTTCCAATCCGGCTTGAGGCTGGTCATATGGGTTTCCTCAAAGTCAACGATAACATTTAAAACACTGACTACTGCTAGCCATAGGGCTAAAGTTAGCCGGCTAGCTAAATAGGCCCCAGTCGCTATTTGCTATGATATTCGGCGAACGTTAGCCACCAAGCTAATTCTGCTGCCTCATCACTCCGGACTTTAGATAACAAGCTAGTTTTAACCTTAGCAGCACCGCCTTTTTGTTGTCGCTACGACAGTCGTTCGTCATACTTACAATATTATCTGTCATGATGACCAGTGAGTGCTCCCGATAGATATCACTGCGGTAGAAGTCACTCAACACAATTTCAATAACCTAACTGTCTGTCAAGGAAACTCCATCCCACAACTACAACACCGTGTGTTACACACATTTGTGACCGGCACAACGGTCCGTCACTAAAGCGACCCCGGCAGAAACAACCTCTCACGGAAAATTAGATCCCTGTTGATTTATCCGCTGCCATCGACCATCATCAGACATGATTTTATTGTATTCTGTTTAACACAACACTTTAAGTTATGTTTGATTCCCAGATATTAGAATACTCCTTAGTGTATTGATAAGTGATAAATGCCCGAAAAATTCACCTTTCCTTTGTTTTTGAGTTAAAATAATTAATTATCACTGTTTCAGATATTGTTTTATTTCCAAAATCTATAGGAAGATGTATAATCAATAATATAAATTTACTCAATGAGTCATTTTCGATGAAAATGAATAATTTATTTTTCCTCATCCCATAAGCTCAATTACAGTAAACACATAGAAAACACCACCAGCCTTTAAATCACCTTCATATAATCAGGGAAACATAAAAGATTTAATAGTTCTAATGTTATGGGTTACAGAAGTTACAAAATAGACTTTCTTAATTTCATAAACAGTACATGAATTGATTTTATTTTTACAACAGACCAATATCAGGACAGGTTAGGAAAACATTCCTTTACTGTCTAAATATGAACCGATGTGATAACGAGGTACCAATGAGAATCAAACAGAAAAAACTTAAAATGACAGATGAAAGATGGACAGTGAGGAAAAATAAAACATCTACAAGACAACCACAAAATACACTAAAATATTGTGTATAAAGAGAAACAAATACACACATATGGTGTAAAATATCAGAAATAAACATGTAAATGTAAAATACACACCCTCATTTACATTAATATGATCATATTAAGGATAAATAACGAGACAAGTAAAAGTAGTTCTAATTTCCTTTGGTGTCAGTACATTTGCAAGGAAGGAATTTTACATTTTCCTCCTGACACACATCAGATTTCCCCATTGGATGCTAAATTTGGTTGATGTTTAAAGGGTTTGGAACACAGGGAACAGTGAATTTCTCGAGGTTACCTCCCTGAAAAACAAAACAAAAAACTCCCACTCGCCGATGGAAATCCAGTGAACAGTTTACGAAATGCTGCCTTTCTGTTTTACAAAAGCCTCAGGGACGAGAAAGGAGGTGCTGAAGCCCGCTCGCTCCACGGGTTTGTCACTTTAACTCAGCAAGAGGCTTCCATGCGCGTTTCATAATGTGTCCGTTAGAAAAACAGAATAGCACGAAAAGCATGAAAATGATGGCCTAGAACAACCGTGCAGATCTAGTGAAGAGGTGAGACTAAAATAATCCTAATCACGAGTGGCGCCAGAGTTGGAAAAAGTCTGGTAAAAGAAACATACATCTTTTTTTGTAGATTACTTTTCTGTTTTTGTTGTAGCCGTTACGTGTTGGTTCCATTTTTAAACTCTAGGATGTGGAGCCTGAGGCAGATGGTTTGAAGTCCTGTGGTGGCCTAAAATCCCCAGAGGATCGCAGGGGGCGTGCGGGAAAGGCTCAGATGATGCCGTACTGAGCCAGCTCGTGCAGCTCCAGGTGATTGAAGGCCTCCCAGGGGCAAATGACGGTGATATCTGAAACAGAGAAACCGGAAATAAATGCAGCGCTCCAGACCTTTGATCGACGAACCATCAGATGCCACGCGAGGAGGGTGACCTCACCTGTTCCTAAACCCTCCATTCCTGGGATATCATCACCAAAGCTGCGGGGGGACAAAACCGTTAGACATCCTCACTTCATTGTTATCAGAGTCTGGAAAAGAGAGAAGAGCCACCCACCCTTGGACTCCCTTCTTCGGGGGCTTGCTCTTGAACTGGCGCGTCTGCCTCTGCTTGAACTTGGGAGGTCCTTTACGCGGGGTGGCCGGGCCCCCACTGACACGGGTGGCTGATTTGATCTCAGCTTTGGGCTCGAGGTTCATTTCAGCTGCGGCTTTTGTCGATGCCCCTCTGGCGCGTGGTCGTGGCGGCCTTCAAATTTTGGAAAGGAGAAAAGAGAAAGTGTTGATTTAGCCACCTTTACCTGTCAACTGCCGACAGATTTTAATCAAAGAATCTTCTCTCCGACCATATAATCCAGGTCGGAGTGTGTTCTGCAGCTTCTGTCACCTCTGTCTGACACCACAGGCCTTAATCCTCTTAATGACCTGACAGCAGCAGGCTGGATTTACTCATATTTCCATCTGATTGAATGCCTGAGAGTGTGTTCCACAGGGATGACCCAAACCACCTGTAATCCCTGGCTCAAGATAATAAGCACGCACACACACACACACACACACACAGCCGCACACGCGTGCATTTCAAGATGTCCTGGTGTAATCTCGTTAGAACAAGGACAGATCAGCGCATTCGCTGAGCAGGCAATGAGGGTCTCAGCGATCAATCGGGTCAGCACCAATGACAACCATGAACAAGTCTTATCAGTTAAACAGGAAGCTAAAATATATACTTTATTAGGATCAAAGTATAGGACTATGAAAGTGTTCTTGAAGTGGTAAGATCGGAAAAAGTCTCTCTAGAATCAGCAGAAAAGGGTTTAGGAATTTTTGATGTTCAACTATCTGGGAAAAAAAAGTTACAAAGTGCTAAAATGATCCTAAATTCATTTCCTGTATGAATATGTATCATTTTTCAGTCCTATTGCTCATGTATGAATATTAGGAACATTATTGGTGTTGTCATGTGTCATCAACTCCACAAGTGTATTTTTTAATTGGACTTCCTGAGGTCAAAGATCTGGTCATAGCAGCGTCAACCAATCTAAAGAATGAACTTTGAAGAAATTTCCTCTTATTCCATGCAAAACCCAGTTGCTGAAACAGTTGTGGCAGTAAATGTACTTACCCACTTGGGTGAGTGGAGTGTTGGCACGCTCAGCCCTGCTCGCGTCTACAGATGAGAGAGGTTCTACAGGTTCCTGTGAGCTCCGGCTCAGGATCCAAGCCCTTCTTATATGCTGAGGGAGATTACACAGGCGCCACCTCTTGTCATAAACATCTTGTGCATGTTGCACACATGCAAAGATTTTAAACTCCGTTTTTGTCACGTCACCAGGAAGATTTGTGGGATCCTTCTAGACGCGTGTTCGCTCAAACCCCCTGATGAAAGGGTTTCGTTTGAAACGTCAACCTAGCTGAGGTGCTTCTGCAAAATCTGCATGTTAACTGAGAGGGAAGCCAAAACAAACACAACAGCAGTTTAAGCTACTTCACCACATGTAGAAACTGCAGGGAAACATGGAGAAAACAGAGGCGACGTCAGATCGCGGGTGGTGAAGGTCAATTTTAATGATGGCGGGGGCCCATCAAATACCCCATGTATCAATGGAACGCTTTGCTCTTTGATGTTCTGCTCACGGTGGACTTGGAGCTTTGTTCCCCACCTTCTTTCTGTCTTTGTTTCGGTTGGGTGGGGGGTGGGGGGCGTCCCGTCCCATCCCAGTGTTTGCTATCATCTCCCAGCAGGAGAACGCGCACGCCCGTCTCTCTGAACACCCAATGTGCATCATCTCCCTTCACCATTATTGCGCCACCACATTGTTGGGAATTATAACAATCCCAGTTTGATTCAATTAATTTATTTTTCATGTTGTGCTTTTGCGCACTAGTTGTGTTTTAACATTTAAAGCACCTCTAAATCAGCAGCTTCTGACAAGAGACACGTTGTGGATTGAATAAACCAGGAAGAGCCTTCTGTGATATGTCTGTTTATCCTCGTTCATCCTCGGGCTGCTTCAACGTCAGCAACAACAATGGTTCATTTACAGCCTGCGGACTCAAAAAATAACATCAAACCTGGTCTCATGCGCACGTGTCGCTTTAGGCTAGAAGAATATGATACAAGCATGACGCAAATATGACACACTGCAGGTGCCGCAGCGGCGCTAATCTTTCTCCAGGATTTTTCCACCACGTCAGAGTCATTAGTTCAGCAAATGATCGGTTTGTAATCCCCTTCCTCACCTCCATCATAGTTAAATGTTGCAGGCTGAACATGGCCGCCAGCACCTCTCTAATCTGGGCATCTGTGCAGGTCCGTGACATTATAGCGGCACCAGATCTGGGTGAATGAAAGGTGTCATGCTGATACAAGCTGCCCCGTGTTAAATAACGATAATAATCACACACACAAAAATCAAAATAGCTGGGAAAATACCCACAAAAGTGGCTGAAGGGTCTCGAGCCCACGGGAGGTGTGTAGAGGTTGTTCACAGGCTTAAATGTGAGGAGAGAGATTTTAGAGAAGAGACAGGATTTGATGAATTTTAATTACTCCAGTTGTGAGAGGTCTTGTTCTTTTCCTACCACTTTTACTTTATAGTCTGTAACTTCAGAAATGTCTTTCAACAATTCGGACGCCCCCAAATCGGTGTGTATTTTACATTTACATGTTTATTTCTGATATTTTACACCATATGTGTGTATTTGTTTCTCTTTATACACAATATTTTAGTGTATTTTGTGGTTGTCTTGTAGATTTTCTATTTTTCCTCACTGTCCATCTTTCATCTGTCATTTTGAGTCATTTCTATTTGATTTTCATTGGTACCTCGTACTGAACATAAAGGGTAATATTATGGGCTCATCTATTCTGAACTACATTGATACGAATTAATACATTTTTATACAATGTTGGCACTTCTACTTTGCAAATGTTGTTTATAGGAGACCCAGGACACATACACACACACAAACACACACACACCCTACAACCACCTCTGGGAGAGCGCAACATACTTTCCAAATACAAGTATCTGCTGACCTCTAGTGGTAAGTCTTGGCCTTTAGAGATAATATGGTTTTGAAGAGATAACAGTAACACTATTTAATAATGACTAATACTATTTTCTGAAAACATATCTCTACATAGATGTATGTTTTTGAACTTCATGACCATATGGGACCTGATAGGTTATCCCCATGACATAATGTCATGACCTTTGACCTGAAGCTGAGCTTAAACAGTAAAATGATAAAGAAAGAGTAACAAAAATGCTGAAAGACAAACTGCAACGAGTGTGGAATCTAGACAGACAGCTTCTCATACCGAGGATGGGGTCAGATTCTTCAGGCTTCACTGTCAAAGATCATCAGTGTGTGAGCATCAGACGATGTTACACTGCTAGCAGCAGGCAGAAGCGGCTGAAGACATCCAGTGAAACTCGGTTTGCTCGACTTTCACGATCGTTTCATCACTCTTTCTTTCTGCGAAAGAAGTGCACGCCGTCATTTGCACTTCAACAACTCTCTCCTGCGTGCGCGCCTCCAGTTCAATGGTCAAAAACAACAAAACAAACGATTCAGAAACCTAAAGAACCAGCATGTCTTCCCGAACACCTCTTCCCTGGAAGGATGGAGGCACCCCTGACCCTTGTGCCTGCCTCCCCCTGGAACCGTTATCCATTAAAACCTCCCCATGATGCAATGGGATGCATCTTACAAAGGTGTCTGGGTGGACTCTGACCTCACTGAAACATCTAAATAAGATATACCCTGTTATGCAGATATTTAAGAGATGTATTTTTCCCTACCTCAACGTTTCAGCAACTCCTCTACCATCATTTTAGCTGCAAGAACTTTGCAGGAGACAACAAAACGGACACAACTCTGAGCATGCTTGTCCATCTACTGTCCATCTCTGTCTGTCTGTTACTCTGGGTTTGAGCCTAAAATGGCAGCAATCTTGACCGTGTCTTCAGCTTTTGGACCCACTGTTACCAATTTTTCTCGCGTTCAGAAGGAAATAAGCTCCTCTCCTCTTTCTTGTTCCTGAAGAAACAAACCTGGCTTCTCTCAGCCTCAACAGTGCTGCTGCTGATGGCCATCTTGCAGAGTTCAGCCGCCTGTTTCCATCCTGCTGAAGATATTCTCAACACCGCACTGACATTCTGAAGGGAAATCACCATCACGCTGATGAATCGCTCCAGGATGAAGGGCTGGGCCCCCCGCCAGCAGGTAATCAGGTTTGTTCTTTGTTTCTGACACACTCAGGCAGAGGTTCTGCGGGGCAGAAAGGAAAGACCGTCTCCATGGTTATATAAGCGAGGCGTGTGTGTTACACGTGTGTTAAATAAGGTATGAGCTGGGAGACATGTCGCGGTCCATGCAGCTGTGATCATAGCGGAGTCGACGCATCCTGCACAGCAGCGTGACCTGCATTCACTGTTTATAACAAACCTTTCCAGGACTGTCGAAGGCTCTGGCAGAGTTTGATCATCGCTTCGTCCAGGATGATATCAGTGAGTTGCTCCCATCGAAGTTACAGAGGGGATTTATTTACATCCAGAGCTGGCAGGCATGTAAATCACCACAGAAACCATGAACGCTAGCTGCAAAAAGCTCATTATTTCATACAGTTCGGTTCTGCCCTCACGCTCATTTAGTAAAGGGAATTACGCAACGCCTTTACGTCTGTGCCCACCAATATTTACCAAAACGTTTGCAAAAACGTCCCGTAAAAGGACTCTGCTAGCATCGATCTGAAAGGTTTAGTGTTTGCTGCAGATACGCGGCGACAACTTCAAGAGCTAAATCTCTCATTTACTTTGCTTTTTCTTTCCCATTTTTGGCCCGAAGATGGTGTAAATAATCCCAGTTTGTGAGGGAGGAGTGTCAAGGCATCCAACAGGCTCTTAGCCTAATTGAAAGTGACTCCAGATTAGTATTGGTGGATTTGCTGGCAGGAGTTTTCTCATGTCAACACTCAGGCTGCGTTCTGTCACTGTGCCTGACCGGGTCGCCAAGGTTACCTGACGGAAAACTGTTCTGGATCAGGAGTTCGTTGGTGTGAGTTATAAACAAGATAATCCATCATTTCATTTGTTTGTTTGTTCAGAAAAAGGAACATCGATGGAATGGAAGTGGCCCAAATCGGGAGCCGGTTCTGACGATCAGGTGGTAGCGGATCATGGAAAACCCATTTGGAGTAGCTGAGCAGACCTGAATGAAATCTAGCGGCTTCCCGGAAGGCGAAGATGTGCTCAATTATCCAGCACATGTTTGCAAAAGGTTCAACAGAGGAATGTTTACCATAATCCCTCTGCTGGGTGGTGTTCGCTGTTTCATTCCTTTTGTTGGCTTTTACTCGCCGTGGGACTGAAAACAAGCAAATCGGGTTTTGCTAATGCTATTCAGCAAATGAACAGCCCCCCCAACCCCTCCGTTTCACAACTGTGAGGATGGCAGATGTCCTGCAGCTCCCCCCCCCCCCCCCCTTTATCTATCCTCCACAGACACCCCCCCTCCCCCCCAGGTAACAAAACCCAACCAGACGCAGCAGCAGAACTTCTCTCTACCCTCCACATCTGTCTGTCCAGGGACTCTTTTAATAACAGAAGCTGCCTTAGCATTGCTGCTGGTTTAGAGTTGGACACTGGGGGGAGGAGGGGGGGGGCAGTTTAGTTAGAGCCCCATGCTGATGTCAGAGAGTAACCGAAGAGACCTGAAACCCGCTGATCAACTCGAGGACCTCCCCCGTGGCTGCTGGTTGAACTCCACCTGTGTCAAACGCTCCACGTCATGAGACGTGCGCGGCGCGGCGCACGAGCACAATCATCCCCACGAAGACGTGAAAGCGCGACGGTGAACTGCAGCCGACCTCACGATCCGCTTGTTCCGCCGCCGCGCACCCAGAAATCCATCTCAGCCCTCTCCGTGCAGTTTCCAGGGAAACCGGGGCCGTGGAGCGTGATGTCGAGAGTGGAATGGGACATGATGAGGTTGTGAAACAACAAAGAGGAAGAGGCGGAGGAGGGGGAAGAGGAAGAGGAGGGAGATGTACAAGGACTAAAACCTGTCGGAGGAAGCAAGAACGGAATTTAACCTGAGATCTTCCTCCTCTCCCAAAGAAAACTGACTCCAAACGGGCGACATTATGACGTCCTCCCTCATCATGGCCACCGACAGGTTCCATTTAGGATTGAAATGCTGATAATCCAGCCCAGACAAACGTCATTCAAGTCCATCTATAATAGACTTTTGATCATTTTAGTCTCTACTATCATCCTGACTCACTCTAAAACATATGGACGCTAGGTCCACCAGGATTTTTCTGGCTGCAGAGACGCAAATTTTAACGCCGTATCGACCTGGGGGTTCATGCAAACTGACTGAGCTGCCTTCACTTTTGCTCATGTTGTGTTTAGAGAGGACCACAGAGGAGCTGGTTCTGGTGTGAGATCCAAACCCACCATCATCTACAGATGATGAGCTGCACGACCAGCGGTTCTGCTGAGTGGGCGAGAGCCAACGCGTATGGGGACCGCGCAAAGAAGTCGAATCCCCGCGTCGCCGGAGACGCTGTCGGCGGGAGAGTAGGAGCGAGGGGGAGCGGGAGGGGATGAAGACGGTTGCGTGGGGGGGGAAGTGGGGGGGGGAGTGATCTGACATGTATGAACAGTCGGATTAGAGAACAGGGCGTTACGTCACAGCGTGCTCGTTGGTAGAACCGCTCTGAAAAATGTGAGGAAGGTGAAGCTGAAGAGGGAACACACACACACACACACACACCTACAGACACACACACACCTACAGAGAGAGAGTCCCACAGAAATATGTGTTCAACGACAAATATAGCTGTAAAAATAAACCCCTTTCCGTCCAGATCTTTCCACGCTGTTGCTGTACATCTCATGTTCAGGCAGCAGGGCAGCAGGGTAGGCTGTTATCTCACCACCCCACCACCCCCACCCCCACCCCGCCCGGAGACAGCGCGTGAAAAAAAAAAAAAAAAAAAAACTCCGCTCCATAAATTCTATTTGTGCGCATTAAAGATGGCGCTGTGACAGTCAGCACCTCGGACAGCTCCGCTCCTCCGACACCGCTCGTTCCCATCACCAGTGACGCTCGTTTCGGATCCCTGAAGATATTTTGCTGCTCCGCTTCTCACGTGATGCTGCTGCGTCAAGGTGTCGCTTGACGGGAGGAATTCGATTCCGGATCAACTTGAATCCGAAGTGCACCTCCAGGACCGGCTCGTCGTTCCTGCGGCCCCGCTGCTGGCTCCAGCCGGAGGAGGAGGAGGAGGAGCGCGTCTCCTCTGAATCGTCCCCGGGCGAAGGAGGGATGGAGGGGCGCGCTGGCGGACATCACCTCGGGCGCGTCGAGAGATGAAGCCGCGGGCAGAGATCGTGGTTTAGCCGCGCCGTCCTTCCGATCCTGCGCTCGTTCCCGTCGGTTCTGACCGTCAAGATGCTGGCGCTGGTGCTGCTGACGATGACTTCGCCCGCGATCAGCTCCGGCTTCGCCCTCAACTCGCATTTCAACTCAGGTGAGGCGAAAATTCCGCTGCAAACCGGCGCTCGGCGCAGCTTTATTCGATTCCGCACATCTTTGGGTCCATGTGATGTCTGTTTAACGTCAGCGCAATTCTGTAAATTGCATATTCCGTAGAAGTGATGCAGGCCCGATCTTTCGCTGCTGACATGTGTGTATTGAGATTTTAGACGAAACGGAGCCATTCTGTGATCACAAAGCGCCTTTTGGGGGGTTTAAAGGGGTAGTCTGGATAAAGGTGAGAGGTGAAAGCGAACCGTGGAGGTGGGGGAAGAGTCCGGCTCTAATTGGAACTGGAGGGTGTAGCTGTATCCAATTAGCGCCGCACAGGATTATGGGAGGTGATGAGCGGGGCCGTTTGCCTGATTGCCTTTTTCAAATCACGGGGACTTTATCCGAGCCAGCAACACAACATGTTCTCAGATCATTAGCACCCTTATGCAGCACACGCTTGTCGGTCAGGTGGTTGCTATGGCAACCCAAAGGCGCAGCAGGCTTTTCTTTCTTTCTTTTTTTTCTTCTTCTCTTTTCCTAAAGTGAAAATGGATTTACTCCTACGGGGCCCATTTTAGAGAGTCTTCTTGTCGGCGTTCACAAACACTCATGTGAGGATGGTGAGCCTTCCGACCAAGATTACCTGATTACCTCTCCTCAGACTTCCCTCCTGCCCCCCCACCCCCACCCCTGTCTCCTCTCATCTTGTATAGTTTCTCAACCCTATTCTTGATGTGAATACAAGCTTGTTAGCTTGTTTTGGTGATCACACACCCTTTAAACCAACATATTGTGGTGGGTTGTTTTTTTTGCTGCTGACATAAATCAATGCAAGAATGAAATGGGCCAGATGAAAAAGTCATGAATCATTTATTCCACGCCGGTTTCTGAAGCTCAGTTTGACTGTGAAATCAAAGCTAGTGACCTGCTCCACACTCATCAATATTTGCCATCAATATTTAAAACCCAACTGATAAAACCCAACTGGATTACATTTTTTAATGTTTCCAAATCGGGAAAAAATCAGGCGCTCTTCATAAGATCTTCCCCCGTCCCCTGTCACAACAGATGGTTGTCGGTGCGACGCCGCTGTCCGGTGTGGGCGGGGCTTGAAGTTAGCAGTTTGGGGGGCTGATTTAACTGGTTATGAGGCCCTTTACTGGGCTCCTTATCAGCAATTTAGACTAACTAGAAGGTTCAGTCTGAACTACAGGTAGACTGAGGGGGGAGGAGCTTCTGGACGGGTTAAGTGTGGAGTTTCACACTGGGAAGATGTGATGCATCACTCTCAAAGGTCAGCATCAACTAAGATGTGACTGAGACGAGGGCAGCGAGGATCGACTGGAAGCTCCTCGCCGCTGAGCTGAAATGAGGAAAGAACAATGGCGAGTATCCCACCGCCTTCGGTTTCTTCTTCACTCTGCGGGGGTCCTTTTTGTTGTTTTTTTACTTTCCGGCTCTGTAGAAAGCTCCTTGGTGCTGCCGTCGTTCCTGTAATGAAAGGTTTTAGCGAGGCGGCAGCAGAGCGGCTCCTTTTCTTAATGGCTTCTGACTGTGGCTCCTCGCACAGCCTTTCTGGAGCGGATGCAGAAGAGCAGCATCAGTCGCCTTCTTAACCACTTTTTCCCTTTTGGGCGAAGGCTGGGTCCGCCTCTGGACGGGTCGCCAGCTCATCGCCGGGCCCTATGTGAGCAATTGTTGGGTGCCTTGCCCAAGGGTACCTCTGCAGGGCTTTGACCAGACTGTTCATGTTTTTGTCCGCACTGGGACTTGATCAGGAGTCTGGCGAGGAAATAAGTGAGGCCCCTGGTTAATCTTGATCTGAGTCAGACCTTTAATGACACATCGATCGGTTCTGGAGCGATAGTCCTCAGCGCGGCGCCCACTCACCATCTCCAGACCGTGTGGACGGTGGTGATTGCTCAACTCAAGGACACCGGGCAACACGCTCCCGCACTGACTGACTGGGGAGTATTTGCTCATTCGATCAATAGTGTTTTTGTAATTAGTTTTAATCTTGGAGGCTTCTTGGTTGGGCCAAAGCCTTTTTTTCCCAGAGTCGTGTAAACACAGCCCAGATCTACAGCTTCTGCTGTCCTTGTTTCTGTTTTCTTTTTGCCTTTTTTTAATCTCCCTGTCCCATATTCCCTATAAACTGCCATCGAGAGCGCTCCAGTCCCAGCTGTATCACAGCAGGCTGTTAAGCCTGTGATTCACGGAGTTTCCTCCTTTGGCTGCGCTGGCCTGGCTGAGAAATGATGTGGTTGGCTTCGACTCCTGAAGCGGCGGTGGTATCTTGTTCTCTACAAGCTCGTGAACGGCTCCACACCTTGCTTTTTCTTCCATAAATCCGACCACTTCCCAGGCTTGGCTCCACATGTACGGGACTAAAAGCAGGTAACATGAGCCGCAGCCTCGCTCCAATAACGTGCTCATCCTGCTCGGCTGGAGCCTCCACAGAGGAAGCAGAGAATGTCGGTCCGCTCCCCGAAGGAGTTTGATTCAACTCACCGTCTGATTTAAATTTGCATCTTTAAGCCCAAAAATGTCATAAATCTGTGTAAATATGATGAGGCGCCGACCAACACCTCAGGGAGATCTCGGAACATTCAACAAGCCCTAATTAGCACATTAGTCCAGTCAATCAAGGGGGTGTATTTTTAGTCTTTGAGTCCTCCAAGTGTCGAGATCCAATCAGGCACGAGCGACGCCGGCGTGAATCCGGACTCCTCGCACTGTCTCCATGGAAACCGCTCTCACCAAACCGAAGGGGGCTGTCGGTACAGGGGTACAGGATCGCTCTGTATTTGAGAAGTGAGTGTTGGGCTCTGTCCGCACGTGAGAATGACGGAGCTGCACGTGAAGCGGCTGCAGCTGTGCGTGCGCGCGTGTGAAAAGGAGAGCGAGAGGTGCATGTGGGTTGGACAACCCACATAAGACAAGAGTTGCTCTATTTTCTACTTTTGGCCATTTCTCTTCCTCTTGTCCTGGATCAGCGTCGTCTGCCCACAGCTGGGTCTCGTTTTTACTGTTCAAATTATTTTTTATTTGGTTTTAATTAAACAGCCCACAAGCTCACGAGGAGCACCGGACACAGCTGCTTTTCTTTATACTCACCGGAACCTTTTTGAAGGCCCTGCAGAACCGTGTGCACGAACCTGCAGATGAGTGTAAACAGGAGTCCAAAGAATCCGCAATAAATAATAAAACCTTAAAAAATCTTTAATAAATCTTTATCCTTCATTACATATGGATTCTTCTTTGATATCCTCACCACGTACAGTGGCGCCAAATCTGGCTGCCCTTTTCTTCTCAGTGCACCTCTCATCTGTGACGTTCCAGTCGTGAAGCAGGTTCACACGAAGGTCCACATCCAGAACCGAGGCGATCCGAAACACTAAAAGTGTCTCCATGGCAACTGTGAGCAGCACAGCAGGTGGTGCGCTTCAGAGAGGGTCCGCTTCCTGTGATTACGCACGATAACGACACACACGCGATCACCCTCTCTCATTAAGAGCGTCCACACACACACACACACACACACACACGATCACCCTCTCTCATTAAGAGCGTCCACACACACACACACACACACACACACACACACACACACACACACACACACACACACACACACACACACTTAATAACTTTAAGAACAGCGTAGTTCACACTATCCGTCAGTCCATTTAATGTTGTTGTTGGATCATAAATGTTACGCAACCTATCTTATAAGCTGCTTTATGTTTCGATATGTGTGTTTTACCCTGGCGGACACTGATGAGGCGCGTCCGGGCGCGGGCGTGTGCGTTACGTAACGGGTCCCGCGCAGCATCTGTGATCCGGTGTCACATCTGAGCGCCTGCGGGCGCAGAGGGCAGGATGAAGAGCTTTATTCTGCTCCAGCGGCCTTCCTCTTCCGATCTGGAGACGTCCACACGGACTCGCGGGGATGACCGGAGAGAGGGGATGACGGATATCCGTTTTTGAGATGTGGAAGGTGAAGTGGGGCCTGACTTGAGATAAAGACGGAGCTGTGCAGCGGTCGTGCGCTCCGTTGACCCCGCCGAGATCATCCATCCACGAAAGCAGCAAACATGGAGAAACGTTCACGCTCTTCGCTCCGTGGGTTCCTGTTCCTGCCTGATTCCAGCGTGTCCTCACACGTGCCTTTACATAAACCTTGTCTCACAAGATCCACTGCTCAGGGAGCCAGAATCGATCCACGCTTCCTTTTATTCGGACATGTAACAGATAATCCTCCCCAACCTTTCAACATTGCCTTTGCCAGAAAAATCCACCTGTTATTTCCCTTCGAAACGTCCATTATTACATCGCGGTGGTTATCAAGAATGCCAAAT